>NC_064616.1:564323063-564627323 GCF_023898315.1 Schistocerca nitens
GTATCCTCGGCACACACTC
This sequence comes from Schistocerca nitens, assembly GCF_023898315.1. Lineage (NCBI taxonomy): Eukaryota > Metazoa > Arthropoda > Insecta > Orthoptera > Acrididae > Schistocerca > Schistocerca nitens. The sequence continues at coordinate 564,323,083 of NC_064616.1, forward strand.
GACACTGTGGGTCTCTGAATATTGAAATCCCTAACGATTTCCGCCCCCACCCTCCCCCATGAACCATGGACCTCGCCATTGGTGGGGAGGCTTGCGTGCCTCAACGATCCAGATAGCCGTACCGTAGGTGCAACCACAACGGAGGGGTATCTGTTGAGAGGCCACAAAAACGTGTGGTTCCTGAAGATGGGCAGCAACCTTTTCAGTAGTTGCAGGGGCAACAGTCTGGATGATTGACTGATCTGGTGCTGTAACACTAACCAAAACGGCCTTGCTGTTTTGGTACTGTGAACGGCTGAAAGCAAGGGGAAACTACAGCCGTAATTTTTCCCGAGGGCATGCAGCTTTACTGTATGATTAAATGATGATGGCGTCCTCTTGGGTAAAATATTCCGGAGGTAAAATAGTCCCCCATTCGGATCTACGGGCGGGGACTACTCCAGTGGACATCGTTATCAGGAGAAAGAAAACTGGCGTTCTACGGATCGCAGCGTGAGATGTCAGATCCCTTAATCGGGCAGGTAGGTTAGAAAATTTAAAAAGGGAAATGGATAGGTTAAAGTTAGATATAGTGCGAATTAGTGAAGTTCGGTGGCAGGAGGAACAAGACTTTTGGTCAGGTGAATACAGGGTTATAAATACAAAATCAAATAGGGGTAATGCAGGAGTAGGTTTAATAAAGAATAAAAAAATAGGAGTGCGGGTAAGCTACTACAAACAGCATAGTGAACGCATTATTTTGGCCAAGATAGGTATGAACCCCACATCTACCACAGCTGTACAAGTTTATATGCCAACTAGCTCTGCAGATGATCAAGAAATTGATGAAATGTATGATGAGATAAAATAAATTATTCAGGTAGTGAAGGGAGACGAAAATTTAATAGTCATGAGTGACTGGAATTCGAGAGTAGGAAAAGGGAGAGAAGGAAACATAGTAGGTGAATATGGGTTGGGGCTAAGAAATGAAAGAGGAAGCCGCCTGCTAGAATTTTGCACAGAGCATAACTTAACCATAGCTAACACTTGGTTCAAGAATCATAAAAGAAGGTTGTATACATGGAAGAATCCTGGAGATACTAGAAGGTATCAGATAGATTACATAATGGTAAGACAGAGATTTAGGAACTAGGTTTTAAATTGTAAGACATTTCCAGGGGCAGATGTGGACTCTGACCACAATCTATTCGTTATGAACTGTAGATTAAAACTGAAGAAACTGCAAAAAGGTGGGAATTTAAGGAGATGGAACCTGGATGAACTGAAAGAACCAGAGGTTGTACAGAGTTTCAGGGAGAGAATAAGGGAACAATTGACAGGAATGGGGGAAAGAAATACAGTAGATGAAGAATGGGTAGCTTTGAGGAATGAAATAGTGAACGCAGCAGAGGATCAAGTAGGTAAAAAGACAAGGGCTAGTAGAAATCCTTGGGTAACAAAAGAGATACTTAATTTAATTGATGGAAGGAGAAAATACAAAAATGCAGCAAGTGAAGCAAGCAAAAAGGAATACAAACGTCTCAAAAATGAGATCGAAAGGAAGTGCAAAATGGCTAAGCAGGGGTGGCTAGAGGATAGATGTAAGGATGTAGAGGCTTATCTCACTAGGGGTAAGATAGATACTGCCTACAGGAAAATTAAAGAGACCTTTGGAGAAAAGAGAACCACTTGCATGAATATGAAGAGCTCAGATGGAAACCCAGTTCTAAGCAAAGAAGGGAAAGCAGAAAGGTGGAAGGAGTATATAGAGGGTCTATACAGGGGCGATGTTCTTGAGGACAATGTTATGGAAATGGAAGAGGAGGTAGATGAAGATGAAATGGGATATATGATACTGCGTGAAGAGTTTGACACAGCACTGAAAGACCTAAATCGAAACAAGGCCCCGGGAGTAGACAACATTCCATTAGAACTACTGACAGCCTTGGGAGAGCCAGTCCTGACAAAACTCTACCATCTGGTGAGCAAGATGCATGAGACAGGCGAAATACCCTCAGACATCAAGAAGAAAATAATAATTCCAATCCCAAAGAAAGCAGGTGTTGACAGATGTGAAAATTACCGAACTATCAGTTTAATAAGTCACAGCTGCAAAATACTAACGCGAATTCTTTACAGACGAATGGAAAAACTGGTAGAAGCGGACCTCGGGGAAGATCAGTTTGGATTCCGTAGAAATGTTGGAACACGTGAGGCAATACTAACCTTACGACTTATCTTAGAAGAAAGATTAAGGAAAGGCAAACCTACGTTTCTAGCATTTGTAGACTTAGAGAAAGCTTTTGACAATGTTGACTGGAATATTGTCTTTCAAATTCTAAAGGTGGCAGGGGTAAAATACAGAAACCAGATGGCAGTTATAAGAGTCGAGGAACATGAAAGGGAAGCAGTGGTTGGGAAGGGAGTGAGACGGGGTTGTAGCCTCTCCCCGATGCTATTCAATCTGTATATTGAGCAAGCAGTAAAGGAAACGAAAGAAAAGTTCGGAGTAGGTATTAAAATCCATGGAGAAGAAATAAAAACTTTGAGGTTCGCCGATGACATTGTAATTTTAGCATAGCCTTCAGCTACGTTATTTGCTATGACCTAGCAAGGCGCCATTATCAGTTACTATTGAAATTGTGAATAATGTACCGTCAAGACCGACGTTCATCATTAATGGATTAAAGTTAAGTATTCCACCAGCTGTGTCCGTTTTTCTAAATTCTAATTTCCTTGTCCTGTTCCAGACCTCACGCCAGCCTGCTTGAGCTAAAACGCGTGCATTTCGGCCTCCTCTAGTAACACGGTGTTGGCTCTCCTGCCGACCACAACATTGGCGACGAGGCAAAACCGCGTTCTTATCGATATTGCCCTGATTTACTTGTGTAATGGCTTCGCCACAATCTCCAGATGTACTGTCCGAATTTTCTCGCTTACAGAATCAGCAGACGCAGGCCTTACTGGATGCCCTTGGACAGCTCGTCCAGGGTCAACGTGCGATGCAAAACGATGTGGCAGCAGCCGCTCCACCGCTAGTGCAGCCACAATACGCAGTTGCACCAAGTTTTCGACCATTTGATGCTGCACTGGAAAGCTGGACGGAGTGGTCACGCCAATTAGGATTCCATCTCGCCGCCTACAGAATTCAAGGTAACGAGCGGCAGTCTTTTTTGTTATCATCAGTCGGGGTGAACACGTACCGTGTGATAGTCAAATTGTTTCCCCGACGCGATGTAGCAACTCTGTCCTACGAAGAAATTTTGTCTGCATTAGATGCATATTTCAAAGAATCAGTCAATGTAGTTGCGAAACGGTATACCTTCTTTCGTACAAAACGTACGGCAGGTCAGACTAACCGGGAGTCGGTTGCAACCTTGCAAGGCCTTACTAGGGATTGAGCTTTTGAGTGTCAATGTGGACTCCCTTATTCAGATACTATGATACGTGATGCAATTTCACAGAACGTTTCTGATGTTCGTATAAGGGAACAGATTTTGGAACTAGTCAATCCCTCCCTTCAACAAGTGATGGACATATTGGATCGGCATTACATACTTTACTTTGCTCAGGAATCATTTGAAACTTCACCAGCCTTGTGTCAAGTTGACCGGCCCGCCGGGCGAGCTGCAGAGAGCAGCAAACAGCCCTTGCGCCCAGCCGCGCTGCTGCCGCCAGGCTCTCGGCCACGTGTGCCGCGCCGGCAAGCAAATGCAGTGCTCAAATCCTGCCCGCGGTGCGCTACTAGACATTCGCGTGAGAATTGCCCATCACGCCAAGCTATTTGCTTTTTCTGTAATAAAAATGGACATGTTCAGAGTGTTTGCCAGAAAAAGCTCAGATCGGAAGCTCAAAACCATTCCAGGCCCTTTGCTTCGCGCCAGAATCAGAATGGATCCAAGGATACTCAGGCTCGTGAAACTTCACCCATGGAAATACATGTAGTTCATTCCACTCCACCCAGTGCCACTCTCTCTAACAGTGACAGTGTTCGTCCCACAAATACTGTGCGTCGACATCACCGGAACTCCCGTCAAGTCGCAAGTGATTTTGTACCAGTGTCAGTTCACGGTGCACGAGACAGTCGTTCTTGTTGTCAGCAGGACAATAAACTTTTTGTAGACTTGGACATTAACGGCAAAGTGATACCATTCCAGCTCGATACCGGAGCTGCAGTTTCACTGATCAATCAAGACACGTACAAACAGCTGGGCACACCTCAGTTGCGTGCCGCCAATGTTAAGCTAACTACATATTCAGGTCACGGGCTCCCTGTGTTAGGACAGTGCAGCCTTCTTGCAACATACAAAGGACAAACAAAACTTGTGTCATTGTACGTCCTTTGTTCTTCTTCTGCAATGAACTTGTTTGGTTTCGATTTATTTCAGTTGTTTAACTTGTCTATAGTAAATCAGGTCCTATGAGTGAACCAGACTGTGCCTTCAGACAGTGTTTCTCATCTATGTGAAGAATTTGCAGACATTTTTGCACCGGGCCTTGGTTGCGCTAAGAACTATAAAGCACATTTGGAATTGAAAGTAAACGCGCAACCGAAATTTTTCAGAGCGCGCAATGTTCCCCACGCATTGCGTGATGAGATCGCAAGAACATTAAACGATTTGGAATCACAAGGTGTGATTGCACGTGTGCAGACTTCTCTCTGGGTATCACCCTTAGTAATTTTGCCCAAACCTTCTGGAACATTGAGACTTTGTGTAGACTTCAGGGCAACAGTGAATCCACAACTAGTGATTGCAACTTTTCCTTTACCCCGCCCGGAAGATCTTTTTGACAAACTGTGCCCGGGTAAATATTTTTCGAAGTTGGACCTAGCAGATGCGTACTTGCAAATACCGGTGGACGAAGAATCCCAGCACGTTTTGGTGGTTAACACGCATCTTGGTTTATATCGATTCAAACGACTGCCATTCGGGTGTGCATCCGCCCCTGCATTGTTTCAGTAATATCTGCAAACTGTTTGTGCGTCGGTCCCTACTGCAGCAAACTATCTGGACGATATTGTGATCTCCGGACAGACGGAAGAAGAACATTTAGCCAATCTCAGAATATTATTTCAGGTCTTGCGACAAAATGGTCTTCGCTTGCGGAAGGACAAATGTGTGTTTTTTGCTCGTGACTTACCCTGCCTGGGACATGTACTCAATGCCCAAGGCATACATCCCAGTCCCGAGCACCTCCGTGCCATACAAGACTTGCCTTCGCCGCAGAATTTGAAGCAGCTACATAGTGTTCTGGGAAAAATAAATTACTATAACAGATATGTGCTACATGCCTCTTCCATTTCAGCTCCGCTTCATCCCTTACGCCGTAAAGGTGTTCCGTTCGTCTGGACGACGGAATGCGAACGCGCCTTTCGCCGGTTGAAATCGGCGTTTCTTTCCAATACTTGCCTTACGCCATTCGATCTCCAGAAGCCCCTTTTGTTGATGGTTGATGCATCGGATTTCGGGATCGGTGCTGTGCTTGCGCACAAAGATGGACCGCACGATCGCCCTACTGCCTTTGCGTCCAAAATGCTCTCGTCGGCGCAAAGAAATTATTCACAGATCGAGAAAGAAGCATTGGCTCTCGTATTTGGTGTTACAAAGTTTCATGATTTCTTGTATGGTCGTCACTTTTTTTTTTTTTTTTAAATCTTTATTTCCATATAATATTAATTATACAATGTAGCCCACTACCTTATTTAATTAGTGGGCCTAAGATCTCATACATTTATACAATTGCAGCTTTTCTGAATATAGGTTAGTAACTAGTAATTAGTATGTGCAAAGTACATGGAAACTACAATGGGCAATTGTTATGTTGATTAACGACTAAGTCGTAACCTAATTAACTAACTATACTAGTCACTAAGCCTGCAGCGTTACAAAGGTGTCAGCTACTAATATAAACCTACTGTTTGGCCTTGCTCATTGAGCTAACCCCAATGAGCGTGCCCCTGACACTGGGCAGGCCATGGAGTTAGTCGCTGCAGGTTCCTAAAAGAAGTATCTATTTCTAGGTCTACAACTAAACTTAATCTAACGTCACAATCGGGTGCATTGTCTAGATAGGTGGGGTTGCACCCCACTCCCCCTAATCCCGGGGCTCGGCGGATTCTAGACTGAGGAGTCGACCTTTCCGTACCCGGGCGGATTGGGAATAGGATGCTGTCTTTATCGGTGTTCCGATAGGTCTCTAATCATGAGCTAATTTGGTTCATTCAGGTAGTCCCTTAAGACCTTCTGTGATACCGCGTTAGCCAATTTGTTAATGCTCTGAAAGGTGTCTTGATGTCTTAGCAGTCTATATGTGTTGTTATGAGGTAGTTGTCCGCGTAAGTCTGAGGCCACATCATTAAAGAGTGGGCACTCGTAGACCACATGGTCAGGAGTGCCCTCCGGAGCACCACAGTCACACGCAGGTGTTGCCTTTTTCCCAAATCGATATAGATATGTCGAATAGGGTCCATGACCAGTGAGAAAATGGATGAGTCCCCTGGTTGGTTCGAAATATTTCATTTCTATTCTTTCCCTGACATCTGGTAGTAAGTCAAAAGTCCTGCGCCCTGTTTCTTCGCTTTCCCATGAAAGTTGCCACAGCTGTTCCCCTCTTAACCTGATCTCTACTTTGTTTTCAGTCCTACTCCCTAGAATTTCCTCTATTTTGTCCAAGTTCCCCTTTTTTGCCCAATACCAGGCAGCCTGCTCCCGAATTTTGATGTCTAGTGGGGAGAGTCCCATTATTACTAACAGGGCTCCTCCCGGTGTGGTCCTGTAAGCCCCCATTGATCTCATAATCATATTTCTCTGCACTTTTCTCACTGTCATGGCGGGCACCACCCTCGTGAGCCTGTGTGCCCAGACTCCTGAACCGTAACCCATTATGGAGGTGAGTATGCTGTTATGATATAATTTGATGAGATGTGGTGGGAGGTGAAAGCGTTTATGACCAATGGAGATGAGGTTATTGAGTACTTGTAAAGCTCTTTGTGTTACGGTTTCAATGTGTCTGCCAAATGACCACTTCTCATCAATGATGATGCCTAGGTATCGAGTCTCATGTCGCCTAAGAACAGGTACGCCCTCTATCCTAACTGTTGGATTTCTGATTAGTTGTCCCTTTAGAAGGAGGTACGTTGATTTAGTTGGTGAAATTGTCATCTTAGTATTCCGGCACCAAAGTTGTAATGTTTCTATTGTTCGTTGTATTTTGGGCTATATGTCTTCACGGCTTCGGCCGCCAACCAGTAGGAGGAGGTCATCCGCGTAGGCTATCACCTCTAGCACTTCATCAGTTTGCTGTAAGTTATCCAGTAAGGGTTCCATGTGGATGTCCCAGAACAGGGGACCTAGTACGGAGCCCTGGGGACATCCCTTCGTGATTGTTTTTCTTATTCTTGTGCTAGGGGATGATAGCCAGACCTCCCGATCCTCACAATAGCTCCTCAGACACCCATACAGCGGCCCTGGACACTCCTTCTCCCGTAAACAGGAGAAGAGCGAAGGCCACCATAGGTTGTCGAAGGCGCCACTTATGTCCACCATGATGCCGACAACATACTTGTACGGGGTAGAGCCACAGACCTCAGCCGCCAGGGCGATTGCATCAGATGCCGAACGCCCCGGTCTAAAGCCGAATTGCCTGTCGCTCATCCCGCACAGCACTCGGTGCGCAGCCAGTCTGTCAGCCAGCAGTTTCTCCAGAACCTTCCCAAGCAGATCGAGGAGGCAGATTGGACGGTAAGATTTTGTTTCTGCTGGGTCTTTGTCGGCTCCTTTTTTGATAATGACTACATTAGCCCTCTTCCAAATTTGAGGGAACTTTTGCTGCCTCAGACATTCATTATATAGATGTGTTAGAGGAGCGACTATCTGGGGAGCCAGGAATTGCACCACCTCCGCCACAATGCCATCCGGCCCGGGAGCTTTCCCTATCTTCAGGGTTTTAATGTGGGCAGCTACCTCCTCTTCAGAGAATGGGTAGACTGCCGTATCATTTCCGTATACATTGCTTGTGTAGTGCTCTCGCAGCTGCCGTTGTTCATTTGTCTCTCCATCCGCTGTATCATCAGGCAAGTAGGGACTGGAGAAGAACCTCGGCAGTTTCCTGCCAGGACTCTGTCATCCCGTTCCCCCGCCTGACAGTTGAGAGCTCCATCGGAGAGCGGATTTTTTCCCGGACAAGCTTATAGGGAATTCCCCAAGGATCGAGAGCTAGTTGGTTTAAAACAAAGTGTTCCCAACTTTTGGATCGTACTTCACGTAAGTGTTTGTGGAAATTTTCTTTTGCTTCCCGGTATAGTTGCAGCCATCTTTGCCTCTCAAGCCAGACGACACTGCGCTGGTAGTGCCTCCTGAGCCTTCTGACAGACCGACGCATCTCCTCCAGTTCAGCTGACCATGGTGACGGAGAGGCCGCTATGGCCTTCCTCCTAGTAGGTACGGCAGCCTTCACCGCTCGAGTTATTGCTGTAGTCAGTTCTTCAGCTCTTTTGTCTATGTCAATGTCCAAAAGTCCGTCACCTTCTGGTAGTGCAGGAACATCGCACTCCCTGGCAAGTTTCTCCCAGTCGGCTCTTTTATAGTTGTATTGCACCTCCCACCCCATGGCCCAGCGGCTCTCCCTGTTTCCCACACTGAACATGATAAGATTGTGGTCACTGGTGGTGGCGTTCTCTATCACTTCCCATTGCTGAATTAGGTGCGCCAAGGTCACGTCTATGTTTGTGCCTTGGCCACCTCCCGCCGTATAGGTCGGAGGATTTCCAGGTTTATTTACCACCACCAGCTGCATGGCCATGATGGCCTCTTCTGCCTTCTCTCCATTTGGGTCCCTGGTGCCGCTGTACCATAGGGGGGATTTAGCATTTATGTCGGCAGTTATGATTACTTTTCGCCCCCGCAACGCCGTGATGACTGTGGTGAGGTGTGCCAAGTGTCTTTCGATGTCGTCACCATATTGAAAGTACATATTAATGAGAACGATGTTACCAGATGGAGATTGCAGCTCCACGACGTTGCAGTGGCTGGTTGTAAACTGTGTCAAGGTTATGGCTCTCAGAATTTTATTGGTTATTATTATTGCCGATTTTGGGTTATCTCCTCTGCTTATAACTTGCCATGTTGTAGCTGTGAATATTAGTTTCCCATTTAGGGAGTACGGCTCTTGCAGACAGATCAGATCCAGTCTCCTCTCCTCCACTTCCTTACGCAGCTCCTGCATCACCAGTCTGCTGTTATGGGCATTTAGTTGTCCAATGGTGATTTTTGTCATTTAATTTATGGGTAGTATGTATGTATTCTGTCATATGGCCAGGTCTTATTCAGGTCAAGCATAATTCGTCCATTTGTTAGAACTGCTTGTTCGTATATGTCGTCCAAGTCAAATTTTTCCCCGCGTCTTTCAAACAGTTTCTTGAGTAAGTCTCGCAGGGCTCCGAAGTCGGTGGGGAGATTCACTGACTTGAGCTGGATTCTGTCTACGGCCTCCATTACCGAGAAGGTGACTCTCCTACCATTTTCGTGTCCCACCCGGACCACATGTCTTAAGGCAGTGGTCAGGGTAGTCGGCTGCTCTTGTCTCGCTAGTTGCATGGTAAATTCGAGATTTGGATAGACCCTGACTGGGTCGATGGGTGGCAATCTCACGACTGGATCTTTCGTGGCTGGTTCACTGGAACTAGTTATTTTGTTCTCCTGTAGTGGTTGTTTTATGTTACTGTTTTCTTTCGTTGAGATTGCCACCGTCTCTGTTACAGGATGCCATTGCCGTTGATCTTTAGTCGGCGTTGTCCTCCGGCTTTGGGAGGAGGGAGACTTGACTATAAGAGGCTCAGTTTGAGTTCCTCTGTCGGTAGTGGTGGATTCCGTTTGAGTACTCACGTCCTTTGTAGTGACTGAGGCGTCGGTGAGCGACCTCAAAAACATCTTAAAGGCACTTGCCCTCATGGCATCCCTCCTCCTTTTGCTCGGGGATTTTCTTTTGGTCATCCTGTTTTCTTTGGCTTGTTCAGCCATAGTCTATCCTCGAAATCAACCTTTGCTCCAGGAATCTGTAGGTGGGGCAATTCCGCCCAGTGGCGCCACAAGGTGTTTTGCCCCTTCTTTTGCATGGGATGCAGACTGTTGTAGACTTACAATCTTTACGGACATGTCCGTCCTCGCCACATTTTGAGCAAGCCGACCCCCTGGTACAGTGCCTCAAAACGTGCTCAAGATCTCCGCAATTGTGGCAACGCGGTATGGTCGTCACTTTACCATCATCACAGACCACAAACCTTTGACATCGCTTTTTCATCCGAACTAGTCTGTACCTCCATGTACAGCGCAGAAATTCATTCGCTGGTCTATTTTCCTCTCGCAGTACCGCTACGATATCTTGTATCGGTCCACTGCTAAGCACGGAAACGCAGATGCGTTGTCCCGTTTGCCTGTTGATGAGGATAGAGCATTCGATTCCTCCGAACTTGCTTGCATGTTCATTGATTCGGAAACCGATGACGTGGTCGAATCGTTTCCGACTGATTTTCGTCGTGTAGCTACAGCCACAGCTGCCGACCCTGTCCTTGCTACCGTTCTGCGTTTTGTTGCTACGCAATGGCCCTTGTCAAAGTCACGGATCGCGGATCCTATGGTTCCCCGATTTTTTCCTCACCAGGAGAGACTTTTTGTACGACGTGGTGTTTTGCTGTTGCATTCTGATAATCATCAGTCCAGGGTCGTGGTACCACGTTCGTTACAGTCCTCTGTCTTACGGCTTCTCCACCAAGGACATTGGGGTATAGTGAGAAACAATTTGCTCGGAATCGATGCCGCGATTACGAATATGTGCTCTTCTTGCATGGTGTGTGCCGAACAACAATCAGCCCCAGCGCGGAAATTCTTTGCATGGCCAAAAGCCACTTCCCCTTGGCAACGCTTACACATCGATTTTGCTGGTCCATTCCGGAATGCTCGATGGTTGGTTGTGGTAGATTCATTCAGTAATTTTCCTTTTGTTGTCCGGATGTCTTCCACGACGTCATCTGCCACCATCCAAGCGTTATCTGCTATCTTTTGCATTGAAGGTCTGCCACAGACTATTGTTTCTGACAATGGTCCACAATTCATGTCCGCAGAATTTCAGTCATTCTGCAACATCTAACGACCGCGCCGTTTTCGCCCAAGTCAAACGGTGCCGCTGAACGGTTGGTCAGGACTTTCAAGTCACAGATGTTGAAGTTGAAAGAGTCGCATTCTCGAGAGGACACGTTATTGCTCTTTATGTCCTCGTATCGCTCTCAGCCCCGAGATGGTCGCTCGCCGGCTGAGTTGCTCAACGGTCGTCATCATCGAACGTTGATGTCTTTGCTACATCCGCCGCATCAGGTTCCTGTGCAGCGGCAGACACCTGCTTTTGCCCCAGACGACGTTGTCTACTACCGCCACTACCGAGGTTCACGGCGTTGGCTCGAAGGGCGCATTCTTCGAAGCCTCGGCCGCGCTATGTATCTGGTTTTGGGGGCCTCTGCTGAGGTGCGTCGGCATCTCAATCTGCTGCGCCTCTGTCGTCGCACGGGATCTGCCGCTCCCCGTCTGCTTTCAGCGACAGTGCCGTCCGGTCAGCGCCCTGGGGACCCATCTACTGGCTCGCCTCAGCCCCCGGTGTTACCGACGCTGCCTTCCATTTTGCCCCATGGCGACGCGCCGCCGCCACCGCCGCCGCCGCCGCCTGTTCTCCCGCCGGCGACGCCCGCAGTGGACGCGTCGCTGCAACCGCCGGGCGCCTCCCTGGGTCACGCGCCGCCGATCGCTTCCCGTGACCAGTTGTCCTTCGACATGGAACTCTTGCCCGCTCCGGACCATATGTCGACTTCGCCCGTCGGGTGCCCCGGCCCGATGGAGGTCGACCCTTCGGCCCCTCCTGTCTCTCTACGGGCGCATACACTGCATGTTGGCGTGCACCCTGGAGCAGGTTTTCAGGCGTTTCCTAGCTCCCCGCGGTCCGAATGCAGGGTGCTGGTGGCACAGCCTCGCCTGTTGTTAGGCTCCCCACCTCGTCGTATACGTCAACATGGGGTCCTCCCCACGCCAGGCGGAAGCCTTATACCACAACTGTACGCCGATTTGCGGGGGAGGAATGTGGTGTCACCGCCAGACACCACACTTGCTAGGTGGTAGCCTTTAAATCGGCCGCGGTCCGTTAGTATACGTCGGACCCGCGTGTCGCCACTATCAGTGATTGCAGAACAAGCGCCGCCACACGGCTGGTCTAGTCTAGAGAGACTTCCTAGCACTCGGCCCAGTTGTACAGCCCACTTTGCTAGCGATGGTTCACTGCCTACTTACGTTCTCATTTGCCGAGACTGTAGTTTAGCATAGCCTTCAGCTACGTCATTTGCTACGGCCTAGCAAGGCGCCATTATCAGTTATTATTGATATTGTGAATCATGTACCGTCAGGACCGACGTTCATCATTAATGGATTAAAGTTAAGTATTCCACCAGCTACGTCCGTTTTTCTAAATTCTAATTTCCTTGTCCTGTTCCAGACCTCACGCCAGCCTGCGTCAGCTAAAGCGCGTGCATTTCGGCCTCCTCTAGTAACACGGTGTTGGCTCTCCTGCCAACCACAACAGTAATTCTGTCAGAGACAGCAAAGGACTTGGAAGAGCAGTTGAAAGGAATGGATGGTGTCTTGAAGGGAGGATAGAAGATGAACATCAACAAAAGCAAAACGAGGATAATGGAATGTAGTCGAATTAAGTCGGGCGATGCTGAGGGAATTAGATTTGGAAATGAGACCCTTAAAGTAGCAGATTAGTTTTGCTATTTGGGGAGCAAAATAACTGATGATGGTTGAAGTAGAGAGGATGTAAAATGTAGACTAGCAATGGCAAGGAAAGCTTTTCTGAAGAGAAATTTGTTAACATCGAGTATAGACTTAAGTGTCAGGAAGTCGTTTCTGAAAGTATTTGTATGGAGTGTAGCCATGTATGGAAGTGAAACATGGACGATAAATAGTTTAGACAAGAAGAGAATAGAAGCTTTCGAAATGTGGTGTTACAGAAGAATGCTGAAGATTAGATGGGTAGATCACGTAACTAATGAGGAGGTATTGAATAGAATTGGGGAGAAGAGGAGTTTGTGGCACAACTTGACTAGAAGAAGCGATCGGTTGGTAGGACATGTTCTGAGGCATCAAGGGATCACCAATTTAGTACTGGAGGGCAGCATGGAGGGTAAAAGTCGTAGAGGGAGACAAAGAGATGAATACACTAAGCAGATTCAGAAGGATGTAGGCTCAACAGGTACTGGGAGATGAAGAGGCTTGCACAGGATAGAGTAGCATGAAGTGCTGCATCAAACCAGTCTCAGGACTGAAGAACACAACAACAACAACAACAACAACAACAACAACAACGATTTCCGAAACTGAATGTCCCATGCATCTAGCTCCAATTACTAATCTGTGTTCAGAGTCTTAATTCCAGCCTTCCAACCATAATCAGGATGAACATGAATCATGTGAGTACAAAATGGCAGCTTCGCCAATGCGCTGCCCTTTTATACCTTTCGTACACGATACTACCACCATCTATATATGTGCCTACAGCTATCCAATGACTTTTGTGACCTCAGTGTACATTAACTAATATGACCAGTGTTGAATAAAATATAAATTGAAACAAAACAAATAGCGGGACATAATCCAGCGATCCACGGATTACGGTGTTTTAACGCTAACCACTTGACTGCCGTTAGTTCGTGCTTGCAATGCACCGGTGCATATTCGCCATGCAAAACTTCTCTTGCAATTTTGTCGAGAGTAGTATGCCTTACTATTTGCAGATTGTGTTTTCTTAATGGACTACTCAAAACGTACAAAGTCTGAAGTAAGTCGTGGACTGTCCTTGTGAGGGAGTCGGCTCCGTTATCTAACGAAAGGTGTAGATCGTGTTGCGAGCCGTTGAAAAGAACTCTCGACCGTTAATGCAGTTGATGCACATATCGGAGATCCCCTGTCGATCTATAAGTGTGCATAAAATTATTTCTCTTGGTTACTTGAAGCCAGTGAAATGGCTCTTTCCAGGGACTGGCTGCCGCATGTACGGAGATATGTTGTGCGGTCTCGAGCAAAGACAGCTTTTCTCGGTTGTGGCCGGAGTCGGTGGGTGCTGGAAAGGGTGGTGGTGGTGGTGGTGGTGGTGGTGGTGGTGGTGGCGAGTCGCAGCGGGGCCAGTGCCGGAGGCGGACGTTTATGTCAGCGGTGGAGGCGGCAGTTGGGGTGGCAGCGGAGGTGGCGGCCCGGGGCGGCGGCGGCGGCAACACCAGAAGCGGTAGCACAGACAGGGATGCGCAACATTTCGTTGTAAATCAGGTAGATTAATTGTAACTGCGTCTATGAAGAATTTTTTCATTAACAGACTGCACTGGATCTCTGCACCTCTCTCAGAACGTTTCTCAGTCTCTGCTATGTGTGAGATGTTGACGTATATACTTCGTATTATTTCTGTAACTGTTTACAAGTCTTTTAGTGACATCATATCTCAGACATTGACAGGGTTAAAGGTCTTTTTGTTCTGCCTGGGAGCCCTTGTGGATCTCGTCCCAGTCCGTGTTCTTGCTGAAGTCTATTTACAAGTCTTATAGGATCACTGCAAACTAGCAGTTGCAGGGTTTTTCGTATAAATATCGTGTTGTGTCAGGTTATTAGTAATACCTTGGCTTTCCGTTATGGATACCGTACATGTATACACGACGTCACTCATTACTAATTCTCTGATAAATTTTCGTACTAACAATTTTTTAAGCACTGCAATGTGGCCGGCCGGTGTGGCCGTGCGGTTCTAAGCGCTTCAGTTTCGAACCGCGAGACCGGTACGGTCGCAGGTTCGAATCCTGCCTCGGGCATGGATGTGTGTGACGTCCTTAGGTTAGTTAGGTTTAAGTAGTTCTAAGTTCTAGGGGACTGATACCCTCAGATGTTAAGTCCCATAGTGCTCAGAGCCATTTGAACCATTTTGAACTGCAATGTGCTAGCTGTCCAGTTTGCTACTTTGGATCAGCTGAAATTAGTTAATAGCGATGACAATACTCGGATTTTCCTGTGTGTAAGATGCGATATTTATAGTAATGTTGCATGTACGTCGCATATTGCAGACCTTATTTAGTTTATGTTTCATAATTATAATTACATGTCTTCGTTCCACCTGGGGAGTATTGGATGGCTGAAAATAGGTTACCCACGCATAAGTGCGGGTTTTAAAAGCAGGATGGCTGGGAGAGGAAGGGGAGCTTGTTTCTGACTGGACCAAAGGGAAAGAGTTGATGGCACGGAAATGTTTGGTACTTAATCTGATAGTAAGGTTTATGCGTAACGTCGTTCTCAGATTACCACTAATGAGCATGTAGGTATCTGCGAGTTATGACAGGTTAACTGGGGTGGGAAGCTCTCTCTGAATATCAGATTTTCGTTGCAGTGCCTTTTAGGCAAGCCACCAAGTCGGCGATATTTACACCTATAATTATGCAACTTTTCCTATCATGCCTGGGAGGATGGCTGGCTTAGTGTTGGGCTGACATGTGGAGCTCTCTCAGTACTCTAAGTGTGTATTAGTTGGAGTCTTTGATATTTCCACCGACATGTTAGGACCTCTTTGCCATTATTACCATAGGCGGGCGATCTGTTCGTCAGAACTGATACAGCGGCAGTGACTTTTGTGTCAGATACCCGTCTGGAGAGGATTAGGGTAGGTAGGGATAATGATAATCATTTTTGGATTTAGTAAATATTTTTAAGAAACTTGCAGTTTCATTGTCATCAAATTATTATTAGGGATTATTAAAAGTTTTCCTAAAAATAATTTTGCGTACTCTTACCCCATGCTGTGGGATAAGAATACTGTGGGCCTGAGCAAGAGTGCGCAGTACGTTCTTTTACTTTCAAATGAGAAAAATATAAATTATTACAAATAAATAGATGGAAAAACAGATTAAGAACTCTTTCTCGGTGTTTTCAAAAAGTAAATGTAATGATCTGTGAGTAAGGCTGAAAAAACGTTTATCGGCGGAAATGTAGTGCTGCACTGTTGCTTGGTCATCCTCTAATGAAAAAGTTTTTGTGAATCGACCGATTTGCTCACTATTTTTGTCGGTTTTAAGACGTTAGGCAGCCTCTGAAAACCCGGTAGCTTTGCATGCTTGCCGTATTCAGCTCCCGTTTTCAAAGGACAAGAGCTGAGTGTACAGCGGCTCTGTTAATGGCTGTCGAGCTGACGTTCACAGTCTGTTTCTGGAAGAAAAGGTGCCGCTATGGAAGACGTGATTATATTCTAAGTGTGTTTCAGAGTTAGGTGTGTTTGAAAAATTCACTACCCAATGAAAGAAAAACTATAGAGAAATAGAAATTTGTTTAACTTTTCTGAGATGAATAATGAGCCACCTAAGGTAAATAAACTTTAAGAAAAGAATACATGAATACGTTGGAAGAAAGTACGGTTTGGGGTAAAAGTTGGCAAATACACTCCTGGAAATTGAAATAAGAACACCGTGAATTCATTGTCCCAGGAAGGGGAAACTTTATTGACACATTCCTGGGGTCAGATACATCACATGATCACACTGACAGAACCACAGGCACATAAACACAGGCAACAGAGCATGCACAATGTCGGCACTAGTACAGTGTATATCCACCTTTCGCAGCAATGCAGGCTGCTATTCTCCCATGGAGACGATCGTAGAGATGCTGGATGTAGTCCTGTGGAACGGCTTGCCATGCCATTTCCACCTGGCGCCTCAGTTGGACCAGCGTTCGTGCTGGACGTGCAGACCGCGTGAGACGACGCTTCATCCAGTCCCAAACATGCTCAATGGGGGACAGATCCGGAGATCTTGCTGGCCAGGGTAGTTGACTTACACCTTCTAGAGCACGTTGGGTGGCACGGGATACATGCGGACGTGCATTGTCCTGTTGGAACAGCAAGTTCCGTTGCCGGTCTAGGAATGGTAGAACGATGGGTTCGATGACGGTTTGGATGTACCGTGCACTATTCAGTGTCCCCTCGACGATCACCAGTGGTGTACGGCCAGTGTAGGAGATCGCTCCCCACACCATGATGCCGGGTGTTGGCCCTGTGTGCCTCGGTCGTATGCAGTCCTGATTGTGGCGCTCACCTGCACGGCGCCAAACACGCATACGACCATCATTGGCACCAAGGCAGAAGCGACTCTCATCGCTGAAGACGACACGTCTCCATTCGTCCCTCCATTCACGCCTGTCGCGACACCACTGGAGGCGGGCTGCACGATGTTGGGGCGTGAGCGGAAGACGGCCTAACGGTGTGCGGGACCGTAGCCCAGCTTCATGGAGACGGTTGCGAATGGTCCTCGCCGATACCCCAGGAGCAACAGTGTCCCTAATTTGCTGGGAAGTGGCGGTGTGGTCCCCTACGGCACTGCGTAGGATCCTACGGTCTTGGCGTGCATCCGTGCGTCGCTGCGGTCCGGTCCCAGGTCGACGGGCACGTGCACCTTCCGCCGACCACTGGCGACAACATCGATGTACTGTGGAGACCTCACGCCCCACGTGTTGAGCAATTCGGCGGTACGTCCACCCGGCCTCCCGCATGCCCACTATACGCCCTCGCTCAAAGTCCGTCAACTGCACATACGGTTCACGTCCACGCTGTCGCGGCATGCTACCAGTGTTAAAGACTGCGATGGAGCTCCGTATGCCACGGCAAACTGGCTGACACTGACGGCGGCGGTGCACAAATGCTGCGCAGCTAGCGCCATTCGACGGCCAACACCGCGGTTCCTGGTGTGTCCGCTGTGCCGTGCGTGTGATCATTGCTTGTACAGCCCTCTCGCAGGGTCCGGAGCAAGTATGGTGGGTCTGACACACCGGTGTCAATGTGTTCTTTTTTCCATTTCCAGGAGTGTAGTTTCTTGATGGAGTAAAAGTACGCCTTGCGACTTCTACCCCCGAAGTCCTGCGTACTTTTACCTCATTCCAGTATTTTCTTTTTCGGCAGTCTGCAGATAACTCCACAAATAAAGTCGTGGAGATCAAAGTAGATACTGGAAACTACCACAGCTGTCAGTTCCGGTGCACAGTTTATCAATAAATTTAGGTTCATGTAATTCTTAAAACTAAACAAATTTTATATTGAAAACGTACAAAATTTACTTTCCGTATTTTCTCCAGTTGTAAGCGTCTGACTGCCACGACGTTCCAGAATAGATCTGAAGGGATGACTATGTATGGGCTGCCTAGTGGGAGAACAGTGAACCTCTGCTTTAGGAACCTGACAACTTTATGTGTACTCTTCCCCTACGCACACGTTTACTCCCATGTACCAAAAAACTATTGTAACAAAGCTTTCTCGTTCATTGGTTAGTAAGGAGGGGGAGGGAATTGTTCAAGGCTATACACACACGTCGGAGTTAGAGGAGTGGGCTAACGTGCAGGCGACATGCTTTTCGCTCTAGTGGTTCCAGTTACTCGACAGTTCTATCTCTGTGTATTTTGTAGCGCTATATTAATTCTCATATATAAACTCTATCTTTGGTTGAAAGCATCCACTACATCTACATCCATACTCCGCAAGCCACCTGACGGTGTGTGGCGGAGGGTATTTTGAGTACCTCTATCGGCTCTCCCTTCTATTCCAGTCTCGTTCGTGGAAAGAAAGATTGTCGGTATGCTTCTGTGTGGGCTCTAATCTCTCTGATTTTATCCTCATTGACTCTTCGCGAGATATACGTAGGAAGGAGCAATATCCTGCTTGACTCCTCGGTGAAGGTATGTTCTCGAAACTTCAACAAAAGCCCGTATCGAACTACTCAGCGTCTTCTGCAGAGTCTTCCACTGGAAGATAAGAATTTTGCTGTGAGATCACACAGTTTAGTAATGTAGTGGTAACTTAGCAGGGGTTTGTCTATCGCAGGCAGTGTGGCGTTTCTTACACAAACAGTATCTTTGGTTGGAAACAGTTAATGTTTATAGAATTTGCTATGACGTCATTAATATGATGTAACGTTACTATTTCTACCAAAGTGTTCGTTTCTAACAGCATGACATCATACACACTAGTAATTAAGTTGTGGGTTAGCAACGATAAGTAAATCAGGTCCATGCTGCCTTGTTATCGGCTGAGGGCATCATGGCGTGAACGCCGCACCGAGCCATAACGTCAAAGGCAGTGGGTCTGAACCAACATAAGTGACAAAGTTTGTAAAAAATGTGGAAATGATTATGTAAATCGTGGAATACGAAAATGTTAGAAAATACATAATTATCTAGGTGTGGTTTTGCTGGTGCCTTATATGACGAAATGTTAAATTATTATTAACAAATAGAATTCTAACGACATGAATTAAAGTAATTTGTTATTAACAAACAGACACAGCCTAATCCTCTCCGTATGCTATTCAGCTCCTGAGAGAACTCGACACACTGAGTAACCTGCAAAAACGGAAAACCATAGGTGTGTGCGAAAATTATAACACAAACAGCACCTTCCTTCGTATCCTCATTTCAGAAATATATGTCATTACAGTTATAAAAATAATATTGCGACACCTTTGTTACTAACAGAACAGAGCTTTATTATCTGTACTAATACTGAAAAAACCCTAACAGCGCGGAAACATCAAATTAGTGAGATCCAAATGGGCAGTGTTTGAAGTTGTCCTCCCCCCGTTTACCCGGAGTGTGTACGTCCATAACATAATATGCAGCTATGTTTACGTCATTATGGTTATAAACGAAAAGGAATAGAGGAGAGGAGAGAAAGTGCCATTGGAGGGCTTACTGCTTCCGAAAACGCCAAATAGATTATTATCCGACCAGGCTGGATGATTAATGTCAACGTTTTCTTTTTCTTTAAACTCGGCTTTTAGCTAAACGTCTACACAATTATGTCCGCTTTGTATGTATTCATAACATATTGTATCTACTAGCTTTCACTGACGACGTATGCGTATGCGAAATGTAACCTCAGGTGATCACATGCTCTATCGAACCTCCACTACTTTAATGCTTTGTAATGCAACAGTGCAGGGGCCGTGAAAACTTAAGGCGTTTGGAAACTACTACGAACGCTTGTGTACATTAAGCCTGAAGTACTCATCTGTTTCATCTGTTTGACCACATCAGTACTTGCTACTCGCAGTTACGAAAGTTGCTGCTGGACAAGTTACATGAATATCATATTCTAAGTATATTCCATCTGCCCCTCATCGTGCACGAACCCAGAATCTTGCACCACAGATCAGTTGTGTAACATCTCATCTTAATCGCAACGGAAGATTAGACGTATCCATTGTCATAGATGTGTTCATACATGAGACAAAAACATTCTCAAACCTCTTATCCATTACTGCAGTCGAT
The DNA here is from genome assembly GCF_023898315.1 of Schistocerca nitens. Classification (NCBI taxonomy): domain Eukaryota; kingdom Metazoa; phylum Arthropoda; class Insecta; order Orthoptera; family Acrididae; genus Schistocerca; species Schistocerca nitens. The sequence goes on from NC_064616.1 coordinate 564,343,440, forward strand.
ATTATTGAACAAGCTGTCCTGAACTTCACACGCAATTCACTAGCTGAAGAACTTAATTTTTTTCAAAATCACAGCTTTCCCCTTACAAGTTAACATGTATGACCTTTGATATCTGTCAAATGGTGTATCAAATGGCCACTTCTTCGCTTAACTACGCTTATTTCACGTTTCGCTTTGCCATTTTTTTCTTCTGCCTTCGTTACTTAAGTTCCACCGCACCCTATGCCTTCTCCCACGGCCGTAACTGCCGCGGCACACAGTCTAAATGCGCTTGCCTGTAATTTATCTTTATTATTCTACTTTTCGCAAGAAGTATAAACTCTGTAGTTTTACAGCAATAGCTATCACCATTTTCTCCATTTACGTAAAAAATTTTAAATGCAAGACGTAAGACCTCTTATAACGTTTGTGTTATAATGACTTTAACGTAAATTATGAAAAAGGTCTGGTTAGATATTTGAGAGTGCGTAAGACATCATACATGCAAGGATAAACACAGTATAAGACAAAAAAAAGCACGCACCAAGAAGGAGTTATTCAAATTGGTGAAATATTGATATTCATATAGGTATCGACAGACAATACCAAATTCTAGACTTTGCCGGCCGATGAGTAAGTGATGTTGCAGCGCATTTTCACCGCGCATCTGGTAAATATAGTAAAGAGGAGACATGTCAATACCAGGGCATAAAGTCCGTGAATTTCATTCAGTGTACTCTTGGACAGTAACTATGCCTCGCAGACAGGAGCGTGAATAATATACGCAGATTTTTTTTTTTTTTTTTGGTTTTAGGGCGCAAAACTGCTATGGTCATTAGCGCCCGGTCCGTGACTGAGGAAAGAATAAAAACTGAAAATTGAAAACAGCAAAAATGGGAACGAAACTCAAAAAATTGGACACTAAAAGCAGAAACAAGGCTTAAAATTCCACTACAGAGAGGGGTTGATGGTCCCCGATAAAACTTCAAATGACTGACGTCATTTCACTGTCACTAATAAACTGGAGAACGCGGTCGGCTGAGCGCGTGTCATCTGCTAAAATCGACGATAGATCAGGCGATAGCTGTAGACGGGAGCGTAACGGATTAAAAGAGGGGCATTCAATTAAAAGGTGTCGTACCGTCCACAGCTGAGAGCAGTGGGGACAGAGTGGGGAAGGATCGCCGCTTAAAAGATGTCGATGGCTAAAAAGACAGTGCCCTATCCGGAGTCTAGCTAAAATGACCTCCTCCCGACGACGCGTTCGGGAGGAAGAGGTCCAAGCGCAAGGAAGGGCTTTCACTTCCCGCAATTTATTGCGGGGAAGTGTTGACCAATGCGCATGCCATAAATGAGCAACTCTGTGACATAAACCGCTCCGTAGATCGGTGAAGGGAAGCGACTGAATAGCTGGCCGAGGAAGAGAAACTGCAGCATTGGCTGCTATATCAGCCGCCTCATTCCCACAGATACCAGCGTGTCCCGGGAGCCAGAGGAACGCCACCGAGACGCCCCCCAGGTGGAGCAAGCGCAGACAGTCCTGAATCCGGTGGACCAGAGGGTGCACAGGGTAAAGAGCTTGGAGACTGAGGAGAGAGCTGAGAGAATCTGAGCAGATTACGTACTGTATCCGCTGATGGCGGCGGATGTAGTGGACAGCCTGGAGAACAGCGAAAAGCTCCGCAGTATAAACCGAACACTGGTCGGGAAGCCGAAAGTGATTTGGGGCGTCGCCAACAATATAGGCACTCCCTACACCCAACGATGTTTTCGAGCCGTCGGTGTAAATAAATGTGGCGTCTGTCATTTGTGCACATAGAGCAGCAAATGCCCGACGATAAACAAGTGAAGGTGTACCATCCTTGGGAAATTGACAAAGATCACGGAGCAGACAGATCCGGGGACGCAGCCAAGGCGGTGCTGTACCCCAAGTTGTCAAGAAGGTTTTAGGAAAGCGGAAGGAAAGAGAATGGAGCAGTTGACGGAAGCGGACTCCCGGAGGTAGTAGGGAGGAGGAGCGGCCTGCATACCCTACATCAAAGGAGGCGTCGAAAAAAAGGGTCATGGGCTGGATTAGCAGGCATGGAAGACAGATGGCTAGCATAACGGCTCAGAAGGACCGCTCGCCGATTGGACAGCGGAGGTTCAGCAGTCTCAGCATAAAGGCTTTCCACAGGGCTAGTGTGAAAAGCTCCAGACGCTAAACGTAATCCACGGTGGTGGATAGAGTCGAGACGCCGAAGAATAGACGGCCGAGCAGAGGAGTAGACTATGCTTCCATAGTCGAGTTTCGAGCGCACTAAGGCGCGATAGAGGCGGAGAAGGACCACTCGGTCCGCTCCCCAGGAGGTACCATTCAGGACACGGAGGGTGTTGAGTGTTCGCAGACAGCGAGCCGAAAGATAGGAAACGTGGGAGGACCAGCACAGTTTTCTGTCAAACATAAGACCCAAGAATTTAGTGACGTCTGAAAACGGAAGGTTGACAGGACCTAGATGGAAGGAGGGCGGAAGAAACTCCTTACGTCGCCAAAAATTAATACAAACGGTCTTACTGGGAGAAAAACGGAAGCCGGTTTCGAGGCTCCAAGAGTGGAGGCGATCGAGACATCCTTGAAGACGTCGTTCAACAAGGCTGGTCCGTTGAGAGCTGTAGTAGATCGCAAAATCGTCCGCAAAGAGGGAGCCCGAGACGTCAGGAAGGAGACAATCCATAATTGGATTTATAGCGATGGCAAACAGTACAACACTCAGCACGGAGCCCTGGGGTACCCCGTTTTCTTGAGAGAAAGTACGGGAGAGAGTAGTGTTCACCCGCACCCTAAATGTTCGCTCTGCCATAAATTCGCGAAGAAAAAGGGGCAGCCGGCCTCGAAAGCCCCAAGAGAACAGTGTGCGGAGGATGCCTGTCCTCCAACAGGTATCGTATGCTCTCTCCAGATCAAAAAATATTGCTACCGTTTGGCGTTTCCGGAGAAAATTGTTCATGATATAAGTTGAGAGAGCAACAAGATGGTCAACTGCAGAGCGATGCTTTCGGAATCCGCATTGGGCAGGTGTTAAAAGACTGCGTGATTCCAGCCACCAAGCTAAACGGTAATTCACCATACGCTCCAAAATCTTACAGACACTACTCGTGAGAGAAATGGGGCGATAGCTAGAGGGGAGATGTTTGTCCTTTCCAGGTTTCGGAAAGGGAACGACGATAGCTTCCCGCCATCGTCTGGGAAAGGTACTGTCGGTCCAAATGCGATTATAAAGGCGAAGGAGGTAACGCAGACTATGGGTTGATAAATGCAGCAACATTTGGACATGGATACCATCCGATCCAGGGGCGGAGGAGCGAGAAGAAGAGAGGGCATGTTGGAGTTCCCGCATGGAGAAAACAGTATTGTAGCTTTCGCGATTTTGAGAGTAGAAAGCAAGAGGTCGCACTTCCGCTGCACGTTTCTTCGGGAGAAACGCTGGCGGGTAATTTGAAGAGCTCGAAATCTCAGCAAAGTGCTGACCCAATGAGTTAGAAATTGCGACAGGGTCCACTAAGGTATCATGCGCGACAGTGAGCCCAGAGACCGGGGAGAAACTAGGCGCGCCTGAGAACCGTCGAAGCCGATTCCAAACTTCCGAGGAGGGAGTGAAGGTGTTAAATGAGCTAATAAAGAATTGCCAGCTTGCCTTCTTGCTATCGCGGATGACGCGACGGCATTGCGCACGGAGTTGCTTATAGCGGATACAGTTTGCCAAAGTAGGATGGTGACGGAAAATGCGAAGAGCACGTCGCCGCTCACGGATTGCGTCACGGCATGCCTCGTTCCACCAAGGAACTGGGGGGCGCCGGGGCATTTCGGAGGTGCGTGGTATTGAACTTTCCGCAGCTGTAAGAATAACGTCGGTAATATGTGTGACCTCATCGTCGACGCTGGGAAAGCGACGGTCATCGAATGTCGCTAGAGACGAAAAAAGTGTCCAATCGGCTTGGGCAAACTTCCAGTGTCGCGGGCGCATATATGGCAGTTGAGGCTGCAGCCTAAGGACACATGGAAAGTGGTCACTCGAGTGTGTATCATCAAGTGCGAACCATTCGAAGCGCCGAGCTAGCGGAACAGTACCGATCGCAAGGTCCAAATGAGAGAAATTTGTCGTGGAGGCAGACAAAAACGTGGGGACCCCAGTGTTGAGGCAAACTAGATCCGCTTGGTGGAAGACGTCTAGCAATAGGGAGCCACGTGGACAAGGATGTGGAGATCCCCAAAGCGGGTGGTGGGCATTGAAGTCCCCAACCAGCAAATAGGGGGGTGGAAGCTGACCAAGAAGATGAAGGAGATCAGCTCGTGCCATTGGTGTGGACGATGGAATGTATACAGTACAAAGAGAGAACGTGTATCCAGAAAGGGAAAGACGGACGGCGACAGCTTGGAAGGAACTGTCTAAGGGGATTGGATGATAATGGAGAGTTTCATGGAGAAGAATCATGAGTCCTCCATGGGCTGGAGTGCCTTCCACAGAGGGGAGGTCATATCGGACGGACTGAAAATGAGGGAGAACAAAGCGGTCAGTAGGACACAGCTTTGTTTCCTGAAGACAGAAGATGACCGGCGAGTAGGAGCGTAAGAGGATCGACAATTCATCCCGATTGGCTCGAATGCCGCGGATATTCCAGTGGATAATGGACATAGGGTGAACAGAAAATGGAGGAATGTGACCAAGGGTGCTGTCAACTCAACGACTGCTCAGAGCTTGCGACCGACAGCATGGAATGGCATTCAGCCGAAGGCAGAAGATCCTGATCCATAGGTTGGGCAGGAGCAGTTCCTGCCACCAGCGATCGGCCGGTTGACCGGCCACCAGCAGTGCGCCTCGGCGACACAGAAGACGGCCGAGGGCGATTTCCGCCAGGTGGCGCTGTGGATGGGACACGCCTTGGCGGAGAAGGAGAGGAACTGGGTTTCTTTGTAGCCTTCTTGGAAGTATGAGGTTTAGAGGAAGGAGGAACCGATGGTGGTGAAGTTGCCATACGTAAAAACTCTTCACGAGTATGCTCTTTCTTCGAAGACTTGGTGTCGGACTTTTGGGCTCGAGATTTAGCAGAACCCGACGAAGAGTGAGCCATAGAGTGGGCAGGCGAAAGTGGTGAAGTTGAACGGGCGATCTTTGCGCTGGCCGATCGGACGACCGTGGCACTAAAGGTGAGGTCGCAAGTTTGCGTGGCCGCCTCCTTTGTTGGCCGAGGAGAAGCAAGGACAGTGCTGTATTTGCCTGTCTGAGGCACGGTGGGCTGTCGACTGGCGAACAACTTTCGAGCAGCAAAGGTCGACACCTTTTCCTTCACTCGTATTTCCTGGATGAGCTTTTCGTCCTTAAAAACTTGGCAATCTCTAGAGGATGCAGCGTGGTCACCCATACAGTTGATGCAGCGAGGGGATGGAGGTGGACAAGCACCCTCATGGGCATCCCTGCCACACGTAACACATTTGGCCGGATTAGAACAGGACTGGCTGGTGTGATTGAAGCGCTGGCACCGATAGCAACGCGTAGGGTTTGGGACGTAAGGACGAACGGAAATTATCTCATAGCCTGCTTTGATTTTCGATGGGAGTTGCACTTTGTCAAATGTCAAAAACACAGTGCGGGTTGGAATGATCTTCGTGTCAACCCTTTTCATAACCCTATGAACAGCCGTTACGCCCTGGTCTGACAGGTAGTGCTGAATTTCTTCGTCAGACAGTCCATCGAGGGAGCGTGTATAAACGACTCCACGCGAGGAATTTAAGGTACGGTGCGGTTCCACCCGGACAGGGAAAGTGTGTAGTAGTGAGGTACGCAGCAATTTTTGTGCCTGGAGGGCACTGTGTGTTTCTAGCAACAGGGTGCCATTCCGTAATCTGGAACAAGACTTTACAGGACCTGCAATTGCGTCGACACCTTTCTGAATAATGAAAGGGTTGACCGTGGAGAAGTCGTGACCTTCATCAGACCGAGAAACAACAAGGAACTGTGGCAACGATGGAAGAACTGACTGTGGTTGAGACTCAGTGAACTTACGTTTGTGAGCAGACATAGTGGAAGGTGAGGAAACCATTGCGGAAGAATCCCCCATGATTACCGGCGTCTCCGATGGCGCGCTCCTCCCTTGTGGGGGCCCTCTCTGAGGGCACTCCCGCCTTAGGTGATTGTTCACACCTCAGGTCACACCTCCCGACAAACGGACGGAGGGACCAATCGGCACTTTCGGAAGGTATCAGCTCGGGTAATCACCCCTCCCTGGGCCTGGCCGTTACCAGGGGGTACGTACGTGTCCTACCTGTCTACCCGGGGCGGGGAATTACGCGTTACCCCGTCACCGGCTACGCATGGAAGTGCGTGGGTCGGCCTTCAGACACGCACAGGGAGGAAGAAAGAGAAAGGGAAAGGAAAGAAGAGGTCTCAAACGCCGCAGCGGAGAAAAAGGTAGAGAGAAGAGGTAAGGAAAAGAGAAGGACAAAGGAAGGATGAAGACTTACAAGTAAGGAAGGCGAAGAATGTGGTACATTTACAAGCGTCCGTCTCCGGACGTAGGCACAAACCATTCCCCCAGAGGGGGAGAAAAGGAAGGAAAGAGCCAGAGGTGAGGGGGGGGGCGAAGATGGGGGATGGGGAAGGATGCGGAAAGGGAAGGTATGCAGCCCGGAAAGGAAGGAGGGCCACATTAGCTCGGGGTCCCGTGCTCGCTACGCACGTGTCCACAAAAGAGTTGTGGACCCCCTGGGGGGAATATACGCAGATATCAGCATTTGATAGATGACATGTGGTTGGCCTCAGAGAAGCTGGTTAAAATGTCGACGAATAGCTCGACATTTGAATAAGAACGATGCTACTATTCGACGATGTTGGCTAGAGTGGGTGAACCATGGCTGAACACACCGTCATGAACGAAGCAGTCGACCTAGAGAGACGACAGAACTTGAGGACCGAACAGTCGTCAGAGAGTTACTCACAGCCCCAGATTCATCATTATATCGATCCTAAGTGCAACTGGTGCTTTAGTAACAACACGGACCATTAACAGGCGGCTCAGAGAAAGGAGGATGAGCTCACTGCATCACTTGCACCGGCTGCCATTGACTTCTGTACAACGAGCCCGTTTTCAGTGATGTCGGGCACATGCAGCCTGGTATCTCATTGACAGATATAGAAATGTCTTTAGCGATGAGTCCCGCTTCGAAATGAGCCCCGATGACCAACGAAGGCGTGTCTGGAGACTCCCTGGACAGCAGTGGAATACCAACCTGACTGTCGCCAGCCATATGACCCGACAGCCAGGTGTGATGGTCTGGGGTGCCATTTCATTTCATAGCAGGACACCGTTGGTTGTCATTCGCGGCACACTGACATCGCAGCCGTCGTAGACGATATTGTACACTCCGTTTTGTTGCCCTTCATTGGAAGCCGTACTAGGCTTACATTCCCAATTCCCCAGGCGGCGAGAGTTTCTACTGCTTGTCTTCGTACTTGCCAAACCGTACCTTGGCCAACAATGTCACCCGATCTCGCCACAGTGATGGCCAGTGCTCTCCAATCAGCTGGGATTGTGAGGATCTGAAGCGGTAATGGGACAGAGCTTGGTGCGATATCCCTCAGGAGAACATGCCATGACTGTCAAAATGCTCTTACGCATGCATTCGAGCCAGAGGTGGACAAGTCCGTTATGGACTTGCTCAGTTTCTGAAGCTCTCTCTTTTGAATTTATACATGTGAAGCTTCATGAATAACCCAGTTAATGGACATGAAGAAGGCAACTAAGATTTTTTATTTAGATTACTTTTCAATGTGTTACACTTCCTCGTCCTCTGTACCTTTCCAGTATATATGAGGACATTCTGTGCGAATGTGTTGGGCTTAGAAAGGTGGAGGGCTGTTTAAAAGGATTGTCAGTAGATGCGGTAGGCTTCTCAAAAGAGAAACTGGGGGAGCTAAACACAGGGATTGCTTGCGGCTCTTTGGAAAGATCGGTTCTGAAAAATGTAGAGGGCGGAGGTTGGCTTTCAGCTAACTGGCACGTGGCAGTTCAAACAACGGCCGGTGTGGCCGGTCGGTATCGTGGCGGAGAGAAGGTAGCCGGAACATTCTGAGGAGAGGACGTAAGGTGAAGACGCTCCGTCTGGAAGGTGGTAAGACGTGAAATACAGTATATCACAGTAGATGCAGTTCGCAAACCAACTTCCCCTCTTTGGCTCTTCTCACGAGTGTACTTGAAAATTATGTGCTCAAGCATCTCTGTGGGTAGCTTCCCAGCTCTGTGCTGTCACGCTTGTGCATTAATTTATATAGTAGCGGCAGTTCGCGTAGAGCTTGGCGGAGTGCTTCAGCGTGGCGACGTGTGGAAAGGTTGTGCCCTGGTGTGTGATGAACTCCTTTCAGCCTCCCTATAGTGTGACTATTGATCGCCTGATAATACGAGACCAATTAGCTATTTCAATATTTGTCAGCACTGATAATAGTTCAGGCCAGTGTTTCCAGATTATGTTCAATTATAGCATCTAAATTTGTTATAAAATTTCAGTCACCCAAAAGAAAACAGAGTTGGAATTTTCAGACAATTACCTCTCGTCTCCTAAAGCTCAAATCCTTCATTTTAAGAGTAAGAAGCCCCTTTTTACCTTAATAAATAATGCCAAATCAACTATGCCCCCCCCTCCCCCTTTTAATAATATGGTAGGAATATAGGCGTAGACCTGAAAAAAAATGCTATCTGTTACCGCCCCAGTTGCTGAGTTCGTTGGATTTGTATGTGTGTCTTGTTATCCGTCGCGTGAACTAGTGTTTTATCAATAATTGAAAATCAGGATCGTACTCACACATAATATTATCACGCACATTCAACCACAGAATCCAGTAGTCGAGATAATAATACTGTGTCATACTATTGTCTGAGCACCAAACAACCAAGGAGGCAAGCAGCAGAAGCCAGCAAAGCAAACAAGAAAGACAGTTACCGCGCCCATGTCCATCACACCTACCGATTTCCGTCCGATTCTGATATTCCTTCGTGGTGTGTGTTTTCTTGTCTTAGAGTGTAAGTAAATAAAATTTTGAGTCTACAAGTATTTGGCTTGATTCTCGTAAGTCAAATGCCATTGCATCACCAGAATTTAATGACTTTTCAAAATTTAATTTCTGTATTCCCCGTACAGTTATGTGTATAGTATACATTATTTCTTTCTTCGGTTAGGTTTCTTAGACATTTTATACATTTTTTCAAACTCATAGGAATTAGGAAAATTAGAATATCTGAGATGCAGTATTTCTAGATTTCCAGAAGGCTTATGACACTGTACCACACAAGCGACTTGAAGTGACATTGCAGGCTTATGGAATATCGTCTCTTATGTGACTGGATTCGTGATTTCCTGTCAGAGAGATCACAGTTTGTATCAATTGACGGAAAGTGATCGAGTAAAACAGAGAGATTTCTGGCGTTCCCCAAGGTAGTATCATAGGCCCTCTGCTTTTCTTTATTTATATAAACGATTTAGGAGACAATATATGCATCTCTCAGATTTTATGAACACGATGCAGTCGTTTATCGTCTAGTAAATCCATCAGAAGATCAATAATTGCAAAACGATTTAGAAAAGATATCTGTATGGTGCGAAAATTGGCAATTCAAAAGTGTGTGGTCATCCACATGAGCGCTAAAACTTCGCTTACACGATAAATTAGTCAAATCCAAAGGCCGTAAATTCAACTAAATACTTAGCAATTACAATTACAACTAACTAAAATTGGGCCGGCCGGAGTGGCCGAGCGGTTCTAGGCGCTACAATCTGGAACCGCGCGATCGCTACGGTCGCAGGTTCGAATCCTGCCTCGGGTATGGATGTGTGTGATGTCCTTAGGTTGGTTAGGTTTAAGTAGTTCTAATTCTAGGGAACTGATGACCACAACTGTTAAGTCCCATAGTGCTCAGGGCCATATGAACCATTTGAAATAAAATTGGGAAGAACACACAAAAAATGTTGAGGGGAAGGCAAACCGGAGACTGTGTTTTAATGGCAGAACACTTAAAAATGCAACAGATCTACTAAAGAGACTGCCTACACCACGCTTGTCCGTCCTGTTTTGGAGTATTGGTGAGCGCTCTGGGATCCTTACCGGATAGGATTAATGGAGTACATCGATGAAGTTCAAAGAAGAGCAACACGTTTTGTCTTATCTCGAAATGGGGGAGAGAGTGTCACTGACATGACGCCGGATTTGGGGTGGTCAATATTATAACATTTTTGTGGCGGAAACTTCTCACAAAATTTCAGCCGCCAACTTTCTCCTCCGAATGCGAAAATGCTTTGTCGTAGAAACGATCATGATAATAAAATAAGGGAAATGAGAGCTCACACGCTTTTCGAGATTGGAATAAAAAAGAATTATTGTGACGGTGGTTTGATGAACCCTTTGCCAGGCACTAAAGTCTGATTTGCAGGATATCCATGTAAATGTACGAAAATCCTAAACGTATGTGTAATGCTGAAAACCTCCAGTTTATCCTGCTAATGCAAAATTAGAATTTCAGTTTTCTGTTCATTGACTTTCTTGAGAAGCACACACAAAATGCTACGTACGCCTTTCTCTACGTCCTCAATGTACAAGGATTCAGCTGCTTTGAAGTCCATCCTTTCCATCGCAACGACGGTAAACGTTTTGAAAATGTGTGAAACATATTACCAACATCCTGGTACGTTTCTCAAACAATATGAATGAGGAGAAACGACAACATATCTTTCCATTCCGAATAAATAAATCTAAAACTATGAAATACGAATGTAGGCTACTAGTTGTTTCGATGGCTACAATAATATCGAAAAACAGCGCATTTCGCTGCCTACATTTTGCAGTGAAAAGGAAACACCAATGTGAACAATTTAAGAGGAAGTGTTTGCTCAGGTAGAACTGTAACACGACAGTCAACAGTCAACTTGAGATAGTTTCTACGGAGAGTAGAGGTGCCGAGACTGACAACAAAGAGAACGCGTGGAGCTGCAATAGATTCATCGCCTTTACGTGTATGTTAACTGTTCTGAATTCTGCAGCAACACTGATGACAGCCGTAAACTTCTTCCCAGTTTTACCTTTGTCCGCAGATATAAATATTAAGCAGTGGCCGTGTGGGAGTTGCGTGCTGGCACGCCGCTGACGCTCCTCACATGACAACGAGCCGTGCGTGGACACGCACCGGCCGCGGTGCCCGCAGCCTATTACACTCGGCCACGCCGTGTCAATAAAACCTGAAACTCCGGGATCACCAGTGTCTACAGCAAGCACTCACGTGGCTTACTTGAATAACGCAGTGGTGAGAGCCACAAGGTGTGCGATAGCGATGTAAGGGACTTAAGCTTCAATTCAAACCACAGCTGTAGGCTAGTGTGTAAAGTGCGTAGCTTTACTGACGCGTAGGTGTGTCAAATTTTTTAGCATCCCAGGGAACTAGCAGACGTCTGCAGCTGCCGTAGTATTAGAAATAAGGCCGACTGAAATCTCCAAAACAAAGTTACTGTCACGAAGGTAGGAGACCCAATCTACTTAATTTATATCTAGTCTAATAATCCGCCGAAGAATGCGTCTAATACTCATAGCTCATATTAGGAAGGGAAGAAGATAGGCTTTGAACGTCCAGTCACCGACAAGTTTGTTGAGAACGGGATACCGGGATACAAGCTCAAGTATGACAAGCAATAAAAGCAAATCGGCATTGTTCTTTTCAAGAGAACCGTCCGAGTATTTTTTATTTTTTTTTTGAATCTATGTAGGAAAACCTACGTGTGAATGATCGTGCGGAGCTTTTAGTACTCTGCCTCCTGAATGCATTCTAGTGCCCTCGAACTACGAAAATTACTCAAAAATCAATGAAAACCGTTAATCTACGGTTTGCGATTTTCTTGAGTATTTATTTTGCTTCCACACACTTATACAAAACAAAAAATTTTGTACAGCTGTTATTAGTATACAGAGAGTTCTAAGATCGTAGCAAGAACAAGGTCGTCAGCTCTGTTCACGCATTATTGCAGAGCAAATTACTTAAGCTTGGAAACTAACTTCCATTTATCATTAGACATCAAACATCCACTGGCAACTGTAATTACTTTTGAATGTCGCAAGAACGTCGAAATGAATTGTAAAATGTTGGCAGATATAGAGCCATTTACAAAGAATATTTTCTCGATCTTAGTTTTCCTGATTTTATGTTATCATCGTGTGACTTAGGCATTAGTAATAACTGTTAATGGAAGATCTTTTCCGATTATGCATAAAATCCTACTGGGAGTAGGAAACTTGTGAAGGTATGAAGACTAAACTCACATTAAAATTATAATGCAACAATGAAACTTTTATTTTTTATTTTTGACACTACACCTAAATCTACAACTTTATCATACACCGTAGGACACCTAACGGTGTAGTGCGCAAGATACTTCTGGCACTTCTCTACTAACTGATCCCCTCCTTCCCTGTTCCACTCACGAATGTTGCGAGGGAAGAATGACTGTCGTTAAACCTCTGTATTAGCTCCAATTACCCGAATTTCCCGTCGTTGTCATTTCGCGAAATGTATGTGAGAGGAAGTAATATGTTATCCGACTCTTCCCGGAAAAAGCTCTCTAAAAAATTCATTAGGAAACCTCTCCGTGATGATGCACAACGGCTATCTTGCAACGTCTGCCACTGGACTTCGTTGAGTGTCTCTGTAGCGCTCTCGCGCCGACTAAACAATCCCGTAACGAGACGCGCCACTCTTCTTTGGATATTCGCCTCTATCACTCCTGCCTGGTAAAGATTCCATACTAAAAACTATATTCAACAATCGGTCGAACAAGCCACTTCCTTCGTGGATGAGCTACAATTGCCGGCCTGTGTGGCCGAGCGGTTCTAGGCGCTTCAGTCATGAACCGCGTGACAGCTACGGTCGCAGGTTCGAATCCTGCCTCGGGCATGGATGTGTGTGATGTCCTTAGGTTAGTTAGGTTTAAGTAGTTCTAAGTTCTAGGGGACTGATGACCACAGATGTTCAGTCCCATAGTGCTCAGAGCCATTTGAACCAAACATTCTAGTTCATTTTCAAGATGGGTATGCCCAAGTCGTGCTACTAAGAATACCTGCAAAACATCAAAGCCTCACATCTGGCCTGAACCACATCCAGCACACACTATGGCTGTCTGGGGACTCGACGCCTTACGTAATTTGTACATTACGTGCCTCCAGTCACCACCTACTGTTTCACTGTTGTTTGACCAAATGAAGATGTCCAGTATTATGTGTAGCTGTGAGAAATGGCTTTTAGCCAGATGTCAGATTAGAAGGGGCGTTCAATAAATAATGCAACATATTTCATCTGTGCCAATTTCAATTGAAAAAATGTTGAATTTGTTGTATGACATCGTGGAATATTCTCGCTTCAGCCCCTATAGTTTCATGAAGTCCTGATAGGTGACGTTGCTACACCCAGCCTTCAAAATGGCGTCTGTAAGCGAGGTGCGTTCCAAGCAGAGAGCTGTTACCGAGTTTCTTTTGAGTGAGAAACCGAGCATCACAGGTATTCATAGGCGCTTGCAGAGACATGGCAGTGAACAAAAGCACGGTGAGTCTTCGGGCGAGACGTTTCTGATTATAGCAACAAATCTGTGACTCCTGAAATGTTGGAAAGTGTGGACACGTTCATTCGAAGTGACTGACGGATCGTAATCAAACATGTCGTCGCTCAACTGGACGTCTCTGTTGGTAATGCTGAAACATTCGTCCACCAGTTGGCGCACTCAAACGTGTGTGTGCCCGCTGGGTTTGTCTCCACCTAACAGCATACAAAGAGCAACGAAGGACAACCTGAGCTGAGTTGATTGCTCATTACAAGGCCGATTGTGATAATTTTTTGTCGAATATCGCCACATGCGTGGGATCATCATTTCGAATCGGAAACGAAGTGGCAATCAGTGGAGTGGCACCTCTCCACCGAAGAATAAGTCCGAAGCTGCACCCTGAGCCGATAAAGTCATGGCGACGGTCTTCTGGGACTCTCAAGGGATTATTCTGTTTGATGCCCTCCTTCATGGTGCAACAACCAACTTTGACGTGTACTGTGCCGCTCTAAGGAAAAGTCGCCAAACGTCACCAAACTCCTTCTCCATGACAACACAAGGCACACGGGGTCTGCGAAACGGAGAGGAGCTCACAAAATTCATAGGACTATCCTTCCTCATCTACCCTACAGCCCCTCTCACCTTCTGACTTCCATCTGTTTGGTTCCACGAAGGATACTCTCCACGGAAAGCAGTGCGCGGTTGACAGGAAGGTTACTGGTGCAGCAGGACGTTGGCTCCACCCAGGACCAGTAGGGTGGTGGCATGCCCAGTAAGGGGGTGTAAGGCCGTATCATTGAATGGAGATAATGTTGAAAAATAGGGTTTTGTAGCTAAAACAGTGGGGAATAATATGTTGTATTGGAATTCTGAACAAAACCGACCTGCTTTCAGAAAAAAATGTGTTGCATTAGTTATTGAACACACCTCATAAAAATATCCACTGCAATTCCCTTCGCAGTTTTGGATCAGAAGCTTGTTGAGATGAACCTGAATATACTGGCAGCAGTAATTCCAGTCAGGTTTGAGACCGTCTATCACTGACAAGGGCGTGACACTCGCCTCCGGACCCTGTCGGTTAGGATCTCTTTAAAACCTCTGTTCTACGCTGCCATACATGGCTGCGAGTGGTACACCATTCATTGGAGATACATTGGACAGTCCGCGATGATACAATAACAAATCTGGCAACTTCTTTACGGCGTGGTCATGGGCGCATCCAAACACGATAGATCGCTTCTGCCATTCGGTCACGTCTTCATGTCTACCCCACTTACTGAGGATGTGTTTCAGATTTGTCTTAAATGCATCAAGGTGTTTGAGATGACTGCAGAGTACCATATCCCAGTTGCTGAAATCAGCAATGGAGAATGGGTTCTTGCCTTTTAGTTCAGTTTTAGTGTCACGAATGGGAGTCTGACTTGGGTCAAACATGAACGTTGTGTGTTTGTAATCCTGTACCATTTTTCGTTATAAATGTACCATTCCACCTCCGTTGCGTATATTGGTAAGCCAAAACGTTATGACCACTGCCCACGGCGACGTTAGATGTCGTCTGCTGGCGTTGCGGGCACGTGACACACTATGAAAAGTACGTAAGCCATGACACGTACGGGGGATATCCCTGCAAATGGGGAAATCCACTGAGATAAGCGACTTTGACAAAGGGCAGATTATTATTACGCAAAACCTGTGAGCGAGTATCTCGAAAACGGCGAAGATGGTCGACTGTGCACGTGCTACTGTCGTGAGCATCTACCGAAAGACGTAATGGACAGTGAAACTACTACTAGGCGCTAAATGGTTGGATGTCCACGACCTTTCGCAGAACGTGAGGTTCGGAGCCTTGCCTGATCTGTAAAGTGGGATAGACGGTGATCTGTGGCATCTCTGCCGAAAGAGCATAATGATGGTGCACGCACAAGTGTTCGGTGCACGGCGGCTCGAAACGAGCAGCGCGTCACGGACGCAGATTGGTGGGAGCAGTATTATGCTATATGAAACACTCTCCTGCGCTTATGTGGCACCTGTGGTAGTACTCGATGACACGCTGACGGCTGCGAACCACCTGCATACCTTCACGCTTTATGTCTTCCCCGACGGCGATGTCATCTTTCAGTGAGTGGTATAATTGTCCGTGCCTCGGAGACAAACGTCCTACAGTGCTTTGAGGAGCATTATAGTGAACTCAAGTTGATGTCTCTGTGACCAAATTTGCCTGATGTAAATCGTACGTAACCCATCTGGGTATCTATCGGGTGCCATCACCGCGTACGCAAATCAGAGGCCCGTTATTTACGCGAATTACATGACCTGTGAATAGATATCTAATGCCACAAACCTCCACAAACTTACCAACAAACTGTCTGATCCCTAATAAGGAGAATCAGTGATGTATTTCGTTCGAAAGATGGACAAACTAGCTATTAAGTAGGTGGTCATTTTGCTTTGGCTCATCAGTGTATGTACTGTGTCACACGTCGTCGATCACCTTCTGTGATTATTCCCATCCAACAATGTCTCTGTTCGTTAGCAGTTGTCAGACAGCGTACGTCTGAATTTTTGAAGGTGAAGAGAGAAGCAGAAGTCTTCCTCTATGTAGCAACAGTGTTTTCTGCCCAGTTGAGATGTTAATACCAAACTCTGTCTGAAGGGAAATTTGGATTGTAAGGAAACCAGAGGAAGAGGAGTTGGAAGTATTTCCTTCCAATTTAATTGCATAATAATTATGTTTGACATCCAAGTTTGACAATGAGGTTGCAGAACCTGGAATAAATATATGGCTGAGCTTCCAGTCATTCTCATATGCATAGAATTGACAATCCTCTGTGGTATGTCTACAGTTATTTCCTCGGGTCAATATCCGTGTGCAGCATTTTATCGAGGATAGCAACAGTTTAACGCCAAGGTACGCCTTCTGTGGCCGGTACGAATCATGTACAGTCGCTAAAATAATCGTAGGGGAATCTGGAATCTCCGAACGTGCTATGCTGAGTTCTGAAATAGGTTGATCATTATTAGGTATATGTACACTGATGAGCCAAAACATTATGATCACTTGCTTAATAGCTTGTTTGTCCGTCTTTGGAACAAAATACCTAACTGATTCTGCGTATCAGGGAGCCTGTAGATTGTCGGTAGGTTCATGGAGGTGTGTGGCATTAGATGTCAACGCACAGTTCGTGTAATTTGCATAAATAATGGGTCTCCGATTTGCGTATGCACTGATGGCTCCCAATAGTGACCCCGATGAGTTCCATATGATTTAGATCAGGCAAGTTTGGTAGCCGAGACATGAGCATGAGTTCACGATAATGATCCTCAAACCAGTGTACACCGTTCTGGCTCCGAGAGAGTATGAACGGATGCAGGTAGTTCGTAGCTGTCAGCGTGTCATCGAGTACTGCCACAGGTCCCATATAAGCGCGGGAGAATGTCTTCCATAGCATTATACTGCTCCCTCCAGTCTACGTCCGTGTCTGTGGAGACGACCACCGATCTAGTGTAGCTAAAATGTGGTTCACCCGAAGAGCCGACACGTTTCGATGGATCGATAGTCGAATCTCGATGGTCCCGAGCCCACTGCAGTCGTAATTGAAGATGACGTTAGGTTAACATGTGAAGACGTGGTGGTGGTCTGCTGCAGAGCTCCATGTGCAACTGTGTACGATGAACGGTGTGCTCCAAGACACTTGTGCGTGCACCAGCATTGTGCTCTTTAGGCAGAGATGCCACAGATCACCACCTGTTATACTTTACAGACCAGACAAGCTTACAGACCAGACAAGCTTACAGACCAGACAAGCTTACAGACCAGACAAGCTTACAGACCAGACAAGCTTACAGACCAGACAAGCTTTCGAATCCCACGTTCTGTGAAGTGTCGTGGACGTCCAACCATTTACACCTAGTGATTGTTTCACCGTCCTTCTACCTTTTTCTGTAAATGATCACGACAGTAGTAGGTGAGCATTCGACCACCTTCGCCGTTTTCGAGATACTCGTTCACAGACTTTGCTACAAAAACTGTCCTTTGACAGAGTGGCTTATCTCAGTGGATTTACTCATTTTCAGCCCGTATCTTCGCTAGGGTAATCCTCCATCTGTCTCTGCTACGCTACATACTTTTCATAGCGTGTCACGTGCCCGTAACGTAACCAGGCGCCATCCAACCTCCGGTTGGACAGTGGTCATAATGTTTGGCTTATCAGTGTATATTTCTAAGTTTTCTATGTTCACTAGACCAACATTCGCTGTTGATATTTAGTTCGACCAAAAGTGTTGCGTGGTTCTAGGCACGTTTTGGAAGAACTAGTAGCGTGCTATCCTAACATATACCCGTTCGATAGATTACTTTGCTTAGCGCTTGTATCCTGGTGGTTTTTCTGCTAAGATATCATAAGCAAATGTTTGTTAATAGACAGTTATTTCCAGTGAATTCCCTGTTTCGCACTGCCCTGAAAGAACTACCGAAATTTGGTCTTACTTGGTAATGAAAACATATGTTACAGTGCATATCATTAATTTTACCGCGATGAATACATCCCATTATTTAAATTTATACTTTTGGCAGCGTTATTTCTCTACACAATACAGCAGATATTCATTCTTTATCCACAACGAGTGACGTGGCCCAGTGGCCTTTGTCCATTCGGATGGACAAAGGTTCAAATCCGCTTCCGGCCATCCAGTTTAGGTTTCCCGTGATTTCCCTTAATCCGAGCTTGTGCTTTGTCTCCAATGATCGCGTTGCCGACGGAACGTTAAAGCCTATCTTCCCTTTCTTTTTTTGTGTGTCAGTTCGATGTAACATAGGCACAAGGATTGCAGTCAGTCTTCAGCAGAAAAGACTCAACGATCTGTTTTCACATACTGAAGTATTCTCTGTGTCATGAAATATAACAATGTATAGTTTCTTGATTCCTAGGTCCATTCCGTATACTCAAATATACTGTGTCGAAACAGTATTTTACAGTCACTTAGACGTAGCCATTACAAAAAGAGATGGAAGTAAAATGGTTCAAATGGCTCTGAGCACTATGCGACTTAACTTCTGAGGTTATCAGTCACCTAGAACTTAGAAATAATTAAACCTAACTAATCCAAGGACATCACACACATCCATGCCCGAGGCAGGATTCGAACCTACGACCGTAACGGTCGCTCGGCTCCAGACTGTAGCCTCTAGAACCGCACGGCCACTCCGGCCGGCGACGGAAATAAGTTTAGCGTTTAGCGCACCATCTACAACGAAGACTAGAATGGTTGAAATTCGGTAATAGAAGAAACTTTAATGTGTATGTATTTCGAAATTTACCTCGATTTGTGAATAAATTAATTGCTGTGAAAACTGGAAAATGTTAGGGTATCTGGGATGGTAGTTGTTACATCGGAGATTGGCATCTCTAAGGAGAGCAGCACACGTAGACAACCTCTGTATTACACAAAAATATCGTTGTATCTGAACAACCGATTACGAGATTGACAATGAAATGGGAATCCCGTCTCTACCAGTTCCAGATTTTCTCTCTAGATTTATCCCTGGCCTAAATTTTAATTTCTCTTGGTGTTCACTACTGTGGAATACGAAGTATTTCCATGAAAGTTGGTGTAGCGACTTCAACTGAAACATTCGAGTCCCTTAATTTTCTTTCCATGAATTACAGCTCTTCAGCAATAAGCGGCGAAGACATGTCTAACGTCTGTCTCCTTATATTCCTGTCAGGGAACGACTAAATGAAAGGAAAATACTATTATCAGCATACAGATATCTGAAATTAATTTTTGTGGCACAATGTATCACTGTATACAGTCAGATTTGTGATGTAATCATTTCTTTTACCTCTATTATTAGCCGTTTCACATCAACCTGTGAAAAAAGGGTTCCGATCAGTACTGTCGTCAGAATACGAATCCTTGTTCCTCCAAGTTTTCCTATTCAGTCGTCACCTCAGTCCACCCTTAACTCTTCTAATCTACCAAACAATTTCCTTGGTCCATCTACCAACCCTTTCTCTAGATACATCGCTTACTCACCTCCATTCCATTTTTGCTCCTTGCCTTAGTTACGTCTTCCAGGCGACATTCCTAAACCCATTTGTTTGACTTGTTGACTATCCAAGTAAATCCATAAATGCATTTCCCACTTTTTTGCTGAGTAGTGCCCAGGTTTTTAATGAGTCATGTTAAAGGTCATGTCTCACTGCCGGAAGTCCAAACTGGAAACACATATCTATTGTAAACTTTCGACCTACGGTACATCAAATATTTAATTAGTAAATTCTATTTACTTTACTAAGAGCCCTCGATACCATTTTCACTCATCGATATATTTCTTTCGCTGCTCTTCCAGATGTTATCTCTTGCTGCCCTAAATAAAAAAAACCGTCAACTTATTCTAAGGCCTCATTGTTAGTTGTTACAATTTTCTATTTGATACGTTGCTTATTGATTATTTGACTCCCATTATGATTGATTTTTCAGGCCAGCTTTCAAACCTGCTCTATGAAGAAATGTAACTTGCCAGCTTTCAAACCTACTCTCTGAAGAAACGTAACTTTCGGGATGGTGTCTTACAGGGTTCGTTTCACGATTTTCGCTCTAAAACGCTGAATAAAGTTTTTCTGTCAATAAGTATGCTTTTTTTTTTAAGTCGAGATAAATTACTATCGTTCTCTGGATTGTTGCTCTACTGGCGTTGAATATCTGTTCCACGCATGACTCGCCTTTTCGGAAACCAGCCTGATATTCTCCAAAAAGTGATAAGTTTGTTCTTCAAATCATCTCAGCGGGGCTTCGGAGAGTAACTTATAAGAACTGAAAGTAAGGAGTTCGCTCTATAGTTGTTCAGACCTGTTCCATTGCCTTTTTTATGAAGTGGGTATATGAGCGCACATTTCCAATCTGTCGGTATCGCTTGTTTTCCTTATTTCTTCTATAAGGCGGTGAATTCCAGCTGCAGTGGCTTGCTCTCCAATCTTCCACATTTCTGTTACAATACTATCTTCACCTGGTGCTTTATTATCTTTGACCTGCTTGATTATCTGACTGATTTCACTAGGATTGGTGTTTTCTAACATAACTTATTGTGGATTTGTTTCTAAGTATCCAGTCTTTAGTGAGGCTCTTCATTGTTTAGCAGACTTCGAAATAGTCTACCAAGAGCTGACAGTTTGTTGTCGTTTGTAAACATGCTGCAATCCGTTTGCCTACAGCTCAGATTTGGTGGTTGTTATCCTCGCAGCTACTCTTTGAAGGTTCTGTAAAACTCTCTGGTGTTGTTGTTTTACTTTCCCCCTCTACTTTGGTCATCATTCGTTTCCTCTGTTTTTATAATCATGGATGTTTCTTTCCTTCTATTCTTGCAATCTCCCCATTTCTCCTCGATCTTATTATATTTCCGCCTCTTCCAGGATTTAAATCTTCTTTCAAGCGCTTCATAACACTTCAGTCCACCGTCTGTGTTTCAGTTTTGGCGAGGGGTGGGGTGTGGGGTGTGGGGGGTGGGATGGTTCTACCCAACCTTCGGATGCCTCTGTTAAGGCTTCTTTGATTTTTTCCAAGCTGTTCATCTCCATATTAGACTGATTTTTGAGGTCCTTATCTTTGTTTTGCTTCAGCGTCTCTGTGTTGATTCTAGGTATCACGTTTATCTTCGGCTTGGGTCTGTTCGGCTGAAATCATTTTGATCTCTGAGAGTCAAAGTTGGCGCTCTTTCTTACTTTGACATTTAGTTTTTCTTTTCGATTTTCGGCTGTTATTGTACGTGGTCAATTTGGAACTCCTCTAGGCTTGCCTTGGGAGAAACAAACGTTTTCTTCTTCCTTGGGAGGGCTTCGAGGTGTGTGGACATCAGGTGCAGGTTGAATTGTGTGTAGAAGGCGTTAAGTCTTTCTTTACTTTCATTAGTTCTAATACGTGCCGGCTAGTCCTCCATTATTGTTGTATTTTTCTTTTCCCTACCCAGTTGGGCATTGAAAACGCCGAGCAAGATTTCAACATGATGGTGAGGAATTTTGGATCCTGCATCTTCGAGAGCTTCCCAAACATTGTCCGCTTTTTTTGGGGGATTTCTCTTGTTTATCTTCGTTTATAGGGCCATGCGCATAGGTAATAGAGTACGCTTTATTTCCAGACTTAAAGGACAGAAGTGAAATGACTCTGATGGTGGCGTAATTCTATCTTGCTATTACAAGAGAGGAAAAATTTTATGTTCCTGGTTTATATGTCATTACTGGTATGGTGTTATTCTGTACGGACTTGTAGTATACACGAATCAAAACGTGACTATATTCTGTCCACTGTGGCTGTCATGTACCCACCCGCCCGGATAGTCGTGTTAAAGCGCCGATTCCGAGGCTGGGAGGTGCACCAACCCTGGACCGAATCTGCCCGATGGATCAATGACGAGGGTCAGTGGGCCGCACCCCTGGCTGTGGTTTTCAGGCGGTTTCCCACATCCCACTAGTTGGATAGTGGGCTGGTACCCAAGACAAGCGTGCCTCTCACGATTCGGAAATACTTAGCAAACTTTCGCTCACTTCCGCATGCAGACAATCAGGGTATACGTATTCCGTCCAAGGGGTTCCCCCTGGACGCAATACGTGTACCCTAACGGGGTGGTGACAGGAAGGGCATCCGGCCATCCCTTAAACTAGCCGTGCCCAATACCGTAAATAACCATGCCGACCCTGCGCTCATGCGGGATAAAGACAAAAAAGAAACAAAGGTGACAATAATTTACCCATTGTGGCTGCAGAGATCCGTGAATCCCTAGTTGTTTTTGCGCCCTAAAACAAAACAAAACAAAAACAAGAGATCCGTGAAAATTTCGATGACATGTTGTTGTTGTTGTGGTCTTCAGTCCTGAGACTGGTTTGATGCAGCTCTCCATGCTACTCTATCCTGTGCAAGCTTCTTCATCTCCCAGTACCTACTGCAGCCTATATCCTTCTGAATCTGCTTAGTGTATTGATCTCTTGGTCTCCCTCTACGACTTTTACCCTCCACGCTGCCCTCCAATGCTAAATTTGTGATCCCTTGATGCCTCAAAACATGTCCTACCAACCGATCCCTTCTTCTAGTCGAGTTGTGCCACAAACTTCTTGTGGTGTCACTGCCAGACACCACACTTGCTAGGTGGTAGCTTAAATCGGCCGCGGTCCATTAGTACATGTCGGACCCGCGTGTCGCCACTGTGTGATCGCAGACCGAGCGCCACCACACGGCAGGTCTCGAGAGACGTACGAGAACTCGCCCCAGTTGTACGACGACGTTGCTAGCGACTATACGGACGAAGCCATTTCTCTCATTTGCCGAGAGACAGTTAGAATAGCCTTCAGCTAAGTTAATGGCTACGACTTAGCAAGGCGCCATTAGCCTTAAATAGCTTGTATATAAAGAGTCACTTGTATCGCCACAATCTCCAGATGTCTCATCAAGAACGATGTATACAAGGATGTATTAAAAGTTAAGTATATTCCAAAGATACGTATTTTCTTTATCACATTCATTAAGTCTCCTGTTTCAGACCTCACTCCATCCTTCGTGAGTTAGCGCGTGCATCTTGGCCGCCTCTTTCAATTAGTGTGCGTAGTGTTGGCAAGTCTGCCAACACTACACTTCTCTTCTCCCCAATACTATTCAATACCTCCTCATTAGTTACGTGATCTACCCACCTTATCTTCAGCATTCTTCTGTAGCACCACATTTCAAAAGCATCCATTCTCTTCTTGTCCAAACTGGTTATCGTCCATGTTTCACTTCCATACATGGCTACACTCCATACAAATACTTTCAGAAACGACTTCCTGACACTTAAATCTATACTCGATGTTAACAAATTTCTCTTCTTCAGAAACGATTTCCTTGCCATTGCCAGTCTACATTTTATATCCTCTCTACTTCGACCATCATCAGTTATTTTGCTCCCTAAATAGCAAAACTCCTTTACTACTTTAAGTGTCTCATTTCCTAATCTAATCCCCTCTGCATCACCCGATTTAATTTGACTACATTCCATTATCCTCGTTTTGCTTTTGTTGATGTTCATCTTATATCCTCCTTTCAAGACACTGTCCATTCCGTTCAACTGCTCTTCCAAGTCCTTTGCTGTCTCTGACAGAATTACAATGTCATCGGCGAACCTCCAAGTATTTACTTCTTCTCCATGAATTTTAATACCTACTCCGAATTTTTCTTTTGTTTCCTTTACTGCTTGCTCAATATACAGATTGAATAACATCGGGGAGAGGCTACAACCCTGTCTCACTCCTTTCCCAACCACTGCTTCCCTTTCATGCCCCTCGACTCTTATAACTGCCATCTGGTTTCTGTACAAATTGTAAATAGCCTTTCGCTCCCTGTATTTTACCCCTGTCACCTTCAGAATTTGAAAGAGAGTATTCCAGTTAACGTTGTCAAAAGCTTTCTCTAAGTCTACAAATGCTAGAAACGTAGGTTTGCCTTTTCTTAATCTTTCTTCTAAGATAAGTCGTAAGGTTAGTATTGCCTCACGTGTTCCAACATTTCTACGGAATCCAAACTGATCTTCCCCGAGGTCCGCTTCTACCAGTTTTTCCATTCGTCTGTAAAGAATTCGCGTTAGTATTTTGCAGCTGTGACTTATTAAACTGATAGTTCGGTAATTTTCACATCTGTCAACGCCTGCTTTCTTTGGGATTGGAATTATTATATTCTTCTTGAAGTCTGAGGGTATTTCGCCTGTCTCATACATCTTGCTCACCAGATGGTAGAGTTTTGTCATGACTGGCTCTCCCAAGGCCATCAGTAGTTCTAATGGAATGTTGTCTACTCCCGGGGCCTTGTTTCGACTCAGGTCTTTCAGTGTCGATGACATAACAGGAACAAAATGCATAGTTACCAGTCATAATCACGATATTCCAAATATGATCAAATATGAAAGCATTTCAAATTGGTTTTCACAGCTCGCAAAGTAGAGGATTCAGTTAGTGTCACTATATTATTCTGCAAAGAGAGGCAGTAGAAGGGAGGCAGGTAAACAAAAAGACGGTGAGAGGGAAATACCTAAGCAAGCGTTTTAAACAACAGCATAGTAAAACTGTCCTGGTAGTATTTTGTAGTCCTTTGCATAGGGATAAAATTCCGCCATGAATTTCCTCGCGATGCCACTGACGGTTATAAATTCGCTATAAGCTCTTTAACAGATTCGTGTAACATATGGTTGTATTAGATGGCTTTTTCGGTCACGAAAATTGACAGCGCCCGGGAGAGCGGTGCGCTAACCACATGCCCCTCCATACCCGCATCCAGTGACGCCTGTGAGCTGAGGATGACACGGCAGTCGGTCGGCAGTCACTGTACTTTCAAGATCTAGTTGTATAACCTCAACAGAGACGAATATCCAGTAAGTATCGTTTACTTATTGTCGTTATATTTTATGAGTAAACTTCAAACGAAATGTTATTTCGTGAACGGATGTGTCTTGTGCTCGGCTGTGATGAGTGCTTGTAAACCCTGGTGTGGTGGTTTTCTTATCATTGTCGATATTATTGAAATATATACAGAAGGGAGAATGTGAAACTCGCTGTCCCAGCATAGTTCATACCTTACTACTCTTGACTAGTATCAGTCTGTAACTACCTCAATGTCGACGTGACGTTAAATCCTAATCTTCCACGAGGTCCAATTCAATAGCCGTATCACTTAATAATACATCTGTTACGTCGAATTCAAGTCGTCGCTAACACCCTATTTGGAAGACGAACTGAGAAAATTTCGTTAAGCACTAACATACTCGATAGTGGTATGGTGCCGGCCGGTGTGGCCGTGCGGTTCTAGGCGCGTCAGTCTGGAACCGCGTGACCGCTACGGTCGCAGGTTCGAATCCTGCCTCGGGCATGGATGTGTGTGATGTCCTTAGGTTAGCTAATTTTAAGTAGTTCTAAGTTCTAGGGGACTGATGACCACAGATTTTAAGTACCATAGTGCTCAGAGCCATTTTGAGCCAAGTGGTATGGTCAGTGAGCGATAGATTGGATGAATTCGATTCGCTTACTGATGTTACGTAAGATCAAACTTCCTAGGGCTTTAAGACAGAACGGTTGGCCAAATTTTACTTTCAAATTGATTGAACGCTTCTCTCTTTACCCTCATTACACTCATTTTCGCTTTCTTTAGATTTTGCTTGTGCCTAGGCTTCGACTTCGCTTAAATCTGTGATTATCCTCTCTTTGATTCTGCAGGAATTTTCTAACATGGCTGTTAAATCACCGTGGGTCTTTCCCATCTCTTAAAACTTTCATCGTAATATGCGTGTCTATGGTGTACTGAATGACGCTTTTGAATTTTACCCATTTCTACTCCACATCTTCGTCCTCGGAAATTATTATTTCATGTTGATTACTCATACACTCAGCAATTTGTATACTGTCACTCTCGCTAGCCAAAAATGTTTTCCTGCCTTTCATAACATTCCTTGTAGCGCCCTTACTCATTGACGTTACCATTGCCCTATGACCACTGATGCCTTCCTGTTAGTTAGCTCATTCGAAAAGTTCAGGCTTCTTTGTTGCTAAGAGGTCTAGGATCATATCTTCACGAGCTGGTTCTCTAACTATAAGGGATAGTCAAATGAAAACGTGACAGAAGAGAAAAAGTGAGTAAACTAACCGTTTATTATTTCAAAAGTAAACCCACTGTTAGGGATTGCCAGCGAAACTTACGTAGCATGTTCGAAACAACTTTGGCAATATGTGGGCCCATCCACAGCGTTCATACAGTCGGGACCTCTCCCCATGCTATTTCCATATTTT
Source organism: Schistocerca nitens (assembly GCF_023898315.1). NCBI lineage: Eukaryota > Metazoa > Arthropoda > Insecta > Orthoptera > Acrididae > Schistocerca > Schistocerca nitens. The sequence goes on from NC_064616.1 coordinate 564,369,813, forward strand.
TGGAGCCCTGAAGAAAGACACTCGTGGCCGTCGATTTGCTGCGGACGAAGCGCTGCACGGCTGGGTACAATCATGGTTCCGTAGGCAACAGCAATCATTTTTCCTTGTCTCAAAGTGGGATCAATGTATTAACACTTGTGGTGATTACTTTTCAAGTACGAGGGTTGGAACTTTAATAGTGGCAACTATTTATTTACAGCTCGTACAAAATAGATACGTGTTTCAAAGTATTACTGACCTTCAAAGTAGTCACCAGCATTGTGTATAACACGTTGCCCGCGATGTAGAAGTCGTACGATACTCTTAGCAGTGCTAGTTGTATTGGCAGTTCGAGCGGCGCGGTCTATTGCCTGACGAATTTGTAGCAGTTCTGAAGGGAATGCCGTGAAGTGTTTCCTTCAGTTTAGAAATCGGGTTGACCTTACAAGCTCTTAATTCAGTAGTGCGCAGTAGGTGGTATAGCACTTAGCAGCCCCATCAGTCAGACAAATCAGTAACAGCTTGTACTGTACATGATTGAGCATTGTCCTGCAAAATCGTCAGGTCCTGCAGAAAGTGTCATCACTTCTGTCTCTAAGCTGGTCGTAGTTTGTGTACCAAAAATGAACAGCTTAGACACAGAAGTGATGACACTTTCTGCAGGACCTGACCATCATTTTGCAGGACAATGCTCAATCATGTACAGTGCAAGCTGTCACTGATTTGTTTGACTGATGGGGCTGCTAAGTGCTATACCACCTACTGCGCACCACTGAATTAAGAGCTTGTAAGTTCAACCCGATTTCTAAACTGAAGGAAACACTTCACGGCATTCCCTTCAGAACTGCTACAAATTCGTCGGGCAATAGACTGCGAAGCTTGAACTGTCAACACAACTAGCACTGCTAAGAGTATCCTACGACTTACACATCGCCGGCAACGGGTTATACACAATGCTGGTGACTACTCTGACGGTCAGTAAAACTTTGTAACACGTATCTATTTTGTACGAGCTGTTAATGAATTGTTGCCACTATTAAAGTACAAACTCTCCTAATAAACCGTTTGCTTACTTTCTTTCCATCTGTCTCGTTTTCATTTCCGTTAGAAATGACACGTCGAGGAGACACTGTCCGTCCGTTTGTATGGTTTATGCCGCTGAGAGTCGTCACGGCGTAAACGCTCTGCGACGTGCGAATGCATTGTGTGTTGCCTGTAACCAAGTCATCCGCTCCACGCGAAAGCGGGTAGACCGAGCCAATGAAAGTTCCTGATTCGCTTCTAAAAATCTTTTACCCTTAGAGACACTCATTATTAAAGTTATTTAATGAATATCACTATCAGTTTACTGTGGTGGGTTCTCTCGATTGTCTCCAACAAAAGTTGTTTCCCACGACTTGATCTGTCACCCGTAGACTTTGAAACACCCTGTATATTCCAATCTTAATTTAGGATTTCTTTGCTATTCATTTTTGGCTTCAACCAACATTATGTTCCTATTACTGTCCTCTGCATTGCTACCTTCAATAAGCGATATTAATATTGGGAACTTACCAGAGCTCCCTTGAAGTTCACTAATATAAGGAGCCATCAAAAATTTTCCATTCGAAAGCTGCGGTGCAGCGTATATGCAAGGTAGCGCTATTCGGATGTGTAGGCAAGAGATTAGTGTGGCATTCGTGTCTTTCCGACCTGCGTGTGGTAAATGCGAAAACGTGAAGTATGGAAACGTTATTAACAAATACGTCCAAGCTCTACCAACGAGCTGATATTCTTTTCTTGGCTGCCATAGGACAAACACCAGTAGACATGAATTACGGATGTGTATGAGGCAGAATGTCTGTCGAAAACCATCGTTCTGAAATGGTGAGTGAAGTTCCACGCTGATCGCGATTCGACACAACGCCGTAAATGTCGTAACGCAGAACTAACGCTACCCCAAGTGGGAGACATTCGAGCACTCGTCCTACAGTCCTGCGATTATCACGCCTTCAGCTCCTTAAAAAAGTCCTTAAAGGACCGACGATTCCTGTCGGACGAGGATGTGCAGCAAGAAATTAGAGACTTCTTCACGCAGCAGTACCCGGTGTTTTCCAAAACGGGTATCTTCAGCCTGGTGCGTCAATGGGATAATTGCCTCAATGCTCACGGCGATTTTGCCAGATTGGCATATCGATTCGAGACTGTATAGCCTTCGAACGTAAGCTTTTTGATCGCCCCCTGTATAATATTAACATTTTCTGTCTCCAGTCTCCGAGGGCAATTGTTCCCTGTGAGTAATGTGGCTGACCTATCACCAATTTCGGCAGGCAGTTTTTTACTAATACCAAGAACGGGTTCCTCCAATCAAAACACGCCATGTGTACCCCACACTTACTCCACTATCCTATTAGCCGTTTCCTGCGTGTAACGCAAGCCTCGTCTATTGAGGACAGCCTCACAATTCTCTGTCCTACAGCGGATGTCGAGAAATTCGCAATGGTATGTCGCAGAATCCTCTGAGCCTCTGGTTTAGATCTTTCACCCGGGTCCTAACCAGATGATTGTGGTGTGATGCTCCAAGTAGTTAACTGAGTTTCGACTCACGTGTGATACCAGCTGCCTTCTATGAACCAAGACTGGACTCAGGCTTCTGATGTTCTTTGCCGAGTATGCTGAGTACAACACAACCTGTAAAAATAGCCAGAGAAGAGAGCTTTTGCCCGCATCTCGTGGTCGTGCGGTAGCGTTCTCGCTTCCCACGCCCGGGTTCGATTCCCGGCGGGGTCAGGGATTTTCTCTGCCTCGTGATGGCTGGGTGTTGTGTGATGTCCTTAGGTTAGTTAGGTTTAAGTAGTTCTAAGTTCTAGGGGACTGATGACCATAGCTGTTAAGTCCCATAGTGCTCAGAGCCATTTGAACCATTTTTTCACAAGTGTGTTGTTTATGAAGACGCTTTTGAAGTCAAAATTATAAATAACTACACGGATTCACGAAATCATTTGTAAAATTGCTGAGTGATTATTTCCTAGTTGAAAAAAAAAAAAACAAGTAGTGGCGACCTACGTAGGTATATAGGGTGAGACATCTCACATAATCGTGGCTCATTAAAGATACAGTGTATTTATATGTAAACGTTCTCTACTCGAGCCAGTATAGATGTTTAACTATTTACCATATCGTTACCCAACTTTAAAGAAATAATTTTCAGGCTGTACGCTGGAGGATTTGAATCGCCAGTAGTGTCACGACTTGCCGTTAGGCACCGGTATTGGTGCGGCGACATAGGGTTGAATGCAAGCATCAGTGTGCATCACAGTTGCAAGCAATGAAGATGAGACTGGAAAAGGTGAACAGGGCTTCTCTCGTTGAACTTTTTGTCAAAGCAACAGCAAAAGTGCTGCTGTTCTTCGCAAGTATCGACGCATTAAAGGAATACGGAGAGGTCTCTTTCCGCACCAGGGTTGAAGAACAGGCTCCAAGCGCAGCACGATCATTTCTGAAACTTCACGGCTTGTCGGCTGTTCGAGGAGTGTTGTGGTGAGTGGCTTCAATGATGGAACCTAGGTGAAACCGCGTTCAGACATCGTGGGATAGGTTGCTACCCCTCATTACGGATGCCGGACGTCGTAGGCTGGGCAGACTGGTAAAACAGGACAAGCGGAGGACTGTGGCGGAACTAACATCAGACTTTAATGATGGGTAGACTAAGAGTGTGTCTGAAGACACAGTGTAGCGAACACTCCTAACGATGGGCCTCCATAGCCAACGACCCACGCATGTTCCTATGTTAACAGCACGACATCGACAACTACGACTGAAATGGGCACGTGACCATCGGCACTGGACGTTAGCACAGAGACAGGTCATTGCACAGTCTAATGAATCGCGATACCTTCTTCATCATGTCGATGGAAGGGCGCGACTCCGTCTTCTTCCAGGGGAATAGTGCCTTGACACCTGCACTACGGGACGGAGACAGGTTGGCGGCGGCTCCATTATGCTCTGGGAAACATTAGCGTGGGCATCCATGGGTCGAGCGGAGCTCGTGCAAGGCACCCTGACTACCAAGTAGTATCGTACACTGGTTGCAGATAACGTACACCGTTTCATGACGATCATGTTTCCCGACGGCAGTGGTATTTTTCAACAAGATAATGCGCCATATCACAAGGCGTAGAGAGTAATAGAGTGATTCGAGGAACACAGTGGCGAGTTCCAATTGGTATGTCGACACCCCCCCCCCCCCCTCCCCTACCCATCTCGACAGATCTGATCCCGGCCGGCCGCGGTGGTCTCGCGGTTCTAGGCGCGCAGTCCGGAACCGTGCGACTGCTACGGTCGCAGGTTCGAATCCTGCCTCGGGCATGGATGTGAGTGATGTCCTTAGGTTAGTTAGGTTTAAGTAGTTCTAAGTTCTAGGGGACTGATGACCACAGCAGTTGAGTCCCATAGTGCTCAGAGCCATTTGAACCATTTTTTTTCTGATCCCGATCGAACACATCTACATTGTGACTAAATGTGGCGCCAGAGCTCATCACCCCTTCCCGAGATTTACAGGAATGAGATGGCTTGTGTGTGCAGAGGTGCTACCAGCTCCCTTCAGCGAACTACCAAGGCCTCACTGCTTCCATGCCACGACGCATCACTGCTGTTATCTGGGCGAGAGGTGGACATACTGGGTATTAGGTAGGTGATCAACGTATGTGCCATATACTAAGAGAGGGGAGGTGGAGTGCGAGAAAGGGGGGAGAGGGGGGAGGAAGTGCGTAGGTTCAACAGACACGATCGATCAATCTATAGAATATTTACAAACGATGCATTTTAGAAATAGCGAAGCCCAAAAAACACCTGTCAAAAGCTTGAACAACTGACCACATTTTTGCAGCGCGGACCGCTGCGCGACATGCAAGAAGAGAGTCAATGAGGTTGAGCAAGGGATATGGAGTCATGCCGCCTCCCGTGCCGTTGTCAGCTGCGTTCGATTTCTTGGTTGAGTATCCATGGCGCGAATAGCCCGATCGAAGTGGTCCCACACATTCTCGATAGCGTTTAAATCCGGGGAGTTTGGTGGCCAGGAGAATACGTTTCCTTCATTCTGTTGCTCTTCGAACGACGCATGTACACCGCGAGCTGTGTGAGAAGTTGCATCGTAATGATGCTGGATACCACCGAGTCGAGGAAAAGCTAACGGTATGTAGGGGTTCGCATGGTCCCCAAGGACAGATGCAAACTTTTATTGAGCCATTGCGCCTTCCAGAATGACGATATCATCCAGGGAATGCCTTGAAAACATTCTCCCGACCATATCGCTTCCTCCACCGGCCTGAACACTTCCCACAATTGTTGCAAAGTGTTTCCTTTCAGAAGTTTCACTCCGTACACTTCAACGGCCATTTGACCGATGGCTCAAAAAACGTGATCCACCTGGAAAGGCCGCCTGTTCCCACTCTGTGGACGTCCAGGTGCGGTATTGGCATGCAAACTATCTTTCGTCGCCGATGAACGGCAGTCAACATGGGTGCATGTACCAGGCGCCTGCTGCGGAGGCCCTTACGCAGCACATTCACCGGAAAGTCGTTGAAGAGAGACTGTTGGTAGACCCTTGGTACTTTGGGTGGTCGTTGCTCAACAGTTGCAGATCTATTCACCTGTACGCATTTCCGCAGCCGTCGTACACCCTGTCATCTACACACACCAAAAAACGTTTTGCATCACACCAGCTCCCAGAACTCCTGAAGACAGACGTTGACTGTGGATATTGTATCACAGACAGTCACAAGCAGTGCCTATTAGACGGAGGGGGTCCGACAGCCGATCAGCTCCAGTCATTCCACCGGGAAGGAAGTACACGTTTCTTGTCTGTAGTTCAACCATGCCTAGATGGTCAATACCGCGGTTTGATTGCGCCCGCATTGGTACTTTGTGCTAGGAAGGGCTCTCAACAAGGGAAGTGCCCAGGCGTCTCGGAGTGAACCAAAGCGATGTTGTTCGGACATGGAGGAGATACAGAGAGACAGAAACTGTCGAAGACATGCCTCGCTCAGGCCGCCCAAGGGCTACTACTGCAGTGGATGATCGCTACCTACGGATTATGGCTCTGAGGAACCCTGACGGCAACGCCACCATGTTGAATAATGCTTTTCGTGCAGCGACTCAAACTGCGCGCAATGGGCCGCGTGATGCGCGACTTCATTCCCGACGTTCATGGCGAGGTCAATCTTTGCAACCACGACACCATGCAGCGCGGTACAGATGGGCCCAACAAGATGCCGAATGGAACGCGGCATCAGGTTCTCTTCACCGATGAGTGTCGCATATGCCTTCAACCTGACAATCGGCGGAGACGTGTTTGGAGGCAACCCGGTCAGGCTAAACGGCTTAGACACACTGTCCAGCGAGTGCAGCAAGGTGGAGGTTCCCTGCTGCTTTGGGGTGGGATTATATAGGGCCGACGTACGCCGCTGGTAGTCATGGAAGGCGCCGTAACGGCTGTACGATACGTGAATGCCACCCTCCGACCCATAGTGTAGCCAAATCGGCAGCATACTGGCAAGGCATTCGTCTCCATGGACGACAATTCGCGCCACCATCGTGCACATTTCGTCTTCATGGACGACAATTCGTGCCCCCATCGTGCACATCTTGTGGATGACTTGCTTCAGGATAAAGACATCGCTCGACTAGAGTGGCCAGCATGTTCTCCAGACATGAACCCTATCGAACATGCCTGGGATAGATCGAAAAGTGCTGTTTATGGACGACGTGACACACCTACCACTCTGATGGCTCTACGCAGAATCATCGTTGAGGAGTGGGATAATCTGGGCCAACAGTGCCTTGATGAACTTGTGGATAGTATGCCACGACGAATACAGGCATGCATCAATGCAAGAGGACGTGCTACTGGGTATTAGAGGAACCGGTGTGTACAGCAATCTGTACCACCACATCTGAAGGTCTCGCTCTATGGTGCTACAACATGCTATGTGTAGTTTTCATGATCAATAAAAAGGGCTGAAATGATGTTTATGTTTATCACCTTTCCAATTTTCTGTACAGGTTAACTCTCGGAACCGAGGTGATGCAAAACTTTTGACGCACGTATATCCCGTGGTACACTGAAGTTCCCTCGGCGCCGGTTTTGGATTAGCGCCATTTTCCCATGCAAGGTATTTTTTAACCAAGGCGGTATGCGAGCAGCTTACCTGTTTCGTTGTTTCGGAAGTGCTTTCACCCTTGGCATGAAAGCCAGTGATCATGCCGTTTTGGACGTCAGATCGCTCCGTTTCGGCGTTACGGTAACGACTGCACTAAATCTTCCTGGCAGATTAAAACTGTGTGCCGGACCGAGACTCGAGTTCGGGACCTTTGCCTTTCGCGGGCAAGTGCTCTACCACCTGAGCTACCCAGGCGCGACTCACGCCCCGTCCTCACAGCTTTACGTCTGCCAGTACCTCGTCTCCTACTTTCCAAACTTTACAGAAGTTCTTCTACGAGGAGAAATGAAACAATGTTTTGGGTTCATATGTCGCTTCATTTGTGAACAAATTCAAGTTATTTAAAATCGTGCCCAAGTTTATATCAAACAAGCATTCGTCTAGTAAACAAGACGCCAGGTAAGGTGTACAACTAACTGACGCCTCCAGCTCCCCACCCCAACCCCTCCCTTTACTAATGCAATTGTGTTTCATCCACTGTAGGGACAGTTACCACTCCGTTTTCGAATCCCTTGGGTGGTATTTACGTAATATGAGCAGAAAATGCCGCGAAACTACAAAAAAGAGAAAGAAATCAAGTTTCACGTTTTTTCGAAAAGGAAAATCTTTTCAAGAGATTGGAGAAACACTTGGTGAATCTAACAGCACAGGGAAAACTGTTATAATAGATTTAATCAGAAAAAACGTACGATAACCAGTCACGAAGCGATCGTCCTGCAGTTCTGTCCGAGATGGAAACACAACAGCTACCGGAGGAGTCAGGAAAAATTTAAAAGTAAGAGCTCCAAAACTTGCTACTGCAATTTAGATGCATGCAGGAAAGCCTGTTTCAGCACAGACTTTAAAAAATGTGCTTTTTGAAGCTGGATATGGATAGCGAAGAGCCCGTCGAAAATCGTAAGTCAGTAAACTCAACAGAAGGAAGCAAATTGCATGTGCAAGAGAACATAAATCCGACGGGTTTTGATTTCTGGAAGAAGATTGTATTTACTGACAAGAATCGATATCAAAGGTTTCAGTGAAATGGATGAGTAACGGTTTGTAGAAAAAAGAATTGTGAGCTTGAGGAGAGAAATATAACAGCGTCAGTCAAACATGAGCGGCGGTTCAGTACTTGTCTGGGGCTGCATGAGTGCAAAGGGTGTAGAGGATTTGGGTTGGATGGACGTATGGACTACGAAGTTTACATAAACATCTAAAAAAAAACAGATATCCACAAGTGTGAATAATACGGGTTTTTCTGTGAATTATATTGTCATACAAGACAATGATCCAAAACATACAGCTCTGGATGCAACGCTGTGGCTGTTACGTAACAGTCCCCTCTGGATGCCGACACCACGTCAATTCCCAGTCATCAATACGACAATGAATTTGTCGAATGTACCCGACAAGAATATGAGAAATCGTCTAAATAATCCTTTAACAGAGAAAAGGCGTAAAATTACAGTGCACGTAACAGAATGAGTGGTGAAATCAATGCCAAGGAGAATACAAGAGATTATAAAGAGATAAATATTAACCGTAACATTGTATGTTCAGTTTCAGTATTGTAAACGGGTACTTATTTTGCATCCTAAATTGCCTATCTTTACTTTTGAATATTTAACAATATTTACGTAAACAGAAACTGGTGTTCTTTATTGATTCCCTTTCCACTGATTAATGAACTATGATTAACAATCATAATTAATAAATATGTCCCTGCTGTAGGCCTACTTGATTCTGACAGTTCACTATTATCTATACACCCTCAAAATAGACTCGTGCATTAGACGAATACTCTTTGAAGTAACTGTGTATCACTTCAGCTGAGGCGGAATTTGGGGAACACCCGAGCATTTGCCTACACGAGCGTGGGAAATCGCCTAAAAACTACAATCATGCTGGCCGTTGTACCAGCCTACGTCGCACGTATTCTATCCGGGTCTGTCTCATATCCTTGTCTCGCAAGATAGTGCACTGCACGTTAAACTATACGATCATGTCCTCTTTGCCCGTTACACACAGAAATAAAATTTATTTCAAAATATAATACTGTGTCCTGTTATAGAATCTTATTCAGCATCAATTCCGTCACGCATTGCACAAGTCATGAACAGAATTGCTCTTAACGTAGTTTTGAAATTTTTTAGTTTATGGATGTTAGTGAAACAATAAATGCCGGGGACTTTTAACAGAATTATTGCCGCTACTTTTGGAGCACATGTCGTACGCTTTAGGGAGAATGAAACGGACATTCGGGAAATCTTATTAAGGATCGCCGTGGGAGGCAGCTCGGTTGCAGCAGCTCCGTGAGAAATGCGGTGAGAAAAATATTTACGGAGTACTCCGCGTCGTACGCTCTCGGACGAAAGCGATGGCGTTGTTTAAGCATGGTGGCCTCTAATAACTTGGCATTTGCATACTCGTCTCGACTTCCCGGCGGAATACCGTACAAAAAGATGTCGGTGCCTTCCACGGTCCGAGGCGGCGCGCGCCGCTGCGCCCAAATAAACCGAGCACGAATCGGCTCGCCGCTGATAACGCCGGGCGTCATTAAGCCGCAAATGACGGCCCGCAGCCGCCTTTCTTGTCTCCCGAAAGCGATCGCTCACGAATTAGGTCAAATTAAGGAATACCGCACGCCGGCGAGGCTGGCGTCGGGAAGGGACAAAACGAGTCAGCGCGCTCGTACACAGCCGCAATAAAAGAGTCGCCAGCTAGCCGCCGCAGCGGTACGTCGCATTTCAACATGGCCGGCGTCGTTAATTTTCTCTGGAAAGAGCGGCAAGTAGCAGCACCGGCTCCATTTCCGGCTCGATCCGTCACGTGCGGGTTGTTACGCACCAGAAGAGATACGTCACTGACCGCAGAATCGGGTTGTGAATGTAGATTCCCTGGCTTCGGATACAGCGTAAGGAAAGCAAGAAGACCACCACGACTTACTACGCCCGGCAAAAATCTGACCTCTAACATCTCGTCTCACTTCAGCGCCACCGCGACTGAACTGATGTACCAGAAGATCTCATCTAGTCACACGATGAATACAATAGACTTTACTTCTACATCTATATCACTACTCAGCAGTTCACACTTGCCGAAGTTTCATCGAACCACTTTCACTCTATTTCCTTACAGTTCCACACCCTTTGATAGCGAGGGAAAAACGAAAACTTGAATCATTTCGTGCGAGCTCTAATTTCTTCATTTTATTAAAATGATCATTTTTGCCTCTATAGGTGGGAGAACGTTGGAGATTCTAGTTTCGTGAAAAGATCTCGCCGCAACGAAAAATGCCTTTGTTTGAATGACTGACATCTCAACTCACTTATCATACCAGTGGCACTCTCTCCCCTATTTTTCAATAATGCAAAACTAGTTGCCCTTCTTTGAATTTTGTCGATGTCCTTCGTCAATATCATCTTTTAAGGATCTCACGCCGTACGGAAACACTCTAGCAGAGGACGAACAAGCGTAGTCTAGGTAGTCTCTTTAGTAGACTTGTAGCATCTTCTAAACGTTCTGCCAATAAAACGCAGTCATTGGTTTGCCTTACCCAGAACAGTATCTACGTGATCGTCACAATTTTAGTTGTTCGTAATTGTGATTCCCATATATTTAGTCGAAAAGAAAGCCTTTACATTTGTGTAATTTATCATGTAGCTGAAATTTAACGTATTCCTTTTAGTATTAATATGGGGTGACCTCACACTTTTCATTACTTAGGGCCCATTGTCACTTTTCGTACTACACAGATATCTTGTCTAAATCATTTTTCAATTAGTTTTGATCTCCTGAAGATTTTAGTAGACGCTAAACGACATTATCATCTGCAGACGATCCATCAGGGCTTCTCAGATTGTCTCCCAAATCGGTTTTATAGATACGGAATAGCAGAGAGCTGTGAAACACTTTCTTGGGGAACGTCACATTTCAGTTCTATTTTGCTCTGACTTACCGTCAATTACTACCAACTGTGACCTTTCATAAGGGAAATCACGAATCCAGTAGCACAATCGAAACGATACTCCATAGGAACACAATTTGGTTAGAGGCTGCTTGTGAGGAACGATATCAAAAGGCTTATGGAAATCTAAAAATATGGAAACAATTTGAGATCCCCTGTGGATAGCACTCATCGCGAGAACAAAGAAGTAGTTGTGTTTCACAATACTGATATTTTCTGTATCCACGCAGGTTGTGTGTCAACAGATAGTTTTCCTCGAGGTAATTTATAATATTCGAACACAGTATAGCTTTCAAATTCTACTGCACATCGATGTCTGTGATATGGGTCTGTAACTCATCGGATTAGTTCTGCATTCTTTCTTGAGTATTGGTGTGACCTGTGCAACTTTCCAGGGAACGAATTTTCCATTCCACAGTGAATTTCCTGTTGTAATAAAAGTTCCAGACAGATTAAAACTGTGTGTGTGTAGCTGGGTCAGAAGCGTGAGTGTTTATCGAGGTTTAAATACGAGTATTTAACAGCTGAGCTATCCAGGCACACTTCACGGAATGACCAGGTCATTCTGGATCATATCTTTTCACACTGTGGAGTTATTCGAGCACAAAGTTTAGGAGAGCTTCTGAGAAACTAGGGAAGTAGGAGAGAGTTTTTTGGCAACTATAGCCTACAACTAGTGTCAGGAAATTTGGGACTTACCCCACGACATTCAGTTGCCTCCACAGAACTCACATTTGGTGTGGTAATTTCTTCACTTCTTACCGGGAATTACTTTTACTTTTGCCTGAACAGATCCAGAAATGAAGAGAGAATCAATCAGATTATTTTAAAAATTTGATTACAGTCCTGTCAAACATTGCACCTGCCACAGTGCAGCCCCACTGTAAATGCTATTCTCGTACACGGGATGAGTTAGTTGACGCTCGTAAGCAGCTGTAAATTGCACTGACAGCTCTGAACTGCTGCGAATTGGTGTTTTGGGATGGCCTCCTATAGAACGAGAGACACCGAAGGTACTTCAAGTACTATCCTCTCTTATGGATCCTGTCTCCTCCACGAGAGGTATAGGATCTATAACTAATCGTTCACTTGACTGTGAGTTGCGTGTCAGTGGGTGGGGGCTAGGTGGCCTGTAACGGTGAGACAGTGACCAAGAATAACTCCGTGTGTTATAGTCATCCCCCTTACCAACAACTTGAGATGGTATCTTCAATCGAAATCAAAGGTGATCCAGTGAGACTCACTTCACCTGTTGCGAAACAGGATTGCGTCAGGGGTCCATCTGTGGACACTTAGACTAGTACATAACTGATGAGAACCTCCTGTATGTACTAGATAGTGATAACTGATGGAATAGTCGCATATGCAGATGACCTATCAGTAGTAGTATCTGCAAACAACATAGCCTAACTAGAAGAGAAAGCCAGTTACACACTAAACACACAACACAATGGTGCACTACAAATAAACTCAAGGTAACACGGACCAAAACAACACACATATTATTCAAGGGTCGACTGAGAAGGAATCCTTCAGTAAAAATTGAGGACACAAAGATAAAAATTAACAATCGTTACATGCTATCTGGGAGTACACATCGATGAAAGATTAAATTTTCGTGATTACATCAAAAGAACTACAGATAAAGCAGAAAAAATATTACACAAACTGCAATATTAAGCTCAAGGGAATGCAGATTACGTGTATCGTTAGTCTGCTTTGCAGCCAGTGCGTAAGCACACCGATTAACTCTCGTTGCTAACAGTGCAGCTACAAGATGAGGACAAAGGGGTGTTCTGCTTTGACACACAGGGGATTTCGGCGCCACAGCAGTGGCAGCGCTGTGTGTGGTGCTTGGAACACACCCGATTGTTACTACTATTGCGGTGAAATGGGCTGGTTAAACATGGATCACCTACTAGCAAAAAGTAACAACTTAAACTCTGCGACATGGAGTCCTAGAAAGGGGTACTGGAGGTCAGCGTTAAGGGAAAAAGACTACATTTTCCCCGATATCTTGGAGCAGTTAAGCCTGAAACACAACGATCCTACGAGCAGCGTGATGCACTTATTAATGGGACGTGGACCTTATCCCACGCAATTAAACATCGTGAGTCTAAGTCAGACACAAATTTATGCATGCGGACAACTTGGAACGCCATAACACACCATCCTCCTCCGCGGAAATTACATAAACATCAGAGACGCATAGATACACAACATAACAACTGGACGCCAAATGTGCAAAGCCATTGAGAACGCTGATCAATGAAAGTATCTAAATAAATTAGCGGACGAAATCTTTCAAGCGACTTAGAAAGATTAGTTTATACAGAGGGCAACTCAATTTGCAACGAAACTAGTAGTCCATAGGGGGGAGGAAGAAGAAGTAGAAGAAGAAGAAGAAGAAGAAGAAGAAGAAGAAGAAGAGAATTAAATATTAAGTGACAATGAACTCCAGACATTTCGATAACATATATTGCATATGGACACATTAGGCTAAATACTGATCGGTTATTGTTTCCGAAAGGTCATTTTAAAATTGTACATACCCGTGAACACAATGTAGCACTTGCAACAGCGCCGGTGTACTGTTACCTAAGGCACTGTTAACCTGTACATAACATTATGTCTACGTATATTACAACTAACAAGTTACGTTTAGCTTAGTGAAATTAGCCTACTACTGGCACATTATCAGATATGCTATCTTGGGGTCAACGGCTCGATGACAAATACCAAGGTGGCTGTAACATCTATCATCTATCCTTTCTTTTTTGTTCTAAATTATCAAGAAATTTATTTAGATTTCTATTTAATCAACTGTTATTTTGCTTTAACTAAGTAAAAAGCTGCTTCAACAAAATAGAAACAAAAGTAAAGGACATGGCCCGCCTCTGCGTGGTCAACACGGGAAAAAGTGTATCTGGACGCAGGGATTGGTTCCCTTAAGCCCGGCCGACGGACGCAGTGGCTAAGATCCCGTAAACGACTCACAATGAAAAATTAGGCCGTGTCTTATGCCGAGCAGCATGTGACAAGAAGCGTTGGGAATCCTGTTGTGTGCTGTGTCAAGGAGAGGCAAATGTAAAAGAGTAAGCAACTATTGCCTATCAACACTGCAAACGTATGGCAAATAATGGTATCCTCTAGGGAAATGGCAGCAAGGTATGGGAAGAAACATCAAGTGCACTCAGTTTGCATGCCTGGGGGCAACATTCAGAGAGCTACACAGAAAATTCCAACAGCGTCTGAGTGAAAAGGGGCAACTAAATGCAGACTGTGTTGCGTGTTGAAACAAATGAAGCCTTTCGTCTGGGCTCCGACGTCATACTTTAATCACACCAGTACCTGACAGAGAAGGTTGAGATAATCAGCCTTGCTCATGGAATTTGAATGAAGCTCAAAATTTGCAGCATTATCCCCGGAACAGTTCGTGCCCCCCTGCTTCTGAGTTGAGTGGAAGGACTGAACGAAGAAATTCGAAGGTTCTGTGAAAAGTTAATCATAGTTCATTAATCAGTGGACAGGGAATCAATAAAAAACACAGGTTTCTGTGTACATAAAAACTGTTAAAGTTAAGCTTCAGCTTCCCGAACTTGAGCAATAAGTCAAGAACTATAGCGTCCTCAGAATGGATCGGGTGTGCACTACACATCATAGGCCGTTAACCGGCTAGCTGAGTATCTGCTAGATCCAACCTAGATAACAATAAGTGAAGGTGATCCAGAAAAGTCAGTATAAAATCCAAAGAAATGCCCCACCACAGGCGAGAGTATTAAAATCCCGGAATTTCTTTATTGTAGGACCTGCAGCATACATTATGTCACAGCAGGACACTATGCAGAGAATTGTAAGACAATATGCTGCTTGATATTTTATTTTAGTGTATAAGGTTATGTACTGGTGGAGGCAATAAATCCGAAATAAGTTTAAATACGAAAATAAAATATCAAGCAGCATACTGTCTTCCAGTTCTGTGCATAAAATTCTGGTGATTAACTGCCGAGGCATTCACAACAACGCGCCACAGTTTGAACCGCGTCTAAGGGCAGTACAACTCGCAGGACACAACGTACAGAAAGCTGACTAAAACCTGAAATTGTTAAGACTGAGATTCCTGGGGAAAATATAAGTATACATCGAAAGGATGCGTTGTCAATAAATGGGAGTGGAGTATTTGTCACATTGGGCAAGTAACTCAGGTCCACAGAGATAGAAATTGATACTGCATGTGAGATTGTCTGGGCAAAACTCAGTATCAAGGCTGCGCATAAACTTATAATTAGATCCGTTTGTAGACCATCAGACTCACCTCCAGATGTAAGCGAAATTTTACAGAAAACCTGAGTTAAGTAAAAGCTAAGTTCCTTGATCATACTGCAATCATCACAGAGAATTTTAATCATATATCGGTCAACTGAAAAAAGTACGGTTGTTTCAAGCCGTGAATGTCACAGGATGTCCTCCAAAACATTATTACATGCCAGATCTGGGAACTGCCTACAACAGGTGGTTCAGAATCCTACTCATCATGGAAAAATAATGGATCTAATAGCAAAAAATAGAACTGATCTCTTTGAAGATGTCCACATTGAAACTGGTGCCAGTTACAGTTACGTAGTTGTAGCAACTATGATTACGAAATTACGAAGATCTACTAAAACAGACAGAAGGTTTTATATGTTAAGGGAACTAGATAAAGAGGCAGAAGCCTCTTATCTCAATAAGGAATTAGAATTAATTATTTCTGAAGAGAAGCACGAAAAAAAAAACTGGGCTCAGATTTGAAATAGTTGATCACGAACTTGATAGAATGTACGTATTAGAACAGATCGTGACGGGAGGAACTTTCCATCGTGTACAGTCATTGTAAAGACACTGTGAAGAGAGACTGCAGCATAATAGATGTAAAAAAAAGCATATGTCTATGGAGAGAGAGATGCTGAATGAAAGACATTTGACTGTCAAGTGGGAAATGCGTGAATGCTTTAACGACTACCATAGCAGAATATTATCGAGGGATTTATCATAAAAACCAAATAAAATCTGGCCATGTGTAAAGACTGATATTGGTACCATAGTTAGTGTCCAGACATTCATGGACGAGATAGGAACAGAAAGTAATGGTGTTAAGCGACCATATCTTTGGAAACCTTCGACGTCACTTCACGCTTTTCGTAACTGACAAATAATTAAAAACGAATGTATAGGTGAAAGAATATTTAAATTAACCCTCAAATCAGCCTCACATTTACACTATCCTGTCACAGCAATGCAATCACCGCCCATGTTCGACGTCAGCGTGAATAAAAACTGACAGACGGCAAGTGGCAGCACTAGCAGAGGAGGGCATATAAAGCGTGTTGGAAGAGCGCGGAACTAGTGCAGTCGTTGTCGTAATGCGAAAGCGGAGCGATTTGTCTGACGTCCAAAACGGCGTGATCATTGGCTTTCAGGACAAGGTTGGTAGCATTTCCGAAATGGCTAAGTTTGTAAACTGTTTGCCTGCCGTCGTGGTTCAAGTACACTGTGAGTGGCAAAATGACACTATCCAAAACCGGCGTCGAGACAACTGTGGTGTACCAAGCTCCATAGATGACAGCGGTGAACGATGACTGCGAATAGACGTGCAACTGTTGAGTAACTGACGGCCCATATGAACCAAGGGGCTACCAACAGCGTCTCCTCAGTGACCGTTCAGCGAACGTTGCTGCGCATGAGCATCCACAGCAGGCGCCTGGTTCATACACCCATGCTGGCTACTGCTCATCGGCGACGAAGGCTGGAATTTGCACGCCAGTACCGCAACTGGACGTCCACTGAATGGCGATAGATAGCCTTTGCAGATGAATCACGTTTTTAGCTTCATCAGACAGATGGCCGTTGAAGTGTACGGCGTGAAACGTCTGGTAGTAAACACGGAGCGACCAGGAGGGATTTTTATGGTCTGGGGAATGTTTTTGTGGCATTCCCTGGGTGATGTCATTCTGGAAAGCACAGTGGATCAACACAGATATGCATCTATCCTTGGGAACCATGTCTACCCATACATGCAGTTTGTTTTTCTTCGGCAAGATTGCATTTTCCAGCAGGACAATTCAACGTTTTACACAGCTCGCAGTGTACGAGTGCGCTTCGAAGAGCACCAGATTTAAAGTCAATCGAGAATATCTGGGATCAACTCGATCAGGTTGTTTGTGCCACTGTTCTTCAACCAAGAAACCTAGCGCATAGCACTGGAGTCTGCATGGCACTACATCCCTGTTGATACCTTCCAGAACATTACTGACTCTTCTCCTGCACGTGTTGCAGCGTTCCACGCTCCAAAATGTGGTTACTCAGGCTTTTGAAAGGTGGTCACATTAATATGACTGGATACTGTATGTAGCAGTTTGGTGATAAAAAAAATGTAAATGTCGTGTGACTAGGGCCTCCCGTCGGGTAGAACGTTCGCCGGGTGCAATTCTTTCTCTCTGACGCAACTTCGGTCACTTGCGCGTCGATGGGGATGAAATGATGATGATTAAGACAACACAACACCCAATTCCTGAGCCGAGAAAATCTGCGACCCAGCCGGGAATTGAACCCGGGCCCTTAGGATTGACATTGTGGTGCGCTGACTACTTTTTTTTTTAATCTCATTTTGTTCGATTTCGTTCGTTGTATCTGCTCGGGGCGGACGTCGTAAGACATCCGGTTTAGTTCGTTGTTGATCGGTGAACTCAGTTTTTTTAATTACAGAGGACAGCTAACCCTCTGACCGAACACGCGGAGTTACCGTGCCGGCGACCATTCAGCTACCGGGGGCGGACCAGTTTGGTGATAAAAAGCACTTATAAGAAAGGAAATTGTTTGGAAGAGTCAAATCGCATGAAACACGTCGTGCCTTCAGTGAAAAGCATAGCGTACGACACAGGGACTCTGAACCGCGGGAGGGGGCGCCAGGGTATCGCCACAACACAGTAGAGCAGCCCAAGACGTCCAGTCTGGCGGATGTAACAGTGAATGACGACGAAAGGTATCAGAGAGTTGCAGAAATATCGAAATAACTACTGTAAAAATATCGAAATAATTAACAATTTTTGTAATAATTCTGAGAGCACAATGTAGGTGTGGTAACTGAATAGGAAATTTATGGAACAAATTTTATATTTAACAATGTGTTGAATTTAGTGAAAAATATGGTGCAATCAATGGTAATATTGTATGGTAATATCTGGTGCCGTAAAACAGAGTGGAAATAATGAGTTTTAACTCAGAAATAATAATCGTAGGTCTCTTCATGCATTTAATCATTTACCAACAAATTAGACGCATTTAGTCATTTACCAACAAATTAATGTCAAGAAAAGATTGACGCACTCAAGCGATGTTCACCATGATCTTGAAGGTAGCACGTAGTTACTGTACGCATGCGTAGCAGAATCCTTCTTCAATGTAGAAGATGTATCAGAACACTGCTTCAAAATAGAGACGCAGGACTTTCAGTGGTCAAGATGTCACAGATCCTCTCATTAACATTTCACTGCAGTCATGTTACATCAAATGAAAAGACATTAAAATTAATACATTTAATACAGTAGCACTGAATGACAATATTAACAGTGCTTGTGAAGTTGGTTGGGTTTGGGGTTTTATGAGGGCTAAACATTGAGGTCATCAGTCCCCCGTTCCAAACAGGGATACTTGTTGAAGGCCTATACAGTAAAAGCGTAACTTCTGCACCCAGAGAGTGTTTGTGAAGTGCTTCAGTCTGCAAACCATAATCTTGTTTTGATCATGTTATCAGCGTTGTATTTCAACAATATAACAGAGTTGCAACGAAAGTGAACTACTGTTATATAACCTTCAAATGATTTTACTGGAAAGTTTTGCTGAAGCACACAACGTACTTAAATTGAGCACACAGAAATTACCGAAATAAGTACTTTTGTCATGTGATACATTGACTATTTTGATATTTGACTGAAAGTTATGGATTGACTTACTAGACAGAGTCGATCACGCAATCATAAGAACACCTAAAATACCGAACTGCGAGTTGATGAAAGACAACATAGTGGAAAACATTGCAGTAATGGCAATCCGGATCAACAGATAGTTTTTTTAACTGCGCAGTCGATAGAAAGCTTGACATGGCAGAAATGACATCACAGTCTGACAGTAGGGTGAAATCCTTGAGGCTCACTCGACAATAAGTGAGCCCAACAGTTGCGGATTAGGAGTGGTGGGCCAACACCGTGATCCCACGTTTCCCGACCTTACCCCAATAGATAGCTTTTTGTGGGACGAGATGAACCATTTATGCACCAGACACAGACAGACACTACATATCGGTTCGTTGCCTATTTAGTTTAATCTGCACCCATTATTTGTGAAGCATGTAGTGGACTGTTAAGGCAGCCAGTCCACAGTGAAGTAGCCGAAAGGGCACACGTACACACACGCCGACTGGCGCGAAGTCTGGAACAGGATACGTGATGAATGTGATAAAGAAAAGAACGTAGCTACTAGAACACTTAACTTTTATATCGTCCTTTGGTATACAGCATTCTTGATGATACAAGTGAGACTATCTTGAGATACATGCAATGGTACAAATGGCGCCTTGCTAGGTCGTAGCCATTAACTTAGCTGAAGGCTATTCTAACTGTCTCTCGGCAAATGAGAGAAAGGCTTCGTCAGTGTAGTCGCTAGCAATGTCGTCGTACAACTGGGCCGAGTGCTCGTACGTCTCTCGAGACCTGCCTTGTGGTGGCGCTCGGTCTGCGATCCTGACAGTGGCGACACGCGGGTCCGACATGTACTAATGGACCGCGGCCGATTTAAGCTACCACCTAGCAAGTGTGGTGTCTGGCGGTGACACCACAAAGCATCTGGTAGATCTGAGCGTTGTAAATAATAAATACCTCTCAGATGCCACTTGTGTATTACAACAAACAAACGGACGAAATTTTAAGCAGTATCTCTAACACAATATTCATCGCGCAGAGGTTTGAACAGCGTTTCTGAACGTTACTAGTACCAAAATCTTATTGGTAAATGGTGCACCTGTGACATTTTTGTCGCATAAAATATTGTTTCTTTTTATCTCCCCCAAACACTTTAAAATGTTACATATGTAGCATTTTTTACACCCTGTAGATACACTATGTGATCAAAATTATCCGGACAACTGGCTGAAAATAACCCACAAGTCCATGGAGTATTTTTTCACCTTGGTCGTTACCAGTAGTGGTCACTGTTAGTACAGAGGCATTGGATATACATTATGTGATCAAAGGTATCCGGACACGTGGGTGAAAATTACTTACAAGTTCGTGGCACCCTCCATCGATAATGCTGGAATTCAATATGGTATTGGTCCACCCTTAGCCTTGATGACAGCATCCACTCCCGCAGCCATACGTTCAACCAGGTGCTGGAAGGTTTCTTGGGGAATGGCAGTCGATTCTCCACGGAGTGCTCCACTGAGGAGAGGTATCGATGTCGGGCAGTGAGGCCTGGCACGAAGTCGGCGTTCCAAAACATCCCAAAGGTGTTCTATATGATTCAGGTCAGGACTCTGTGATGGCAAGTCCATTACAGGGATGTTATTGTCGTGTAACCACTCCATCACTGGCCGTGCATTATGAACAGGTGCTTGATCGTGTTGAAAGATGCAATCGCCATCCCCGAATTGCTCTTCAACAGTGGGAAGCAAGAAGGTGCTTAAAACAGCAATGTAGGTCTGTGCTGTCATAGTCCCACGCAAAACAACAAGGGGTGCAAGCCCCCTCCATGAAAAGCACGCCCACACCATAACACCACCGCCTCCGAATTTTAGTGTTGGCACTGCACACGTTGGCAGATGGTGTTCACCGGGCACTCGCCATATCCACACCCTGCCATCAGATCGCCACAGTGTGTACTGTGATTCGTCACTCCACGCAACGTTTTTCCACTGTTCAGTAGTCCAATGTTTACCCTCCTTACCCCAAGCGAGGCGTCGTTTGGCATTTGCCAGCGTGATGTGTGGCTTATGAGCAGCCGCTCGACAATGAAATCCAAATTTTCTCACCTCCCGCCTAACTGTCATAGTAGTTGCAGTGGATCCTAATGCAGTTTGGAATTCCTGTTCTATATAGATGTCTGCCTATTACACATTACGACCCTTTTCAAATGTCGACGGTCTCTGTCAGTCAACAGACGAGGTCGGCCTGTACACTTTTGTGCTGTTCGTGTCCCTTCACGTTTCCACTTCACTATCACATCGGAAACAGTGGACATAGGGATGTTTAGGAGTGTGGAAATCTCACGTACAGACGTATGACACACGTGATACCCAATCACCTGACCACGTTCGAAGTCCGTGAGTTCCGTGGAGCGCCCCAGTCTGCTCTTTCACGATGTCTAATGACTTCTGAGGTCGCTGATATGGAGCACCTGGCAGCAGGTGGCAGCACAGTGCACCTAATATGAAAAACGTATGTTTTTGGCTGTGTCCGGATACTTTTGATCATATAGTGTATTGCGTCAGTGGTGTGCTGAAATCACTGAAATGGAACAAATCTCCAGGGCTCCATGGAATTCTTGTAAGATTCTACACGGAATTTGTGGCTGAGTTAGCCATTCTTTTAACCATAATCTACTGTAGATCCCTCATTCAAAAAAACCGTGTCCAGTAACTGGAAGAAAGCGCCCTTCACATCTGTCTACAGGAAGGATATATATCAGAAGCGATCTACAGAATTGCCGTCCAGTATCCTTGACATCGCATGTTGTAAAATCTTAAAACATATTCTGATCTCAAACGTAATGAAGAACAGGTTTCTCGAACGGAATGACCTCATCCGTGCCAGCCAGCATATGAAAACATATGAAACATTTCACAATTTCCTCATATGACATCCTGAAAAACATGGATCAAAGCAGTCAGTCAGGTGGATGCAGTATTTCTTGATTTCCAAAAAGCATTTGGCTCAGTTCTACTCCTCCGTACCACAACTCCGCTTATCATCTAAGGTACGATCGTATGGAATATCAAACGACATTTGCGACTGAATTGAGGATTTCTTGGTTTGTAGGACGCTGAATTTTATCTTGAATGGAGAGTAAACGACATATGTAGAAGTAGCTTCAGATGTGCTGCAAGGATGTGTGTTGGGGAACTTGCTGTTCATGATGTATATTTATGTGCTAGTAGGCAGTGTTAAAAGCAACCGCAAATGCTGAGAAAAGCTGCACAAATATTCAGTTGAATCTTAACAAGGTTTCAAAATGATGCAGAGACTGACAATTTGCTTTAAATGTCCAGGATTGTGAAACTGCGCACTTTGCAAAGCAAGAAAATGTAGTATCGTATGATTACAATATCAACGAGACGGAACTGGAATCAGTTAACTCATACAAATACCTGGCTACCACAAATTGTAGGGATATGAAATGGAACAATTACATACGCTCAGTCGTTGATAAATCAGGTGCTGACTGATAGAATATTAGGCAATCATTCAACAATGGAGATTGTTTATAAGACACTCGTGCGACCCTTCCTAGAATATTTCTCAAGTGTGTAGAACCAGTATCAGGTAATACTAACAGTGCAGTACGTTGTCCTCGATGGTGAGTGTTCATCGAAGGTGAGGGTATCATCTGGAGTGCCCCAGGGAAGTGTGGTAGGTCCGCTGTTACCTATCTACATAAATGATCTTCTGGATAGGGTGGATAGCAATGTGCGGCTGTTTGCTGATGATGCTGTGGTGTACGGGAAGGTGTCGTCGTTGAGTGACTGTAGGAGGATACAAGATGACTTGGACAGGATTTGTGATTGGTGTAAAGAATGGCAGCTAACTCTCAGTATAAATAAAAGTAAATTAATGCAGATGAATAGGAAAAAGAATCCTGTAATGTTTGAATACTCCATTAATAGTGTAGTGCTTGACACAGTCACGTCGATTAAATATTTGGGCGTAACATTGCAGAGCGATATGAAATGGCACAAGCATGTAATGGCAGTTGTGGAGAAGGCAGACAGTCGTCTCCGGTTCATTGGTAGAATTTTGGGAAGATGTGGTTCATCTGTAAAGGAGACCGCTTATAAAACACTAATACGACCTATTCTTGAGTACTGCTCGAGCGTTTGAGATCCCTATCAGGTCGGGTTGAGCGAGGACATAGAATCAATTCAGAGGCGGGCTGCTAGATTTGTTACGGGTAGGTTTGATCATCACGCGAGTGTTACGGAAATGCTTCAGGAACTCGGATGCGAGTCTCTAGAGAAAAGGAGGCGTTCTTTTCGTGAATCGCTGCTGAGGAAATTTAGAGAACCAGCATTTGAGGCTGACTGCAATACAATTTTACTGCCACCAACTTACATTTCGTGGAAAGACCACAAAGATAAGAGAGATTAGGGCTCGTACAGAGGCATATAGGCAGTCATTATTCCCCCGTTCTGTTTGGGAGTGGAACAGGGAGAGAAGATGCTAGTTGTGGTACGAGGTACCCTCCGCCACGCACCGTATGGTGGATTGCGGAGTATGTATGTAGACGTAGATGAATGTATACAGAGAAGGGTAGCACGAATTGCCATGTGTTGGTTTGACCCGTCGGAGAGTGTCACGGACATGGTGAAGAAAATGAACTTGCAGACACTGGAAGACATGAGTAAACTCTTCCGAGAAAGCCTACTTACAAGTTTTCAAGAAGATCTTTATATCTAGGGATATACTGTAACTCCACACACAGCGCAACCGTAAGGATCTAGAGGACAAGATTAGATTAAGTACTGCACCCTCAGAGGCGTTTGAACAGTCATTCTTCCCGCGCTCCATACGTGAACGTAACAGGAAGAAGCCCTAAGAACTGGTGCAGTAAAGAAATTGGAAATTTGTGGTAAGGGCTATGGGACAAAAACTGCTGAGGCATCAGACCCTGGGCTTACGCCCTTATTAATCTAACTTAACCTAACTTACGCTAAGGACAATACGCACACTCATGCCGAAGGGAGTGCTCGAACCTCCGACGGGGGTTCCATGGCAAGGCGCCCTGACCGCACGGCTACTCCGCGCGGCCTTGCCGCGTGATGACCCTGAAAATAACACAGAGAGGGAAGCTGCTACAAGGTTAGTGGAAATGGTACCACACAGCAGCGATCTAAATGTTTACCCTTTCTGTTCTGTGGAAGCAGTGAACGCATTGAACTCTTATCAGCTATCGAAGTTTAGTATAAGGCCTTATTATTATTATTATTATTATTATTATTATTATTATTATTATTATTTCTCTTTCCGGTCTCAGACGTTATGTCTGGTCGAAAATGGAAAGTGACGCGGACCTTGATCGAGCGTGACTTCCTTTTAACTGTACGGTATATGTTACATTGCATTTAGGAACTTTCGGGTAATTGAACATGTATCAATAATTACAGATTTCTGTAGTTGTATATATAAGTTTGGATGTAGCTGTATTGCATCGATGTACTGGTGGATATTGTATGGTATGACTCCTGTAGTTGACAGTATAACTGGTATAATGTCAACTCTATCCTGATGCCATATGTCCTTGACTTACTCAGCCAGTTGGATGTATTTTCAAATTTTTTCTCCTGTTTCCTTCTGCATATTTGTTGTATTGGGTATGGATATTTCGACTAGTTGTGTTAATTTCTTCTTTTTATTGGTGAGTATGATGTCAGGTTTGTTTGTGGTGTTGTTTTATCTGTTATAATCGTTCTGTTCCAGTATAATTTGTATTCATCGTTCTCCAGTACATTTTGTGGTGCATACTTGTATGTGGGAACATGATGTTTTATAAGTTTATGTTGTAAGGCAAGCTGTTGATGTATTATTTTTGCTACATTGTCATGTCTTCTGGGGTATTCTGTATTTGCTAGTATTGTACATCCACTTGTGATGTGATCTACTGTTTCTATTTGTTGTTTGCAAAGTCTGCATTTATCTGTTGTGGTATTGGGATCTTTAATAATATGCTTGCTGTAATATCTGGTGTTTATTGTTTGATCCTGTATTGCAATCATGAATCCTTCCGTCTCACTGTATATATTGCCTTTTCTTAGCCATGTGTTGGATGCGTCTTGATCGATGTTGATACGGGTGATTGCCATGTAGTGTTTTCGTTTTACAATTTACTTTCTTCGCATCTATTGATGTTATGTGATCTAAATGGTTGTAGAAGAGGCTATGAAATTGCAGTGGTGTAGCCGATTTATTTATATGAGTGATTGCTTTGTGTATTTTGTTAGTTTCTGCTCGTTCTAGAAAGAATTTTCTTAAATTGTCTACCTGTCCATAATGTAGGTTTTTTATGTCGATAAATCCCCTTCCTCCTTCCTTTCTGCTTAATGTGAATCTTTCTGTTGCTGAAGGTATGTGATGTATTCTATATTTGTGGCATTGTGATCGTGTAAGTGTATTGAGTGCTTCTAGGTCTGTGTTACTCCATTTCACTACTCCAAATGAGTAGGTCAATATTGGTATGGCATAAGTATTTATAGCTTTTGTCTTGTTTCTTGCTGTGAATTCTGTTTTCAGTATTTTTGTTAGTCTTTGTCTATATTTCTATTTTAGTTCTTCTTTAATATTTGTATTATCTAATCCTATTCTATGTCTGTATCACTGTGGTTATCCAATATGTAATCTTCTAGTTTAGTGTGTTTTCCCTTGACTATGCTATTTTTCTTACATTTGTCTGTTCCAAAAGCCATATTTATATCATTGCTGAATACTTCTGTTATCTTTAGTAATTGGTTGAGTTGTTGATTTGTTGCTGCCAGTAGTTTTAGATCATCCATGTATAGCAAATGTGTGAGTTTGTGTGGGTATGTTCCAGTAATATTGTATCCATAATTTGTATTATTTAGCATGTTGGATAGTGGGTTCAGGGCAAGGCAGAACCAGAAAGGACTTAATGAGTCTCCTTGGTATATTCCACGCTTAATCTGTATTGGCTGTGATGTGAAATTTGAATTTGTTTGGATATTAAGTGTGATTTTCCAATTTTTCATTACTATGTTTAGGAACTGTATTAATTTAGGATCTACTTTGTATGTTTCCAATATTTGTAGTAACCATGGGTGGGGTACACTATCAAAAGCTTTTTGGTAATCAATGTATGCGTAGTGTAGCGAACTTTGTTTAGTTTTAGCTTGATATGTCACCTCTGCATCTATTATCAGTTGCTCTTTACATCCTCGTGCTCCTTTGCAACAGCCTTTTTGTTCTTCATTTATAATTTTGTTCTGTGTTGTATGTGTCATTAATTTCTGTTTAATGACTGAAGTTAATATTTTGTATATTGTTGGTAGGCATGTTATGGGGCGATATTTAGCTGGGTTCGCTGTGTCTGCTTGATCTTTAGGTTTCAGATAAGTTATTCCATGTGTAAGTGTCTCAGGGAATGTGTATGGGTCTGCAATGTAACTGTTAAATAATTTAGTTAGATGTGAATGTGTGGAGGTGAACTTCTTTAACCAGAAATTTGCTATTTTATCATTTCCAGTGGCTTTCCAATTGTGAGTAGAATTAATTGCTTGGGTGACTTCATGTTGCAAAATTATCACTTCAGGCATTTGTGGTATCATCTTGTATGTGTCTGTTTCTGCTTGTATCCACCGTGCATGCCTGTTATGTTGTACCGGGTTTGACCATATGTTGGTTGCTCCAGAAGTGTTCCATGTCTGTTATGTTTGGTGGATTGTTTATTTTAATCTGTGTGTTATCTATTGTCTGGTAAAATTTCTTTTGGTTTGTGTTGAATGTTTGGTTTTGTTTCGTTCTATTTTCACTTTTTTTGTATCTTCTGAGTCGTTTGGTTAATGCTTGTAATTTCTGCTTCTTTTCGTCTAATTGCTCTGTCGCTTCTTGTTGTGAGATTTTACCTAACCTTTTTCGTTTTTTTCCGAGATTTCATTTCTTATAAATTGTGTTAGCTGTCCGATGTCTTTTCTCAGTTTTTCTATTTTGATCTGTAGCCTGTGTTGCCATGCTGGTTTTGTGGGTTTCTTCTGTGTGTTGGTTGGTTCTGATCTCTGCCTAGTGTGTGTATTTAGTGTAGTGAGTGCTCCTATATAAACCAGTAGTTTTAACTCTTCCATAGTTGTGTTTTCATTTATTTTGTTGTGTATGATTGTGTTGATAGTTTTTATTGTTGTTTCGACTTGTGGGTTATTTGGTGGTCTATGCAAGAATGGTCTAATGTCTGTATTTGTGTCTTTGTATTCTATATATGTTAGCTGAAATTTTTCTTCTATATCTAACATGTGTGTCACTTCGTGTTCTATTTGTGCTTGTTTTGGTGGCTGTCGTAAGATTTCGTTTTCCTCTGATTGTTTAATTGGTGCGTGTTGTTCTTTGTTTGTTTGCTCTGGGATGTTTGAGTCCATTACTGTATTTTCTTCTTCTTCTGATTGCACATTATTTTGTTCCAGTATTTGTTGTACTTGTTGTTTGATGTTTTCTAATTCTGACTGGGGTATCCTGTTATTTTTGATTATTACACGGATCTGATCAGCTAGTCGTTGTTCTGTTAAAAATTTTAATTCTGGGTATCTGGTTATAAATGTTGTGTATACTTGTGATCTGTATCCAGTTGTGTTGGTTCCTAGGTTTGTTGCTTGGTAATAACAGAACATGAGGTGTCGATTAACTTCATCTGACCATCTCATCCTCTGTCTTTGTTTTCCTTCTAGGGTGGTTGCAGGAAGCATATCCTGCAAAACACCTCTATTTGGATTTAAATCATTTTCCAGTTGGCTAGCAGTGTCGTTACCATTGTGGGCGGGCATAGGGTTCAAGCGTCGTCCCCGACCATGACGGCGCTTATCCGAGGCTTCTTTAGTTCTGTCCTGAACCAACTAATCACACTAAAGGGGGGTTAGCCCTATTAGTGGTTTGTTCTTTTCGTCGCCTTTTACGACTGGCAGAACATACCGGAGGCCTATTCTTTTCCCGGGCCTCCACGGGTTTTATTATTATTATTTCTTTACTTTCTCAGACGTTAAGTCTGGTTGAGAATGGAAAGTGACGCGGACCTTGATCAAGCGTCACTTCCTATTAACTGTACGGTATGTGTTATATTGCATTTAGGAACTTTCGGGTAATTGAACATGTATCAATATTTACGGATTTCTGTAGTTGTATATATATGTTTGGATGTAGCTGTATTGCATTGATGTACTGGTGGATATTGTGTGGTATGACTCCTGTAGTTGATAGTATAATTGGTATGATGTCAACTTTATCCTGATGCCACATGTCTTTGACTTCCTCAGCCAGTTGGATGTATTTTTCAATTTTTTCTCCTGTTTTCTTTTGTATATTTGTTGTATTGGGTATGGATATTTCGATTAGTTGTGTTAATTTCTTCTTTTTATTGGTGAGTATGATGTCAGGTTTGTTATGTGGCGTTGTTTTATCTGTTATAATGGTTCTGTTCCAGTATAATTTGTATTCATCATTCTCCAGTACATTTTGTGGTGCATACTTGTATGTAGGAACTTGTTGTTTTAAAAGTTTATGTTGAAAGGCAAGCTGTTGATGTATTATTTTTGCGACATTGTCATGTCTTCTGGGGTATTCTGTATTTGCTAGTATTGTACATCCGCTTGTGATGTGATCTACTGTTTCTATTTGTTGTTTACAAAGTCTGCATTTATCTGTTGTGGTATTGGGATCTTTAATAATATGCTTGCTGTAATACCTGGTGTTTATTGTTTGATCCTGTATTGCAATCATGAATCCTTCTGTCTCACTGTATATATTGCCTTTTCTTAGCCATGTGTTGGATGCGTCTTGATCGATGTGTGGCTGTGTTAGATGATACGGGTGCTTGCCATGAAGTGTTTTCTTTTTCCAATTTACTTTCTTCGTATCTGTTGATGTTATGTGGTCTAAAGGGTTGTAGAGGTGGTTATGAAATTGTAGTGGTGTAGCCGATGTATTTATATGAGTGATTGCTTTGTGTATTTTGCTAGTTATTATTATTATTATTATTATTAGTATACCAACCCGGCCACTTACACAGTGTCTTACGCACTGCGTCAGCTCACTTGGTTTCCTCAAGTAGCATATCACTGGGAACCGTACCTGTAAGTGGCGGTCAAATGAAAACGAATATGGAACTCGCATGGGGAGAAATCGCGACTGTACAAAGGACGTGGGTGCGCCACAAGTTGCCAAGGTTCTTTCGATTACGCAGCAGACTTTTCGCTGGGAAGCCCTTACACAAGCTCCATAAATTCCTGATCTCTCCCACGCGATTTTTATATTTTAGAACCTTGAAGAAAGACATTCGTGGCCTTGGATTGGCTTCCGACGAAGAGGTTCATGGCTCCGTAGGCAACCTCAACAGTTTTCCGTGAAAGCGTTGACCGTCTTGTCCCACAGTGGGATAAATGTATTAACAGCTATAGCGATTATTTTTTAAATAATAAAGAGTTTACTTACTTTTTCCATCTGTCTCGTTTCCATTTGGCTGCCCTTTGTAGCATATCATTGTACCTATTTTACTGATCCAGCTTCTTGTTTCTGCAAAGCTGAAACCTTTGCACGTTTCTGGAGTGTAAGTGGAACTGGTAGCATTTCCCGAATCGACGTCACACTAGTGGAAGAAGGAAATAAGAATGACTGTTCAACGTCCAATCGACAACGAACAAGTGCCGAGTGAAGGGGAGTCCAAGGGGGTCATGATCCCCGCTCCTCACTCCCCGTCCCCAAAACATGTTACTAAAAGAGTTTATAATTCCACGTACATATATAAAAAAGCACAGTGGCCTACCGGGACCATCCGACCGCCGTGTCATCCTCAGAGGAGGATGTGGTAGGAGGGGCGTGGGGTCAGCACACCGCTCTCCCGGTCGTTATGATGGTATTCTTGACCGAAGCCGCTACTGTTCGGTCGAGTAGCTCCTCAACTGACATCACGAGGCTGAGTGCACCCCGAAAAATGGCAACAGCGCATGGCGGCCTGGACCGTCACCCATCCAAGTGCCGACCACGCCCGACAGCGCTGAACTTCGGTGATCTCACGGGAATCGGTGTCACCACTGCGGCAAGGCCGTTGCCGCACGTACATATATACATTTTCAAATTTATCAGGTGAGTCTCAGAGAATAAATAAGCATCAAAACTGCAAGGTTCTAAAACGGCAAGGATTCTAGAAAATTATGAGGTATATTTAGCATCCTACAGTCTTCCGGTTCCCAACCCCCCCTCCTCCCCTCTCCCGCGTAACAGCCCGCGAGTATCGGAATCGAGGAAATGTGAGAGATACTCGAGCGTCATACCATGGCCGCGGCTTGCTCCCGTGAAGGGTGCTGCCGCCGTGTCACGTGGGCCTATCCACTGACGCGACGGAGTCCACAAATACGGCCCCTCCGTACTTGTCCACCAGTTCTCGCTCTTCGCGGAAGCCTTCGATATGTGTCATTGATAGAATGATTGACCTTTTATGTGTTTATGTCTTTCGATTCGAATAGCCCCCGAGACAGCGTGCATTTACGACGTCTTACTCTGCGCTGTGGACTTTGCTTCTGGTTAGGCATTCACTTCATGAACTCCCGCGTCATTGACCCCAGGAACCGCCTGTTTACTCAACCGGTATCTACTTCAACACCAGTGTGAGTGATCGTAAAATGGCTCTGAGCACTATGGGACTTTACATCTATGGTCATAAGTCCCCTAGAACTTAGAACTACTTAAACCTAACCAACCTAAGGACATCACACACATCCATGCCCGAGGCAGGATTCGAAGCTGCGAACGTAGCGGTCGCGCGGTTCCAGACTAGCGCCTAGAACCGCTCGGCCACCTCGGCCGGCGAGTGATCGTGAAGTGCGTTCTACTAACGTATAGTAGGATAAGAAAATGATGTTCTCAGGATACTTCCCTACTGCTAGCCCGCACCGACGATCTTGTGGGTTGATCGCCTGCATTGGACATACCAGCCAGGTAATGACACCCATTCACAAGCTGATGGTGGTTGTTGGGATGTGTAAGGGGGACTAAACAGCGAAGGTCATCAGTCCCCCTCACAAGCTGACAACACCTGTTACCAACAGGACATCCACAACAGTTTATGAGGCGACGCTGTATAGCCACGAAACCAAAGTATGTGGAGCGAGACAAGACAGAAGGGGAAAGACCCTGCACAAAGAAAAAATAACTGAAAGACTGACTTTGCCAAACGTAGATGGAAACGACTGAAATATACAGTCCCACCCACCCCTCCAAATTACACGTTCTCATAGCCATAGTCTTGGAATTGTGTTCAGAATCTTAGTGGTAAGTGAATATTATTAATGGTGAGGGCCCACTCTGATTTGTATATTACGTAATTTATGTCGTTATGAAAGATCAAAGCTGTAAGAGTTTGTAGCTATTGTAATTCCTAAGTCAGCTGCATGACATACGTAAATATAAAATTTTCGGACGAATGTATTTCTGTGGATTTTGATTTCCAGCAGGTTATTTTAAAGCAGCGTACTAAGTACTGATATAAACAAATTATTACAAATTATTATGTTAACTATTTTGTTATTATGAAAATTCCAGGCATCTGTTTCACGTTAGAAGTGGTGGTGATACGTTATATTAGGAGGGGTAAGCCAGTAACAAGCCGTGACACCCCTCCCTCCTCAAAAGCGAACCCTAAATCCGCGCCTGACAACGACGCTTATCACAGACGTAGCATAGTTTCGGATTTTAGAAGAACGGAGTAACAATTCGGTTGTGGGTATTCCACCGTAACCGGTTTAGGAAAAGTGTATAAACCTAATTCTGCGTTTGAAGGTCGGTGGAGCTGGCCCGTAGTAGCTCGCAACAGGTGCTGCAGCGGCGGCGGCCGGCGTCTGTGCAGGCGGCGCACCCCGCCCATTCCCAGTCGGGTCACACGCCGTCCGCAGCTCTGCTCCAAGATCCGTATCTTCAGTTTCGACACAGCGTTTCTCCCTCCCCCTCCTGCAGTAAAACCTGTAGCCGCACCGATCCTCTTATCTTTGTCTTCTTCGTTCGCGGGACCACTCTTTGTCGCAGTATATTCCCAGAAATACTTGTTTTGTTTGCGGAAAAACGACTCTGTACGTCGGTCGTCACAACGACGTCGTTGAAAGCCGTTTGCGTCATCCCGTTCTTACCAGTCCTCTTCTGCAAAAGTATGTAGGGGTTGGTTAAAGTAACATGAACAGCCGGCCGGTGTGGCCGTGCGGTTCTAGGCGCTTCAGTCTGGAACCGCGTGACCGCCACGGTCGCAGGTTCGAATCCTGCCTCGGGCATGGATGTGTGTGATGTCCTTAGGTTAGTTAGGTTTAATTAGTTCTAAGTTCTAGGCGACTGATGATCACAGAAGTTAAGTCCCATAGAGCTCAGAGCCATTTGAACCCAGTAACATGAACATACATAGATAAATACCCTATTTTGGACTTATATGTAACACAGTGACGTTGCCTTTCGTTTTCCCTTGTATAATAACACCACTGGTACCGTCGTTCTGATCAACCATTTCGTCTGTGATACGTTTGCTTTTCTTTTATCTACAAACACATGGAAGCTTAGAAGCTTCAGGTAAGGAAAAATTGTGACCAGTAGTTTATGTGTCTTGAAAGCTGTCAAAGTTACTAGTTCTCCCTAGAAGTGATGTAACTAGTGTCATTACGGTATACAAAGTTCTAGGGGAATTTCACCGCTAACCACCGTAGCTGAAGAAGAACTATCCTTAGTGAGAGGAACTGAAGAACATCTAAAGAGCTGTAACCTCGGATAACTGCTCCATAGCCTACTGATGTTAAAATGGATATAGTTAATGTCGACGAGTGTAATGCAACGGGGCTGTATATATTAAGTATTAAGCATATAGTTCTTGAAAACCATGTAAACACACAGAAGAGGTTTCATTGTGCAAGGAGTATGAAACCTGGAGAATCTAACAACGGAAAGCCAACTACCATATGGTTCCCTTGTAGGCGACGGGTATACTCATGAAGAGTATTAGGAACGGCATACGACAGACTGATTTCTTCCAACTGCGAAACCTGTTTCGAGGTTCTGTAATGATTCGAGGGGCCACATCGAGGTCTCGAATGGCGTCGGTGGTCTCAGTACTTGGTAACTAGCAGTGCGAGGCTGCCAGGTGACCATGTGGTGCTGGCATTCTACATGGAAAAATATTGCAGTCTCTGAATGATGATGCCAACACTTATCTTTCCATAACGATGTGATGAAATTCCCCAGCCCCTAAAATTCGGATTTTAACACTGTCGTACCATTTACCAGTACCGGAGAAACAAACCGAGCGAGGTGGCGCAGTGGTTAGCACACCGGACTCGCATTCGGGAGAACGACGGAGTATGATTTTTCTTTTTCCTCGAGATGATAATTAAAACTTTATGACCTTCCTCGTACTCCACATTGTGTCCAACTCCTGTGTAGTACTGACAATTACTCTGTCATTAATGCTGTGAACATAAAGAGATATAGAATATAAGTTTCTATGGAAAACAAAGTTAACTAATCCTATGCAGGATTAACGCATGTTTATTAACATCGGTACATTTATGTTGAACGTTTTGAAATACAGTTTGTCTACTATCGCATTAAAAGTTTACTTTATCACTTCGACAAATTCGTGATTGATAAAGAATTCAAACGATTCGCCAGTATATTCCAAGGTAATGGTGATTGCTGATGGCTATTTGAATTAATGCAGCTCTTAATTCTAGATTACCAATAAAACTCAGCTATCAAATCTTCTCACTGCAGAAAGGAAAAAGCAAAACAGATAGATCACCACGTGATTGTTCAAAATTTCTGTGTTTTCATTTCTTAGAGAGCGCTACTTTATATCCCTCGGAATACGTATTGAGAAGATTTTTTTCGGAATCAAGGTGGTCCTTCTCACAAACAATTGTACTTCTTTATTTCTGCGGTGCTATATCTAGGAAACTAGGCAGGGTCCTATTTTACCGCCAACGAAGAAAATAAAGGACGTGTTAAAGACAGTCTCGATGACAGGATCCCTGAAATTTATAATATCCCTCGTGAGTGCAGAAGCGGGTACTTGAGCCAGTCTATCCGTAACGTTGCCAACGGCAGTACAGAACACCAAAGGCACATTAAAAACCGAGAACTTGAGGTGTTCGCAGTTGTTGAGCACAGTATTACAAATAAACACAGAATAATGTTTGATGAAACCAAAATATTGTCCCATGCCCCTACATATTGGTGTTCTGTTAATGAAGCAGTAGAAATCAGAATGTATGAGAACAACTTCAATCGGGACATTGATGAGACAATAAGAAATACCCTGAATTGTCTATGTTCCTACACGAGTGCTGGAGCAACCAGCGCAGACATGGATGCAATTTCTGCCAGCGTGGCGTAATGAAGACGTACACTATTTTATGGAAGTCTAACTCTGTGTCTCTTGTGTTACATTTTCGTCTTTTTTACTCGTTTCGGTATTCTGTGAATGTAAAATTTGTTTTATGTCGGAATCTGTCCTTTGGTAAACTTATGTACCTTCACACCAGGGTACAACTTAAACTCATGTATACTCTGCACTGCCAAACCAAAATGTAGAATTTTTGGATTTACAGCATGATGGGTTAATGACACAGCAGCAATTGACTTAACCAGTTTGATGTAGAAAACAGCCCAACTTGCTAAATTCAGTTCTTTTTTACTTAACTGATGAGCGGTTTCGGGTATTGGAACCCTTTCTAACATCAGCCAAAAACTAGTGTACTCCGTGATAGCCCGTAAACCACTGTACATAGTTGTTCTAAGGCAAGTTTTTCAGTGACCATTGGCAGGACAACACATAAAACATACACTTCTGAGATGTGGCCTCTGTTTCGCATGTGTCAACACCCTGTCGTTTGAAGCGTCGTCGATCTCACGGGTGACGTCACTGGGCTCCACACTATTGCACCATTACAGAGGAAGGTTGTACGCACCTTGAGCCAAATTTCAAACTTAAGCTTCCCAACGAGTAGGAATTGTTATGTTACCTTATGGTAACCGGGGACCTAGAAACGACGTAGAGGCTCCGTCCCCGCCGCAGCCGCAGCGGTCCGCAACCCCACGACGACCACCGCAGTCCGCTTCACCTCTCCGCCACTGCACACCGAACCCAGGGTTATTGTGCGGTTCGGCCCCCGGTGGACATAGTGTAGCTCAGGCGGAATACGGGGAGCCAGCCCGCATTCGCCGAGGCAGACCGCCTAAAAACCATCCACAGACTGGCCGGCTCATCGGCCCTCGACACAAATCCGCCGGGCGGATTCGTGCCGGGGACCGGCGCTCCTTCCCGCCCGAAAAGCCGTGCGTTTGACCGCACGGCCAACCGGGCGGGCAAGAGTAGGAATTACAAGGTTTCAAGTAAGTGATCCTTTAATTCTGTTGCCCAGTGTAGAACTTGCGTAGAAATATTGTCAGAAGTTTGTTGCTCAGTGACTTGCTTTTTAATTTTCTTTTTATCCATTTAGAGTCACCACATCTACGTATTGATTACAATTTATTTCTATGAGTTCCTTTTGTCGCCATTTCACTTCATGTTGTTGTACCGCATGCCACTGAATACACATTCCGATGTAGCATCTAAGTTAACACAAAATATTCATGTTCAGGTAGAGTGAGATTCAAATTGGCTACCAAGAATCCTGCTTCAGTTTTTCTGGAGTTTCCTAAGTAGCTTAAATAACTTGAGGTAAATGTTGGATTGGTTCCCTAATTGAGTCCATGGCCGATTTCCTTCCCTATCCTTATTCAATTCGAATTTGCGTTCCGCTTCTAATGACCCTGAAATCGACAGGAAGTCAAATTGTGATTTTCTTCCTTCCTTCCTTCCTTCCTTCAGCTAGTATCATTTTTTACTGTTATCTTCTTGCCCAGTGGTGATCGTCTGCAAGACATTTGTAAGTAAAAGATAGGATCTGAAACTAGACAATGCTCCTACAGTCAAAGTGGAACAAATTATCATAAGCTAGCCATTCTACATATTTTATTGTGACATTCATCTCATTAAGTTGTTTTTCTTTTTCTGCTCTTCCCTGTGAACAGACAGTGTGGTAGTTCACGCATATTCCTATCATCTTATTCTCCAGTCGACAATACTAGCGTGAAACGCCTATACCTATTAGTAAACGCTATAAAATTCCAGAACTCATCAATAAACGGATAACTTTCTCAAACGGGAGCATATCAACAGTCCTTCTTGCCACGGATTACATGTGCATGGAACTGGAAGGGAATAAATTCATGCTGGTTATCTATATCATCTTCAGCATATACTGCTATCGTGGCTTGCGGAATTTAGATGATGAAAAAGATAATATCAGTTTCTTGCTAATGAATTATTGTAACTTGATTCATAGCTGTTATGACGAGAGAGACGCATATCTACACATTCACGAAGGTAAAGATCTCTTGAAGCTTCGGACAGACAGATGAGTGACAGTATGTGTGTCAAAGCTACGATAATTTGTTCTTTCAAAAGTAAGTTAAAACCACAGCAACGAATATTTCGCAAGGATGACAAAAGAGATGCATAGCTAACATTTAACTGAAGATGAACTCTGGTTTAGCATTTGGTGATGTTGGTATGTCTGTTTGTGTAACACTAAAGCGCCGAAAATGACCGCGACACAGTAAAATCAGCTATAAATGTTCCAGATTGTGTCAACGAGGAAACAGTGTTCACTCAGCTAGAATGCATTCTTTTGTAGTGCTTAAATGATAAACTAATACAACGAAATTTGACAAAATATGATCGCATATAGTTCCATTGTAAACTTCTTCATTGCACTGGCTGTTCTTCGTGACTTAGTTTATCTAAATCAATAACGGCTTGTTCCGTAGAATGATTTCCTTACATCAACAGAAATGGAGATTATGGTTTAGCATCCCATCAACCATTAGCCAGTATCCTTTTGAAGGGCATGCTCGGATGATGGCATACATACCTAATTGCGCTATGCTGACGTAATATTCATCGAATTATCCATGCCAAATGTCGGCGAAGCTCAACGAATATTACATTCTAATACCAGTAAATGCCTGTCATGTGTAAATGAGCCTAGGCTTTAAACCGTTTATATTTACATTGTTGTTTCAGTAAAACACAAATTCTCACATAATTCTAGGATAAGCCTCCGTAGTTCATTCCAAATGTCCTTCCAAGTGCAGCACCGAGCGAGGTTTCGCAGCGCTAAGACACTACAGGGACTGAGACTCCAGTACTCATTTCTCTGTTCGACCATCCAGGCTCAGATTTCCCGTGGTTTCCATAGATCGCTTAAGACGAATGCTGGGATGATTCCTTTGAAAAGGATGCGGCCGATTTCTTTCCCCATTCCGAGCAAGAGCACAATCTCTAATGAAATCTTCGCTGACGGGACGTTACACCGTGATTTTTACTAGCCCGGCCATTTTCTATTCACATCCAACTTATCCTTTCGTTAGAAATATCTTAATATTATGACTGAGTTTAGTCGCACTGTTTGAGCTGTAAAGAGGTGTTTCTTGTATATCAGAAACACATACAATGCACAGAACGATATGCAGGGCATAACGTTCCACTATTTTGTTCATTGTGCAAATTGCTACGAGTGCCAGTGGTAATTATACGCTACGCTAAACTGAAAAGCTGCGGCGTTTGTCGTACACATCGCTCTCGTTTTGCTGCAGCCTAATATGAAAGGTACTCGTAATCGCTGCTCTCAGTGGTATGTTGTGATGTTGATACTACAAGCACTGTAAGATGACGATGCTGTTGGCCTCACGTGTGTCATTCCATGTCCTATAGACAGGTCGGTCATACTTTCTGGTACCCCTTCTATAGTCCGCTGTTTTTATTAGCAGCCACTGTCACGCGTACAAGACTACTGTCGTGAGGGACCTTTTCTCATCTCCGGTGCAGTCGCAACATAAAGCCATCTCAGGCCAAACATCTGTATTCAGTGTAAAGCAAGAAATACATTTTAAAGCCTCTTCAGCTATAAGGACTGAATATCGTCCACGGCCACCTCCGTAGCTCAGTGGTGCCGGCACGCTAGATTAGCGTGTTCGGCCAGAGGGCGAACAGTCCTCTGTACTGAACAAACTGAGTACAGGAATCAACCGTCAACTTGGACGTCCAAAAAAAGAAAAGTGGTCAGCATGTTTGAATGCTATGCAGAAGAGCTGGGTTCGATTCCCCGTACAGTCTGTGATTTTTTTTGTTGCTGGGAGGACTGGAACGGGGTACACTCAGCCCAGTGATGCCAACCGAGGAACCGTTTGGTTGAGAAGTAGTGACTCCAAAGTCAAAAAAGGCGGCAACGGCCGGGAGACGTGTTGCTAACACCATGCCCCTCAATAGTGCATCCAAATGACGATTAGCAGAGGCAGTCGATCGGTCCTCACTGACACGTCTGGGCCGTAAGGCACAGCTTTGCTTTGGTTGTGTATAATTTACGATACTTATGTCAGACTATACAGGACACTGGTCGCAACACATTAAAAACAGAAACCATCAACACTAAAAACAAAGAAAGTAACTAAACGTGTTATACTGAGAGCGATGGTGCAAGAAAGGATGTGACTCAGATCCCCATCCGCACGTTGAGATGTAGTTTACCCGTAGTTACCATAAATCTCTTAATCTCTTAATGCATTTGCCGATATGATTGCGAAGGTCACGGTCGATTTTCTACCCCGCCTGTGTTCAAGCAAATTCCTTGAGCAGTCTCAAATTACCTCGACGGCAGGGAGTCTTATGGACCTTCAACTGTTTGTACGAATTACCATTACCAAAAACCTGCTCGTAACACCAGGTCCACGCTAACCTAACGTTACTGTGCCTCTACCAACGTCATCATCGTCATAATTGTTTTTAAGAATTATATAATTTTGCCATTTCCGCCTCAGCATTGTTTATGTCATTTCTTCAATAGATGGCCAACATTTTTCTTTCCTGTTTGCTTATACAGTTCTGCAGTTTTAGTTACCCTAGTATTGGACATACATTGGACTGACTTTCAGTTTCAGTCTGTATTTCATTTATAGTTGTAATGGGTTCTACATTTAGTTCCTGTCCAATATCGGTATTTCTTTTACGGTCCAGTAATGAGCATCCAATTACAAAGCGGAGGAACCTCATCTCTCATTATTCGATTTGTCGTAACTGATCGGATGTCAGGGTTCAACATTCATTGCCATACAGTAGCAAAGGCAAGGTTATTATTCTGTAAGGTTTAATTAAATTTTCTTTCCGTATGTTACGTTTTAATGAACGCTTCCACAGAACTGTCTGAATGTGGCCAATTTTAGCTCTAAATCAGCTGATTTGGAAAATTTAAAATTCCACCTAGATATTTAAACTCTCTTACCTGTACAACTATTTCTCCATATATGACAGACTTGGCTCTTATGGGTTGGAACCCTTGAAATGCCCCTACTTTCGTTTTATCTTTCGAGTTCCACGTTTAGTGGCAATTTCATTCAACTTATGTACTGCTATATGATATCTTCTTCAGATTTACCTATTATAAGATGACCATCAGCAAACAGCAGCGTCATGAAATTAACACTGTCACTTCTTAATGTGTCGCTTAGTAGTATATGCCGGTTTTGAGACACATATTCGATGTCTACATCTACATAAACACTTAAATGGGAGGGGAACAGTGCAAACTCTTTCTAATTCTTTGATTATTATCGGCAGGTTCTTTCCCATTTCTTACAACACAGAGTCTTTTATTATTTTTGTATAATGATTGAAGTCACGATATCAGATTTGCTGGAACTGCCATTTCCTTTAGTGATTCCCAGAGCATTTTCTGTTTCACGTTTTCATAACATAACAAAATAAAGTGCAATGTCTATCATATCAGTGTCAATTCTATGACAGGCCAAGAAATTATGCTCTCTGCCTTAATGTGCCAAGGTAGTAAGTAGCTATTTGTATGAGGTACTTTTTAGGTTTTGAGACTATTCCACACATTTTGTGATGTGGGACTGAAGACTGTAACTTGTTTACGCTGATGGTACAGTGCCAATTTCATACAAAACTGATTAACAGGTGAGGTAAACAGAGTCGCAGTTTGTTCGTTGGCTAAGCTATCGTAAGTGACATATTTTTTTAAGTGTGACTGAATGTAAGGCAAAGTGCATAACTAAGAGAAAGAAATCTTATTGTAACAGATAACGACTTGAGTAGCAAACGTTTGGTGCGATCACATTGTTTAAATATTAAGGGTGCGAGGTGCCGGGGCTAGTAGTGTATTTATCACTAAATTCTACTAGAATCCACATGTGTAAATCATGCTCTAAGCCCCCCCTATTCTAACTCCGACTTTTGCTGTTGCACAAGGATAAAACAAATACGCGAACTGACTCTAATCAACCCTGCTAGTGGAGTAGAAGAGAGTTTGGCCCCTGCAATAATTTAATTTGATAAATAAGTTAAATAAACAAAGGTTTCATTAGCATAGTGAGGAATGATAGGGTTGCTCTATTGATTAACAGAAAGAAAGTTCTGTCCAAAATAACAATATGATTTATTAAGATTAAACGCAGAATAGTAAAAGAGACACAGGAAATATAAAACATCAAATTGGCTAAAATTGGAGATTCATACAAACACAGTAAAGGTGAAGTTGTCCCTAACTTAGATCGTGAGGTTTAAGACGAAGTGGTATGTGGAGCCAATTCCTTTCCACTCAAATCTCAAGAGAGACACACAGCTAACCCAATAGTAATTGCTGCTACTCGAAACTGAACAAAGTTAGAAAAGGATGAACAGGCGCGCTCTGCTGAGCTCTGATTATCACCTAGGAAAATCCCTATCTGCCGGTGCTGCGGACGTACATTACCAACAGTCTTCTTATCTCCCAGAACACGATCTGGCGTACCGCAGGCGAGGGCTGGTTGCTCCGACGTCCTCGACCGAAAGGCGACTGCCGACTACTCAGAGCACCCGTACAGGCCGAACACCGAACATTCCCGCCCCCACGACAGTGGCCGTGGTTACGTTCCAATCAGCAACTCGAAAACCGGCGGAAATTCCACTCCATTGCCGGAGCACTACCATTCCACCAATAGAGATTCTTGGCGCCAATTTCTGTGCTGATTTTGCAGAAAGTGCGGGAATTTTCCCGCCACAACTGCGTGGGTACACAAGTCATTCCCACGCCTCGCTGGTAGCCCGCCAGAAAGTGTTTTCGCAAAGTTTCTCTGAAGTAACGGAACCTCTAGCCCAGCCGCTACTTCACACCCCAGCGGGCGTGTCTCTTGACAATGTCGGCGTCTGAAAAGCATTCACTCGACTGCCTCACACACGTCGGCTTAACTCTCTCCAGTTCCACAGAGCCCGCCTGTCACCGGCCCACCCGGGTGACGAGAGACGCTGCGTGGGAAGTACGCGTGTTAAGGAAAAGCAACCCTCCATCGCATGCAACTAGAGAGGAGAATCGTAAGATAGAAATATGAGAGGGGGCTCATGCCACCTCTCATTGCCCCTACGCCATTTTAGATTGTAATTGGTGAGCGGTTGGCTCACTTAGGAGCAAGGTAGTGAGTCAATCGCCCAAGAACAATCTTACAAAGTGACTCCACATACCGCACTCTATAAAAAAGATCATTGCAACTGAAAAATGCAACTCATAGAGGGAGGATTATTTATGATGTAGCCAACTTCACCTTCTTAATATGGAACACTAACACTCACATCACACATCCATACCCAGGGAGCCCCTTCCAAACACCGATTCACGCAGACATTCACGCTCTAAACATGGCCCGGGCATCTGAGCCAAATATGGAGCAGTTTATTCTTTACAATCAGAGTTGGAGTGCTCCGCAATTAAATGCCCAAGATGTTACAACAATTTTAATCATTAAACTAACCTGACCTCACTCACACATGATAATATTTAAGTTAACAATCTCTTTGTGAGTTTTCAGAATCTAGTTACAACCTCCGATTCATTCTGTCTCCCTGCAGCAAGAATAACCTTTACAAAATGTTCCCTGAACTGATGGTCCATTCACAATGACAGTGGTGGTATCTGCTTCAGTTTATGGGGACTTCAGGCACACTGTTAGCATACACACAACAATAAACACAAAATACAAAAAAAACATGATGTGGAGAACAATACAGTAATCTGTAATAAGAATTACAGTGTAAAACACAAACGCATACAAGGTATAACATACATTACAGAAACAACATAAGAGAAAGAAATTTAAGAAAAACAAAAAAAACAAGGTTCATGGGGCATCAAATTGTGCGTGCACATTGCACAAAGTTCACGACTGTGCTGA
Source organism: Schistocerca nitens (assembly GCF_023898315.1). NCBI lineage: Eukaryota > Metazoa > Arthropoda > Insecta > Orthoptera > Acrididae > Schistocerca > Schistocerca nitens. The sequence continues at coordinate 564,412,241 of NC_064616.1, forward strand.
GAATGAGGCACTAAATCACATTGTTAGAAATATCCGTGGCACTTCACTGATTCCACTGTACTGACATCACATAAGGCTAAACGTCGGTTGTAGTTGCTACGTTGTGGCAACAGCAATAGGGAGTTCTGGAGTGTCTGCAGTACGCTGTTGAGATTGTAGTCAGACCCACGCATATGATCACGGCCGTATGGTAGGAAGACACAGTGATAGGCTCTCCTCACGTCGATTAATTGTCTCTGAGGTCTACTCGTTGGGATACATCACTAGTCTAGGTCTCTTCTCTCGCTGGACAGAACTTTATGTTTCCCAATATTGCAGTTCGACGAGGGATGATGGCACGTGGAGTGACTCCACAAGTGTGTGAGGTCATCCATACAGGATCGAACTAGGAGCGACTATTGTTAAAAACTGCTCTCTAATAGAGAGGAGAAGTAAGACATGAGACCATACATTTGTTAGTGTGGCACGATACTGCTTTGTGTATGCAGATCGGCCAATGCTAGTGAGTTGTAAAAACCCAAACAGGTGAGTATAGAGCGTCCCTTTCTGTCCTGAGGCACATGAGGCGCAGGTTCTGACACGATATGTGATGTTCTTCGTGTACTCACGACAACGTGGTCTGCCGCAGGGAATCCCTCCAAGCGGCTGCCGCGTCCGGAGAGCTAGCAGGCTGTCGCGTGTCAGGGTCAACGGCCAGCCCCACTTTCGCTTGTGGCGGGGCGAGGGTCCCGTGTAATCCCTCAGGTAGGCAGCCGGGTGACTGTCAGCGTGTAGGACGGGACGCTCGCCCTCTAGCAGGTAGCCGAAGACCTCTTGTTTTTGCGCTGGCTGGCCTCTGCATTGCCACGTTCCTTGTCATCTGTACAATTCTTACAAAAGTCTTATGCCTAACTTTTTCCCATGACCTTCTATGTTATAATAAATTTACATAATGAAACATTGATGGTCTGTCATTTCAGACACTCTTATTTTACTTTTATAGTTATTAATCTATGGCAATCATTATAACATCTAATCTAGACATGGAAATAATTTATTTTGATATATGTGTAGAGACCGATCTCAGTATGTACATGGTGTGTGATAACTGATGCTTTGTAATGGATGAACAACTAAATGTGCGGGCCCGCACTAATATTACTATTAATTATATAGATCGACAGTAGACATGCTTCAAGAATTAACTACCATATCCCAACGATCTACATTCTACGTCTTTTAATTAAATTATGTTGTTATGCAGGTCTAAGTTTTACTGTGCTATAAAGAACATGCAACTACGCTACTTTCGCTCGCCCGTCGTCCCTCCATCTCGGGTCTGTGGTTTGGTGACCTGAAAAATAGCAACTCAACAGGCGCGCGCCACACTTGTGGTAGAAAACCCCCACAATATTAATCTAGTTATTGTTAAATCCTACAGTTTAACTTATCCTAGTATCGTACTTTCCCTTTTATTTATTTATTTATTTATTTTATTTTATTTATTTATTTATTTTTTTTTTTTTATTTACCTTATACAATACCCTTACATAGTTCCTGTTACGCTGAGGTGTCTTGCTGCTCGCCGCTATTGACGACAGTGATGTGCGCGCCGTACGACATGACCTCCGAGTTTTCATTACGCCTCACTGAAACTCCAGAGACTGGGTTAGCCATGGCTATACACGACAATAAATTTATAGTTGCAACTTCCTTCTCTATGTGATGCGGTTTTCGCGATCAAAGCACACCTTTCCAGAAGCAATGTAATATGACCAAGCCAGGACTGGTTCCTGTTGAGGATTCAGACACCCAACACACGCCAGCTACACAGTATGTCACGAATATCCAAGTACAATTCCTTGGTGATTCATCTGTGACAAAAACGAGCAGCACGCTAAATCCCCAACCAGCACATTAGCATGGTAGGCTTTTATGCCCTCATTTCTCTCGTCTAGGGCACCATTAGAGTCAAATGCTCACAGGTTCACCCCGACTTGCAAGACAACGATACCGGCGCAGCTCTGCAAAAACTATACTGCCCATATTCACCCTCGAAATCGCGCAATATACCACAATCGTGCAGTGCACTGACGCGTGCCTGCAAGCATTGGTATGAACGTCTCACGAACTGGTTGTGGCCGCTATGGAGCGTATCACGACCTCTCAGAACGCTTCTAAGAGCACGTTCTTGTATGCGCCCGTTTGTGCGACGTCTCATCACTCATCCTTATCCCTTAACATGGACACCAGATAGGAAAGGACAAAAACATTGCTCATGAAAAGGTAGTGTCTCCTACTCCATCGACATTGGAGATCGCAAACATAAACAAAAAGAGGATAGCAGCAGTAAATTCTTATGCAAGACAACGCAGCGTGTTAATACTTTAGCAATCTTAATCTATTAATGTAACGATTATTGTTCCCCGAACAAAGGTTCATATATTTGCCTATTCTACTATGTACATTTCTTACACTACTACTATTCTACGAACTCCTTTATGTGAGATATGTGGTGGAGTCCTATGGACTTCTTTCCTTTCAGCGTCTCCAATTCATAAGCATTGTGGTGAGCTGCTCTCCTTATACGGTACGGGCCGTTGTAAACAGAATAGAATTTTTGGCATTTCATTTTTTGTTTGTTCGAAAGTCGGAAAGACTTAACGAGCACCTTTTGTCCAACTTGGAAGTGTCGTAGACGAGCTCCCCTGTCGGCACGTCTCTTCCTGACCTCTGCTGCAGCCCGTATCCTCTTGAGAGCCAAATCCACTATGGCTTGGTGCTGCGTTCGCGCCCTTGGTGGGAAGTTTACGACCTTGGTTATCAAGTCCTTAGGAATCCAGTTTTTTAGTACTGTAATGGGTGCCAATTTGGTTATCCCATGGGGTGCCTCATTGATCACCTCCTGGAAGTCTTTAAGGAAAACGTCCCATGTCGTGTGCTGTTTGTTACAGTACAACCGGCACAAGTTTCCGAGTTCTTTAATAACCCGTTCTGCAGCATTCGAGCTCGGATGGTGTGAAGATATAAAAATGGGATCAATTTTACATCGACGCAACGTCTCCTTCCATGTTTTTGACTTAAACTGTGGCCCGTTATCAGAAATGATTCTACTCACATGACCAACCTGTGGTAGGAAATCCCGGATGAGGGCTCGTGATACAGTTCGTCCTGTCGCCCTCTTCAGTGGCGTAAAGGTAACGTATTTGGACGTTAGTTCAACAAACACTAATACGTAAGTATATCCTCTTCTTGTTCTTGGCAAAGGTCCCATCAAATCTGTTGCTGCTAATTGTCTTAATTTGGTCGGTACGATTGGGTATAATGGTGCCTGCATGCTCACAGTGGTGTGCTTCGCCTTTTGGCAGTCTTTACACACCGACAGTACCCTCCGAATTCGACGCTCCATGTTTCGAAAGTAACACATGGTCCTTAGCTTGAGATTGCACTTGCGTGGTCCGAAGTGTCCATAGCTAAGGTGAGTATGCCATATAACCTTGTTTATTAGGTGTTCAGGGATGCATACCCCCCATTCAGTGTCATTGGTATAATTTCGGTGGAAAATTATGCCTTTACGCAAGAGGTAGAACTGCCTGATGGTGGCGTGTCTTCTGTCTATCCATTTCTGCTTCAATAACACTAGGGCAGGGTCCTTGTCTTGCTCCTTCTTGATGTCCTGCATACTACAGGTAATAAAATTCTCAAAGGCTACTTTCTGCATATAGTAAAGGCAGTAGTGATTTTCCTCTAGATCTTCTTCCATGTTGTGCTCAAATCCGATCGGTGACCGTGATAAGGCGTCTGCAATAATGTTCTGACTGCCGGGGATATATTCTATCGAAAAGTTGTACTGCTGTAGATATGATGCCCACCTAATGAGCCGCCTGTGATTAAGCTTTGCAGTCATCAAGAACTCGAGTGCCTTGTGGTCTGTGTAGACTTTCGTCTGGCGACCAAACAGAAGGTATCTGAATTTTTCAAACGCCCATACAATAGCCAGCGCCTCTAACTCGGTTACTGAGTAATTCCTCTCACTCTTGGCTAGTACTCTGCTAGCAAACGCAATTGTCTTCCACACCCTGTTTCCTTCATGTACATAGTCTTGGAACACCATGACACCCAGACCGGAGTATGAACTGTCCGTTACTATGCAAAGCTCTTCAGCTAAATTAGGGTGTGATAGGATGGGTGCTTGTAATAATGCGAATTTTAATGTTTTCCATTCGGATTCGGCCGCCTCATCCCATTCCCAAGGAATCTTCTTTCCTGTAAGTTGATGCAACCGAGGACTGCTCTGAGTTTTGACATGTATAAAGCGGTTGTAAAAATTTATGATCCCCAAGAACCCCCTTAACTGCTTCTTTGTCGTAGGAATGGGAAACTTTTCAATCGCTTCGATCTTTTCGGGATTTGGCGCAATGCCCTCACCCGTGATGATATGTCCTAGAAATTTCACAGAGGACGTCCCAAAATTCGATTTTTCGATATTGATAGTCACACCGTATTCCTTGAATGTCGCTAGGAGTTCACCGAGGACCGCATTGTGCTCTCCCCAAGATTTCTCCGCGATCAGCAAATCGTCCACATAGCTGGTGACATGACGTTTCAAATTATCGCTTAGTATGCCGTCCAGCCCCCGAATGAATGCGGCAGATGAAACGTTCAAACCAAATGGTAGACGACGAAACCGGTAACATCTTCCAAATGCTAAAAAGGCTGTGTACTGTCTGCAATTTGGATGGAGCTCGATCTGCCAGAAACTCGATTTTAGATCAACTGATGAGAAGATTGATATTCCATGGAAGTTTTGTAAGAGTTCCTCTAATCGTTCCGGTCTGTCTGTTTCGGGTTCTATTATGGTATTAATTTGTCGCGAGTCCAAGACTAAACGAATACTACCATCTGCCTTCTCGACTACTCTTAACGGGTTATTATAGGCTGAAGCCGTAGGTTCTATTATTCCTTCACTCAGCATTCGCGTAATTTCAGCTGCTACTTTCTGTCGATATGCCAAGGGGATTGGATAGGGTGGCACACGAAACTGGTTGTGCGGACGTACACGAAATTCATATTGGAAGTTCTTTATTGATCCTGTCTTGGGAAGGAAGACCTCCGCATGTTCTACTAGTAATTTATGAAGTTCTTTGCGGTGTTCGCCCCTTATATTCTTTATTGCTTCCACTTTTTCTCCTATTTTCTCCTTTATTTCTCCCATTATTCCGACTTCATTCTCATCCGTGTCCTCTCCCCTATCCGCAACGTCGTCCTGTTCTTCCTTTCTGTCTTTCAGACACGCATAGTTTATCCGAACACAGTTAGACGGTAGTTGAGCTGGGATCAGCTGATCGTCGAACTTAATGTGGACGGGATTCCCTTTCCTCAAAACCACTTCACCTCGTCCTAGATCAACTATCGCTTCATGTTCATTTAGGAAGTCCGTTCCTATTATCATGTCGATCGCCAGATTTGGCACGATCCAGAAGTTAGACTCTATTTTGTGTCCTTGGCAGGAGAATTCCAGTCTTGTTTGTTGGGTGACCTCCGTACATTTACCCGCTAATGCCCCTTTTATTTTGGTTTTCTTAACCGATAGGACAGGCCAGTCCATCTCCTGAGAGCACCTCTTGTATGCTGCCTCAGATATTGCTGTTATGTAGCTTCCACTATCTATTATCGCATTCAGACTCTTTTCAGCTATTGCTACTGTGATAAGAGGCTGCCGATCATGTCGAGGAGTTGCTTTATGTTCCTCGAGCAGGATTTCTGATAAATCTTCGTAATGTATCATCCGTAGTTGGCCAGGTCCGAGATTACGTGCGAAATTCCGGCGGCCTGTGTTCGCACTAGTCTGGCGTCAATCCCTAGTTAGGCTCCCCCTCCTCTGACGTGCATTAGGATTTGCGGGTCTGGTTTCAATCTCCTGGTTCCACCGTTGTCCTTGGTTTCGCTCTCTCCAATTACGGTCGCTTTGCCGTTCGTTATTCCTTCTATCCCAGATTCCTTGTCTAGATTGACCCTGCTCCCTGACGTTCTGGTTTCCGTGTCTTTGGTTTCCATAACCTTGAATAGCGTAACCTTGACTTCCGTAACCCTGGTTTCCTAACTGACCAGTGCGATTATGCAATCTGCTGTCGTCTTCTGTTCCTGGCCGGTGGTATTTGTTACTTTGCCCCTTCTTCCTGTCCTTTGCGTCTTGTTTATCAAAGACTACTTCGAGTTCGCGCAATAGAATCTTGAATGCTTCTATGTCAGCTCCACACTTGCCGACAAGTGTCTGTTGGTACCTAACTGGCAATTTGGAAAAGCAAAATTTAATGATTTCTCCGTTACTATATGGACTATCTAAAAATTGATTCTTCTTGAGTAAATCATCAAGAAATTTGGTTGCGCTCCTATGCCCGGACACTTCCAGTTCAGGACAAAATATTATTTCCTCTTTAATCCTATCTTGCGTTTCCTTTGACCAGTAGGTCCGCAGGAATGCACCAACAAATTCCTGATAAGTCCGACACGTCACTGCCACACCCCGCATCTTTTCCGCGGCTTGGCCTTCGATGTGTCCACACATGAATTCTAATTTTGCCTGGGTTGGCCATGATGCCGGTAATGAATTTGTAAACTGCATCACCCAGCTCTTCGGATGCATCGACCCTCCATTTTCTTTGAACTTCTGGAATTTCAGTATCGACAGGAAGTGATTGTGATCAAAATCCTGTCTGATCCTCGCACTGGTGTTGTCACTCGTTTCCGATACTTGCACGTCTGCTGAGTGTCCTGTTCTATCTTGCTGATAACTGTGATGTGCAACCTCTGTATCACAGTGGAAGTGGCACTCAGAATTCACTCTCCTAAGTGGGCTATAATTATTGGAGCTATTACTTGCTGTTTCTCCGTGTGCATTGTTAGTTCCGCACTCTGTCACTGGGCTAGAGCACGGCGGGCTTTTCCTCGGAGACACAATTCTGTGTACTCCATCATGGGTATCCGAACGCGCAGTGCTCGTGTGCCCGTTTTGCTCTAGTTTTGCTATCCGACTCTCTACTTCTTCCATTCGTTTCGTGGAGTTCGCAACCGCGATATTACCTTCAGTTTTTAAGAATGCTAGGGATTTTGAGTGGGATTGTGTTGTACGTCGCAAGCGCCCTGCGAGTTTAGAAGTTGCTTCCGCGACTTTCATTGCCCCTGTTGCTGCAGTTTTGGCAAGGCCTGCTACTTTTTGTGCTACCGTTGACATTTGTTTTGCTTCTCCACATTCTTTCTTTATTGTTAATAATTCCCCACGAATTTCCCCTATTTGCGAAATTATTGCCTCCGTGTCCTTCTTACGCTGTTCGTCAGCTTCTTCCTTCTCCTTCTTACGTTGTTTCTCCTCTTCTTCCTTCTCCCTCTTACGCTGTTCGTCAGCTTCTTCCTGCTTCTTACGCTGTTCGTCAGCTTCTTCTTTCATTGATCGTAGGAAGCTCAGTATTGGGTTTACGTCATCTTCTTGATCCTCTTCAAACATGGGCGATGTAACTCTGGACACCTGGGCGCTAGAGCTCTGACGTGACCGAGCTGGCCTCTGTCTGCACTCGTTCGTTTGACTATAAACTTCTGCTACCGTCTCGACCTGTGTGCCTGTCTCTGTTTCATCCTCTACTTCACTATCATAATCACGGCCGCAACGCTGCTCTGAGATCGCGTCCAAATCACCTTCCTCATCAATGCCCCTGGCGTCCTGTCCTGCTAAAAATGTGCCCATCTCATCTCCGAACCTATTCCCGTCAGTAAACTGCCCCTTATCCATTATGCTATCCTCTTTTGTTTTAGCTTCGCCCGATAATAGTCGTGCCTTACTTCTCGTTATCATTCATAAAAACAAATTCATCTAAAATGCACAATAAAATTAATCTACTCCATATATTTTTTACACATAAACATAAAATTTCAACAACGCTGTTCCAACGCTGTAATCACAAACACAATTTGATGTGGTACAGAAACCGCACACAAATCCGACAAAGTGCGATGCGGTACAGACACCACATCAGCGAAACACAAAAAAAACAATGAACAAAAAATATATACACTGAAAACAAAAACTGTAGTCATGCGCCGCTACTTAAAACTAAACGCGGAACTACCAAAAAAAACTTGGGTATTAATCATTAAAAAAAATAGAGAGAAAAAAAATTGAATGTTCCTACTAAGAATCCTGTTTGTTTATCAGAGATTCACAGGAAAGATCCGAGGCCAAGGGTCGCCATATTATGCGAGGTGCCGGGGCTAGTAGTGTATTTATCACTAAATTCTACTAGAATCCACATGTGTAAATCATGCTCTAAGCCCCCCCTATTCTAACTCCGACTTTTGCTGTTGCACAAGGATAAAACAAATACGCGAACTGACTCTAATCAACCCTGCTAGTGGAGTAGAAGAGAGTTTGGCCCCTGCAATAATTTAATTTGATAAATAAGTTAAATAAACAAAGGTTTCATTAGCATAGTGAGGAATGATAGGGTTGCTCTATTGATTAACAGAAAGAAAGTTCTGTCCAAAATAACAATATGATTTATTAAGATTAAACGCAGAATAGTAAAAGAGACACAGGAAATATAAAACATCAAATTGGCTAAAATTGGAGATTCATACAAACACAGTAAAGGTGAAGTTGTCCCTAACTTAGATCGTGAGGTTTAAGACGAAGTGGTATGTGGAGCCAATTCCTTTCCACTCAAATCTCAAGAGAGACACACAGCTAACCCAATAGTAATTGCTGCTACTCGAAACTGAACAAAGTTAGAAAAGGATGAACAGGCGCGCTCTGCTGAGCTCTGATTATCACCTTGGAAAATCCCTATCTGCCGGTGCTGCGGACGTACATTACCAACAGTCTTCTTATCTCCCAGAACACGATCTGGCGTACCGCAGGCGAGGGCTGGTTGCTCCGACGTCCTCGACCGAAAGGCGACTGCCGACTACTCAGAGCACCCGTACAGGCCGAACACCGAACATTCCCGCCCCCACGACAGTGGCCGTGGTTACGTTCCAATCAGCAACTCGAAAACCGGCGGAAATTCCACTCCATTGCCGGAGCACTACCATTCCACCAATGGAGATTCTTGGCGCCAATTTCTGTGCTGATTTTGCAGAAAGTGCGGGAATTTTCCCGCCACAACTGCGTGGGTACACAAGTCATTCCCACGCCTCGCTGGTAGCCCGCCAGAAAGTGTTTTCGCAAAGTTTCTCTGAAGTAACGGAACCTCTAGCCCAGCCGCTACTTCACACCCCAGCGGGCGTGTCTCTTGACAATGTCGGCGTCTGAAAAGCATTCACTCGACTGCCTCACACACGTCGGCTTAACTCTCTCCAGTTCCACAGAGCCCGCCTGTCACCAGCCCACCCGGGTGACGAGAGACGCTGCGTGGGAAGTACGCGTGTTAAGGAAAAGCAACCCTCCATCGCATGCAACTAGAGAGGAGAATCGTAAGATAGAAATATGAGAGGGGGCTCATGCCACCTCTCAAGGGCTGTAGTTCAAACTGCACGAACGAAAACACAGAATAAGCAGAGCGAGAGCTCAGAGCTTCTTTTAAGGAAACGTCATTCGCCATACACGTGCGAACTATTCTGTAGTACTGTCTGAGTATTTTGTATCGCTATCAACAAACCCTGACAGGAGGTTTGGGGAATTCTGAGATGCGCTGCTAGCATCGTAAAAACGTAACTGTATTATAGTAGAGCTGCTGAGGGAAGTTAAATGCGAATCGTTGGAAGGAAGGCAGCATCGTTGTTGGATAAACTTACAGAACCGGTATTCGAAGTAGACCGTGCGACATTCCTACTGTCACTTGTTCAACAAAATAATGCAGGAAGCACAGGATGCAGCTTGCGAAGCAGAAGAGGGTATTAACATAGGAATAAAAATTAATATATTTGCCTTTGCAGGTGATGTAGCATTAATCACTGGTAATATACATAACCTGAAAATACTGGCAGAAAGTTATTTCAGAAAGCAAAGTAAGTTGGATTAGAGGTAAATGACGAAAAAACAACATTCATGAGTGTAGAAAGAAATTACGAGACATAAAGGTGGCTAACCATGCTGATTGGTAACCGCGTGTTTGATGAAGCAAGAAAGTTTAAATATCTGGGGGTTGTAGTAAATAACAGAAATGATGAGGAACAAGAAATAGAAGCGAAGATAAAAGCGCCACCCAGAGCGGCATATTCACTCAACAAATTACTGTCATGCAACATTTTTCAAAAGAAACCTAAATACATATATATAAAACTATACTTAGACCAGTACTACTAAAGGGGGCAGAAATATGGAGAATAGATGTACATTTGTGTCCAAAATTAAAGCAGCAAACGAAAATTTTGCAAGGTTGCGTTTATTTTGCCACAAAATGGTATAAACAGGTGACAGTAAAGTAGAAACAGTGTAAACAACATAGAACGTAAACAACTCCAACACGCATAATAGCAGAAAAAAATTCTCTTCTTTTTTTCCAACTTAACGTATTTGCACACACATTCCGACAACCGGTTAATGTGCTCAGTATCGGTGTGACTACCTCTGGCACAACAACGGGCCATGCTGTGAATGATATCATCAATCTCATTTTGGGTCAATAACACCCATTCTTTCCGCAGAACTGCTCGCAAGTCTTGCAGAGTGGTTGATGGACGCTTACGTGATGCAGTCCGTCTTCCTAGTGGATTCCAGACATGCTCTATATGATTCAAATCGGGAGAGTGAGAAGGTCACGCCATGTGTGCAATATCTTCCTTTTACAAGAAAACATCAACCTCCCGTGTTCTGTATGGTCTCGCATTATCGTTCATCAATACGAAATTTGGGCTCACAACAAATGACAACAACTGACAACAACTGACAACAACTCACAACAACTCACAACAACTCACAACAACTCACAACAACTCACAACAACTCACAACAACTCACAACAACTCACAACAACTCACAACAACTCACAACAACTCACAACAACTGACAACAACTCACAACAACTCACAACAACTCACAACAACTCACAACAACTCACAACAACTCACAACAACTCACAACAACTCACAACAACTCACAACAACTCACAACAACTCACAACAACTCACAACAACTCACAACAACTCACAACAACTCACAACAACTCACAACAACTCACAACAACTCACAACAACTCACAACAACTCACAACAACTCACAACAACCGCACATGAGGTTGCAAGATCTCGTTACGATACCTGACAGCAGTTAAACCTTGCCTATTCACCAGTACAATTTCATGAAGAGGCGTTTGAGTTGTCAACACAAACCTTGCCCACACCATTAGAGATCCCTCTCGATATCGGTCCATTTCGACGATGTTTGGGTCCCGAAATCATGTGACATCTTTCGTCCAGGTGCGAATCTGCCGAGAATCACTTTCCGGACAAAATCGGGTCTCATTCGGGAAAAGAACATTGGCCCAGTGTTCGAGCATCCAGGTGGCATGTTCAGGACTCCACTATAGACGTTTCCTTCTGTGAAGAAGCGTCAGAGGTACACATACATTAGATCTCTGGCAGTAAAGGCCACTCTGCCGAAACCTTCTGTATACCGTCTACCGAGATACAACACGTCCAGTGGATGCTGAGAGGTCAGATGCCAGTCGCTGTGCTGTACTAAGGCGGTACCATCGTGATTTTACAGTCAGATAGTGATCCTCTCTTTCTGACGTCACAAATGGTCGGTCCTGCTATGGTCTTTGGGACACAGTTTCGGTCTCCATAAATTGTCACCACAATCTAGAAGCAACAGAACGATTCACATTAAGCCACCGGACAACATCAGTTTATGACTATCCACCTTCCATTCTTCCTATGGCCCTCCATTGCAAAGAGTGTGGTAGGCGTCTTCTCTGTGCCATACTGCCCAGTCTGTTATTGTATACACAGCGATTGTGGATATGGGACTAACCGGCAAACATTGCCCCGTTGGTAGGTGCCCTGACATCATCATTGGCGTGGTTGCCCGTTGTGCCATCTTTCGTTCAGAAGACGATCGTACGGACAGATATTGATAGTTTGCATGATTGTGTAGTGAATTAGAAACAGGATGGACAAATAGCGGTTTGTTGCTTTAATTTTGGACACCAGTGTATATACAGGGAAAAAGATAAAGGTTTTTAGAAATAAAATTCACAGACGATATTTGGACCATGCTGTGATGGTGGAAAATGGAGAATAAGGAAGCACAAGTAGCTCGTGGATATGTATAATGAACCAAATATTGTTGCGTAAGCCAAGATAGAGAGACTGAGATAGGTCGGCCAAGTCTATAGAAGAAAGGAGGGATTAAGAAAGAGAGAAGTGTCAGACAGCAAATCTGGGGGACGAAGACCCTTCAGGAGACCGAAAAGAAGGTGGAGAGACCAGGTGGCCAAGTAACTTCAGATACTTATACCACGGGAAGAAGGTGGCAAGTGCAGACCGCTGTGGAGGAGGCTGCTTGACGAGGTCAAATACGGACTGCGGTTCGTGGGGCAAGGAGAGAAAGTTAAATGTGGGCAATAAAAACTATTTTATATTATTTACTCTCCAACCTAAGTGTCATTTTTCTATTTACTGTCTATTCTGAAGCCATTACGTGTTCATCTTCGGACACTATAGCTCTGTGACAGATGTGTTATACCACTGGAAGTATATGTGCTGCTTATGTGGCAGTCTTCTAGTTTCTACAACAAAGAACACTGGAACAAATTACGTGGATATATTTCATTTGAATATCACACCTCTCAAACAGCTATAGTACCTGCAGGTGAACGCAGTGCTTTGGAATCTATACTACATAAAAAAATTAAAAATAAAAACAAATAACACAGCTGAGTGAAGAGTGAACAGTATGAGAATAGTCTATATTCCTCATAGCAAAGCCGGCCGGAGTGGCCAAGCGGATCTAGGCGCTTCAGTTTGGAACCACGCGACCACTACGGTCGCATGTTCGAATCCTCTCTCGGGTGTGGATGTGTGTGATGTCCTTAGGTTAGTTAGATTTAAGTAGTTCTAAGTTCTAGGAGACTGATGACCTCAGATGTTAAGTCCCATAGTGCTCAGAGCCATTTGAACCATTTTGAACCTCATAGCAAAACAATAATGCTCACAGTAGGAACGCTGCACAGTCTATTTCGAATACCGGTCTGCTGTCGAAATCTATAACAAATAAACAAAAAACTAACAACACAGTTTAGTGGAGACTAAATCGTAAGCCGCGCGGAGTGGCCGGGAGGTTTGACGCGTCGTGTCACGGACTGCGGTGCCACTCCAGCCGGAGATTCGAGTTCTTCCTCGGGCGTGTGTGTGTGTGTGTGTGTGTGTGTATGTGTGTGTGTGTGTGTGTGTGTGTGTGTTCTTAGCATAAGTTAAAGTAGTGTGTAAGTCTAGGGACCGATCACCTAAGCAGTTTGGTCCCTTACGAATACACGAATACACACACACACACACACACACACACACACACACACACACTAAATCGTATGATAGCAGTCTTTATTATCGATAACAAAAGTTTTAGCAGCTGACAGCACCAATTTCCAGCACTGTGAAAGCATCAAGACGGCTGTGTCCACTGTATACATCGGCTATGGACTATCAGAGTAAGAGTGGTTATGATTATGTTGTTAGCTATTTATTCCTCTCTGCATACGCTGATATAATGGAATATGGCTTGCCATATTCCTGTTGGTACGAAGTACTCAACGCCATGCGCTGTAGAGTGACTTGTCTATTATGTGTAAGAGGCAGTGAAATCGAAACGAGACAAGACAGATGGAAAAAAGAAAGAAATTGTTTATTATTTCAAAAGTAATGACCATAAATGTTGATACGTTTATCCCGCGGTGAGACAAGACGGTCAGTGCCCTCAGTAAAAAGTGTTTGTGATTGTGCACGGAATCATGACTGTGCCCAGGCGTGCACGTCATCGTCCAAAACAAATCGACGGCCACGAATGTCTTTCGTCACGGCTCCAAAAATATGGAAATGGCGTGGGGAGAGATCGGGAGTGTATGGAGGATGTGTATCGGCTTCCCAGCCCCGCACAAGTTCCGCTGAGATACCATTACACATCCTACACTCAGTTCCGATCCATCCCCATGCGATTTCCGTATTTTGGGACTCTGAAGAAAGACATTCGTGTCCGTCGATTTGCTTCAGACGAGGAGGTTCACGGCTCTGTACAATCACGGGTCCGTGCGCAATAGCAAACATTCTTCCATAAAGGCATTGATCATCCCGTCTGACAGTGGGATACTTGTAATAAAAGTTACAGTGATTACTTTTGAAGTAACAGTTTGCGTACTTTTTTACCATCTGTCTTATTTTCATTTAACTGCCCCTTACATGTAGATGCAGAGCAATATCTTGACAGTGTGTTATCCTAAAACTCTCTGCCAGTTTTAAACAATCCGCGTAGTCTCATTTCCTACTGTTGTGCTACGTTTCCCGATGGCGTAACACACTCGAAAATTTTTGGTGCCGTCGTGGAATTAAAAAAACTAAAAAGCTCGGTTGGCCAAGACCCTCGATCTCCGGATAGCTCATACGATAGAGCGCGAAAGCTCGGGAGCATTATTTTAGTTCATTATGTTGCCGTGAGCACGGAAAATGATTAAAGCAATAATAACGTCCTCTCATGTGGAGTTTAATAGCCGGCAGCCCCTGCGCCGAGGCCCAGGTAGCCGGCCCCAGATTGCCTTTCGCCCACCTAAAAAAACGCACTGACCACTACAGCGCTGGCCAGACCGCCTGTCCACGGAAATGCCGCCCCGCTCGCAGATCGCCTTCCGCAGCAAGTTGCCGAGATACAGAGGTCGCGCTACCCGCATCTAAGGGGCTACACATTCCAGCAATGCAAAAAGAGAAGGCAGTGGTAATAGATATACTTATCCCGAGAGGGAACTCAGCTGAACTTAGCCTGACACTACCATCACAGCACAAGCTTCGCTTTATTTACTGTCTTCACCGATGTACTAGTGACTGCATTCTATATCTGCACCTGCATCTGTACTCCGAAAGCAAAATAGTGCTAGCTAAAGCCGGGGCCGAGGCAACTGTGGAGCACGAATAGACGTGCAAGTATTGAGCAACTGACTGACCAGATGAACCAAAGAGGTACCAGCAGTGTCTCCTCAATGACCATTCAACGAACGTTGCTGCGTATAGGCCTTAGTAGCAGGCGTCTGATTCGTACACCCGCGCTGACTGCTGCTATCGGCAACGAAGGCTGGAATTTGCACGCCAATACGGCAACTAGTCGTCCAGTGAGTGGCGACCGTTGGCCTTCTCAGATGAAATATGCTCCATCAGACAGATTGCCTTCGTCGTGTACGCCCTGCAACAATCGTCGGAAGGACCCAGGCCGGAGGATGGAGCGTAATGGTCTAAGGAATGTTTTCGTGGCATTTTCTGGGTGATCTCGTCATTCTGGAAGGCAGAGGGGATTGACACAAGTACGCATCTCTAATTGGGGACTATGTTCACCGCTGAATGCAGTTTGCTTTTCCTTGGCACGATGGCATCTGCCAGGAAGACATTGCAGCATGTCTCACAGCTCGCAGTGTACGTGCGTGGTTCGGAGAGCACCAGGATGAATTTACGTACTCTGTTGACCACCAAATACCCGGGATTTAAGCCCAAACGACAGTCTGAGGAACCATCTCTATCGGTCTGTTCCCGTCAGAGATCTTCAACCTTGAAACGTAGCGCAGGTGTCCACGGCACTGGAGCCGGCAAGGCTCCACATCCCTGTCGGTACCTTCCAGAACCGCATTCACTCTCTTCCGCGCGTCGGCACTGCATAAGGTGATTTTTCAGTCTTTTGACGGGTGGTAACATTAATGTCGAACGTGCATGTCCTCCATCCTCATTCCATTCACGAATGGCGCATAGGAAGAATGCTTGTCAGCCAGTTCTCTAACTTTCTCGTTGTGGTCGTTTCTCGAGACGTATGAGGGAGGAAGTAATATGTTGCCCGACTCTTACCAGAATTTACGCTTTCGGAATTACAATGGAAAAGACCACCTCTCTTGTAGCTTTTGCCTCTGGAATTTGTTGAGAATATTCGTAATTATCTCAAGCCGATTAAGCGTATCCCTGACGATACGTTCCACTCTTCTTTGGTCTTTTATCTCTCTTCTATTAATTCAACCGGGTTAGTATCCCGGGTTGATGAACAATACTTAAAAACCTGTCGAATAACTGTTTTGTGTGGCGCTTCTCTCGTGGATGAATTTCATTTCTTTCAGATTATTGCGATGAATCTCAGTCTGGCGCGTGCTTTTCCTTAAACTACTTTTGTGTTGCCTTTCCACTTGGGGTCGCTCCTGATGGTTACGGCATTACTGTTTCCAGTGATATGTTGCCAAAGTATAACCAAACAGTAGTGGACCTCTCCGTTTCTTACATTTATTTACTTTACTGTAGGCTGTAACGGTCGCATTACACTTCCTCCGAGTACTCCTGGAATTACCTTTACATCTGTCGATTTTGTTCCGTTAAGAGCGTCGTATTGAGTACTAACTGCAAGGGAGTCCTGCCTCCGATTACAAATTTGGTCCGATACCTGCTGCCTGTTGCACAACGTATGTTCACTAAACGACTGTGGAATTGCATAAAAGGCCTTTCTGAAGTCAAGAAACGCTGTATCAACCGCTCTTGATCTAATGGGTGAACAGAACGAGCTGGGTTTCCCAAGGTCTACGTTTGCGCAATCCATCTTGATTATCAAAGAGGAGATATTAGGGCTCTAAAAACGTCCTAATACGTGAGCGTAAACTATGTTCCACAGTTCAACAGATCGACGTAAGCGATATACACTCCGGAACATTGAAAATAGCGCTCCAAGAGGGGAATGTCGGATCGAAATGAAATTTATTAAACACAATATACACTCCTGGAAATTGAAATAAGAACACCGTGAATTCATTGTCCCAGGAAGGGGAAACTTTATTGACACATTCCTGGGGTCAGATACATCACATGATCACACTGACAGAACCACAGGCACATAGACACAGGCAACAGAGCATGCACAATGTCGGCACTAGTACAGTGTATATCCACCTTTCGCAGCAATGCAGGCTGCTATTCTCCCATGGAGACGATCGTAGAGATGCTGGATGTAGTCCTGTGGAACGGCTTGCCATGCCATTTCCACCTGGCGCCTCAGTTGGACCAGCGTTCGTGCTGGACGTGCAGACCGCGTGAGACGACGCTTCATCCAGTCCCAAACATGCTCAATGGGGGACAGATCCGGAGATCTTGCTGGCCAGGGTAGTTGACGTACACCTTCTAGAGCACGTTGGGTGGCACGGGATACATGCGGACGTGCATTGTCCTGTTGGAACAGCAAGTTCCCTTGCCGGTCTAGGAATGGTAGAACGATGGGTTCGATGACGGTTTGGATGTAGCGTGCACTATTCAGTGTCCCCTCGACGATCACCAGTGGTGTACGGCCAGTGTAGTAGATCGCTCCCCACACCATGATGCCGGGTGTTGGCCCTGTGTGTCTCGGTCGTATGCATTCCTGATTGTGGCGCTCACCTGCACAGCGCCAAACACGCATACGACCATCATTGGCACCAATGCAGAAGTGACTCTCATCGCTGAAGACGACACGTCTCCATTCGTCCCTCCATTCACGCCTGTCGCGACACCACTGGAGGCGGGCTGCACGATGTTGGGGCGTGAGCGGAAGACGGCCTAACGGTGTGCGGGACCGTAGCCCAGCTTCATGGAGACGGTTGCGAATGGTCCTCGCCGATACCCCAGGAGCAACAGTGTCCCTAATTTGCTGGGAAGTGGCGGTGCGGTCCCCTACGGCACTGCGTAGGATCCTACGGTCTTGGCGTGCATCCGTGCGTCGCTGCGGTCCGGTCCCAGGTCGACGGGCACGTGCACCTTCCGCCGACCACTGGCGACAACATCGATGTACTGTGGAGACCTCACGCCCCAAGTGTTGAGCAATTCGGCGGTACGTCCACCCGGCCTCCCGCATGCCCACTATACGCCCTCGCTCAAAGTCCGTCAACTGCACATACGGTTCACGTCCACGCTGTCGCGGCATGCTACCAGTGTTAAAGACTGCGATGGAGCTCCGTATGCCACGGCAAACTGGCGGACACTGACGGCGGCGGTGCACAAATGCTGCGCAGCTAGCGCCATTCGACGGCCAACACCGCGGTTCCTGGTGTGTCCGCTGTGCCGTGCGTGTGATCATTGCTTGTACAGCCCTCTCGCAGTGTCCGGAGCAAGTATGGTGGGTCTGACACACCGGTGTCAATGTGTTCTTTTTTCCATTTCCAGGAGTGTAGATGAGAGATTGACTTGATTCCAAAATCGAAACTCATAAATTAATACAGTGGGTGTAAGTACACAACTACAATGCAAAATCAGGAATGCTTTGGATTGCCCTTTCCTGCAATACATGACAACACTTTCCAACATCGAGTTGAATAGATGTCTCATGTTGTCCTGAGCCAGACTGGCCCATAAATCTTGAACAGCCACCACCACATCATGTACAGAGCGGTACGGCAGCATCTGGCGTTTCCGTTGGTCCACCATGATGGTTAAACCATTATGCTATTGCTGGACTATGTTACATGCTGTACTACTTTTTCTCAAGTGTCTCAGTAGGGGACAACCCCTAGGAGAAGGGGGCCCATGAAAGAGTCGGAACATGACGTAGGAAGTCTTCAGCAACTCGAGCTGTATGCAGACGAGCATTATCTTGCTGGAAAAGTGCCTCTGGTGGACCACGTAGGACAGGTCCCACATGGGGTTGAAGAAAGTCATCAACTTAACGCTGACCCGTTAATTTTTCTCGTACTACAATCGGTGGGAACCGGCTGTTGTAGGCTATGGCTCCCCAGACCATTACACCGGGTGTATCCATCACTAAACTACACATTTTGCCAATCTATGGTAGTACCCGTCGATCTTGGCACCACTACATACAGAGTCGCCGATGTGTAGACTGCCGCGCGGTGTTAGCCGAGCGGTCTTGCGCGCTGCAGTCATGGGTTGTGCGGCTGGTCCCGGCGGAGGTAAGAGTCCTCCCTCGGGCATGGGTGTGTGTGTTTGTCGTTAGGATAATTTAGGTTAAGTAGTGTGTAAGCTTAGGGACTGATGACCTTAGCAGTTAAGTCCCATAAGATTCCCCACACGATGTGTAGGCAGTAACAGCAGTACACGACGAGGGAGCCTCAATTGTAAATTCGCATCCACAAGGCGTCTGGCAATGGTTAGTGGGACAACTCGCACTCTTACATCATGTATTGTGGAGCGAGTCATTGTAGGATCCCTGATGCGTTGCCGCACGAACCTTCGATTCTCTCGCCTCGTCATTTTCCTGCTCGCTCCAGAGCCAGTATGTCGCACGTGAGCGCCACCTCGTGTCCACTGCTCCCAGCATCGTCTGATGGAACTCTCTCAACGATCGACCTGGCGAGCCATAGGGCGTGTTGGCCGGTCAGCAGTTTTCTTGCCGATGATTACGCCCGCCCTAAACTGGCTTAACTGGGAGAAATGTCGTCGAACACGTCTACCTGGCATTGTGCGCCTACTGACGTCCTCCTCGAGTCGGCATGTGATCGTCATGTGTATGACTCGTCCACTATGCACAGTGTAAATCGGCTCTCCTGCGCGATTGCAGCGCAACTGAAGAATCTGTGAGCATGCACACTGGCACTAAATTTCTATCATTTGCATGTCGGATCTCACTGTACTTATTTGCGTTTGTACCTTTCTTCCCTTTGGATGCACTATTTTCAATGTTACTGAATGTAGGTCTGTAATTATCCGCATCTATTCCACGACCCTTCTTGGAAGCGGAATGATCTACGCCTTTTTCCAGTCGCTCGATACCCTTCTTTGATCCAGGGAAAACGGCAAACCGGTGCTAGAAGTTGGCTTAATCTATAAAGCCTGACTCGAACCAAGCTGTTTGCCTGTAAATCCTACATATCCATCCGCGTAAGCACTTTTCCTCTTGTCGGCGAATGGAAATGACATACTACTCAATCTGGAACCAAGCTTGATAAAGCACTGTCCTTTTTGAACGACGCTTGTGAAATCTGAGCAGCGCTCTTAGTCAACTTCAATAATTTTTATCATTCATATAAGTGAACTGTCTCTCCTTTCAGACAGTGACCACATCATGTGCTCTTAAAACAGTAGTACTGCTTCAGTGACAAATATAAATGTATAGAGACCCTGACACGTATGTAACACCGTGCTGCCTGCAAGAGAGGTCGGCAGTTAACCACCTCTATGCCAACCGCCATGCTGGTTAAACCATTATGCTATTGCTGGACTACGTTAAATGCTGTACCACTCATTCTCAGTGTCTCGGTATTGTTCTATAATATCCTGCAGAGTAAATTTCTAATTTTTTTTAAACCTTAGAAATGACAAGTGTAACACGTTAAGCTGCTGCATACTTTATTTTTCATATTACGACCGGTTTCACTCAGAGATCATTTTCCAGTTCCCGTTGTACAAAGTAATGGGTATAGGACAATAAATGTCATGCAAAAATATTTGAAAATTATAGCAAAATAGAAGCAAATTTTACCATTTTTGTTAATAGCAGAGGCTACATGAACAATTCCGGAAAAAATTAGTGCATTCTTTTAGAGGTTTCCAGCTCACTTACGATTTATTGTTGCAACAGTGTATATGGAGTAAGTGAAATGATTACATTTGCAGATCAGTAGCACAAGCGGTTCTGTGGTAGCAGGCATCGACTCATGCTGGAACACCCGTATTAGTAAGGGGTGTAGCCTCCAAGGGCGGGAATGCAGGAACTGACTCTGGCGTCCAGTCGATCGTACAGATGACAAATACTGTCCTGGGAAACGTTATGCCACGCCTGCTCGACCTGTTCACGTAGTTCTGTCAGAGTTATTTGTTGACAAGTCGCACGAGTTACTTCTCGTCCCATCATATCCCACACGTGCTCGACTGGAGAGAAATCTGGAGATCGTGCTGGCCAGGGAAGCTACTGCATGTCTTGCAGAGCACGTTGAGTTTCATGGGCAGTGCGTGGGCGAGCATTATCCTGTTGGAACAACACGTCACCCAACTGTTGCAAGAACGGCGAAAGAACGGGTCTAACAAAATTCTAGAAGTACCGAGAGCTGTTTAGCGCCTCCTTTTGAAATACCAAAGGTTATAGAGAGTTGAGGGCCAGTGTGTCTTGGACGCATGCATTCTACAATACAGCGCTCCACGTCGTACTTGCAAACGACCACTTGTGTGCAGGCAGAATCTGCTTTCATCGCCGCAGACCACGGCGAGTCATGCCATCTTCCAAGTGACCTTTCGACGGCACTATTCGAGCTGTGCACATCTATGCTATGGTGTGAGTCGAAGATGGGCTAGAGTGTGCATGCCCGCAGTCCCACTGCTAGTGACCGGTTCGCTACAGCTCGTTCAAAAATGATTCAGATGGCACTGAGCACTATGGGACTTAACATCTGTGGTCACCAGTCCCCTAGAACTTAGAACTACTAAAACCTAACTAACCTAAGGACATCACACACATCCATGCCCGAAGCAGGATTCGAACCTGCGACCGTAGCGGTCACGCGGTTCCAGACTGAAGCGCCTAGAATCGGCTACACATTTCACGCAGCACGTGCAACCTGTCTGGCGATTCTCCGAAGGGACCAACTCACCATTCGGAGGGCCACAATTTGACCCCTTTCAGACTCTCTCAGTTGGCTATATGAAGCACGTTGTATCTCCATGGCATGGTTGTCTGCTTGCTTCATACGTTTGCACCACACTGTGAAGCAAATGTCGATGGGTTGCTTTCGTCAGTGTAACAATGTTATTCATATTGCGTACGTATTTACCCGTTTATCTAACGAATAACTTATTGCAATCATTGCCCTGTATTCTATATAAGCCCCCTCTTAGATTGCTTTCTATTACCTGGCCGGAAACCAATTTTTATCACTGTTTTACGAGATGTATAGCTGAGGAAACTAAAGAAATGTGTATGAAATTCATCAGAACCAGAAAGTCAATACTTCTTATAGGTCTGAAACAGTAAAAGAATTCACGTGTTCAGAATTCTCATATATCACCATACGTAAATATCGAGCTAACCTTAGTGTTACCCACCCTTTCTTTTACAATAGCTGTCTATTAAAATACGATATGTTGGTAGTGGCATTCAACAGCACTACTACAACGGGGAATCTTTCACCAGATAACCTAACCACATGTCACTGCATAATACTCTTTATAAAGTGAGATTTCGAGTTCTTTTTCCTTTGTAAGATTAATCGCGGTCTGGTAGCTGGCGTCTTTGTTTACTCTCTGTTCCAATTTTCTTTTGTTGCGTAGGCTGCACAGCCTATGTGGTACACCTAGTACTTTAAGTAAGGATACGAAAGGAAATCAATGAGTACACCGATTTTCCAGTCACTGTGAAGTCATCTGCTCCAATGCATCTCATGACTGCTTAAAAATCCTCTGACACAATGTGATTCTCAACGTAGGGAGATTATCAATATTCACTCCAACGAGTGTGGGGAAAACTAGCGGAAAAAATTGTGTCGAGATTGCCTGTCACGAAACTAGTGTCACTAATCAGAGTCACACACATCAACAGAGCCACATAGTCAAAAAGAAAGGAATAGAGTCATACAGTTAACGGATGAACTGTCATTATCATCTTAATAGTTACTGTTTCAAGTGAATTTTTATTATCATTAATTTACATTGTTTTTTGTATTTCTTTGAAAGTGACTGACGGTCTTTGATTTGCATTTAGCGGTATTCATTTTTTCTTCAGTGAATATCTCACGTTTAAAGTTGTTTACTTTGCCGTAGTACCAAGGAGTAAAGCAACAACAGTCACTTTCTCGTGAAATATCTGAAGATGCCTGCTTGTGATGTTGCTCGTGCGGCTCCTCTTTGTTCCATCAGAATTCAGAAGCTGCGACCGAAACTCCCAGCTGCGCTTCCGCCTGCCACGACGGCGTCCACACAACGCGTGGACAAAGCACTGGTGTGGCACACAACGCACGTTTCACTTCTATCGACCACTTTACCGGCGACGCGCCGAGGAGGAGCGTCGCGGTGTCTCTCAGGCGCTACAACAGCACAATTCATTTACACTATGGAAGCGGCGTGCGGCCGCATCGCAGCTCGGTAAGGCCTCGTGCCAGTGTTTGACGTGCATTCCACTTGCTTCTGCACGGAAGCGGTTTATGCTACATTTTCACTCAAGAATCTCGTTCGAGACTACAAATGTGCTCGAAGGAAACTACACTTCTAATCATTTAAATTGCGACACCAGATAGAACAGCAAATAATAAAACTTCACTTATTATGCGTACATAGCATACTAGTGAGAATACGCGATTAGAATTGTAGGTGATTTGGGGATAGCCAGGATGCGACATTTAGGAATTCAATCTGACGCCTCTGGTTGTAAACCGGTTGGACATTGAATCTAAAAAGTAAAATAAAAAATCATCCTCTCAGGAAAGAATTACACACACACACACACACACACACACACACACACACACACACACACACACACACACACACACACACACAATGAAAAATATCAAACCACAACACAATACAAAGAAACTACAGACAAATACACAATAACAGTTGGCAACCATACACACCGAAAACACACGAATGTTGATTACAGAAATGGAAAGTGCAAGTGATACATGTGATGCGACAAATGTGGGTGAAAGAACGCCAGAAATCGGACAGCTGGAGTATCGAAAGTAAAGAATACATCTCCGGCACCACACACATGAGTTAACAGCGCAGGAAACCGTAAGTCGGTCTAAGGCGCTGCAGTCATGGGCTGTGCGGCTGTCCCGGCGGAGGTTCGAGTCCTCCGTTGGGCATGGGTGTGTGTGTTTGTCCTTAGGATAATTTAGGTTAAGTAGTGCGTAAGCTTAGGGACTGATGACCTTAGCAGTTAAGTCCTATAAGATTTTACACACATCTGAACATTTGAAATCGTAAGTAACACCGAAGGGTACGTTCAGATTACGAACTTTGTGCTACAAAAGTTGATTTTAACCGAAAAACAGGAGAAAGACACGACAAAATGCAATATAGCAGCATATTATACCTACCACATTACACGTTTATTGTATCTATAAAAGGCCGGCTGGTGTGGCCGAGCGGTTCTAGGCGCTTCAGTCTGGAACCGCGCGGCCGCTGCGGTCGCAGGTTCGAATCCTGCCTCGGGCATGGATGTGTGTGATGTCCTTAGGTTAGTTAGGTTAAGTAGTTCTAAGTTCTAGGGGACTGATGACCTCAGATGTGAAGTCCCATAGTGCTCAGAGCCATTTTGTATCTATAAAAGGAAACATGTACTACAGGCCACTGATGGTCCTTCCCAAATAAAAGAAACGAAACGCGTATGGCAACTAAACAAACTGCCTTCAATTAGTTGCATAGGCGGTACATACGTCCACGAATCTAACAGAGCATGGATATCAGACGCGGGTACGTCATTCCATGCTATTTCATCTCTGTGCTAGAGTCTTAATCCTAGTGGCTGGCGAGAGATAACGTGTCAGTCTCTCGGCAACTCATGTAAAGAAACTTTCAGTGGGTGAGAAACGTGAAGAACGTTCTAACCAGGGCAACACAACGTAAATGGCGTTACTCTGATCTATACTGGCGTGCAAAACTTAAGGCCGAAGATAACTTTCACCTGATGTTTCACTCACAAGTAACATAGATGGATGAAACCTGGACCATACATAGGAACTCTTACAGTATAGTACAGAACGTAACTGCAAAAATACACTGTGAGACGATCATAATTTACACTTTTATTTTATTTATTTAATCGTATGGCTAGGGCCCCCGTAGGGCAGGCCGTTCGCCGGTTGCCAGTCTTTCGCTTTGACGTCACTTCGGCGACCTGCAGTCGATGAGGATGATAGGATGATGATGATGATGATGATGATGATGATAGGCCAGCACAACACGCAGTCCCTGGGCGGAGAAAATTCAGTCGTACTCGGGCCCAGAGGATTGACAATCCGTCGCGCTGACCATTCAGCTACCGGGGGCGGATACACTTTTATTCAAAAATAATAATTACCCTGAAGGCACTGAGATTCACGACAGTCCTCTGAACATTAAGAACGGTTATTCTTAGGGTGTGTGATCACCACTGGCAGCAGTGCATACTCTGCAACGTGTTCCCATGCTGGCAGTAAGGTTGGTAAGGAGTCTTTGTAGCAGTGCGTTCCATTTCTCCATCATCATGTTTAATAAATAACTGCTGGATGGTCGTTTGTGCACGTGGAAATACTGAAGTACGTAAGTACGTCTCCCCAACGCATCCCACACGTGCTCGGTGAGCTTAAGTAGGGAGGGAGGGAGGGAGGGTGGGAGGGTGGGAGGGTGGGAGGGTGGGAGGGTGGGAGGGTGGGAGGGTGGGAGGGAGGGAGGGAGGGAGGGAGGGAGGGAGGGTGGGAGGGAGGGAGGGTGGGTGGGAGGGAGGGTGGGTGGGAGGGAGGGAGGGTGGGAGGGAGGGAGGGAGGGGGTAGGAGCGGGCAGTCAAGTCCATTCGCCGAATATCCTACCGTTCGAAGGGTTCCTCCACCTGCTCTGTTCGACGTGGTCGCACGTTATAACCCATGAAAATGACGTCGGTGCCGGATGAGCCACTGAAAAGATGCACATGGACAAAGAGTGCAGTGTCACAATAGCTTTGACAGAGTACTGTGTTCAAACATTTGGAGGTCAGTACACCCATACAACATTTTACCTCTCCACACCAAAACACCTTGACCACGAAAGGATCATGTTGGACAGTGTCGTTGGGGGCATTACGTACTGTCGCATGGCATGAGATGGGAGCTGGGCGTACTGACCTCCAACTCTTATAACACGTTACTCTCACCTGCCACTGTATCCTCCTCCCCACGTGAGTCTTTTCAGGGGTGCTTATGACCGGATGTCATTTTTATGAATGAGGACGCGCGATAACATCGAACAGCGCAGGTAGACGAGCTCTTGGAACGATACGATATTCAGCGAACGGAAAGGGCCTTCCCGTACCCCTACTTAAAACCCGTTTGGTATATGTGGGATGCATGCAGCAATGAAAAAATTGGTTCAAATGGCTCTGAGCACTATGGGACTCAACTGCTGAGGTCATTAGTCCCCTAGAACTTAGAACTAGTTAAACCTAACTAACCTAAGGACATCACAAACATCCATGCCCGAGGCAGGATTCGAACCTGCGACCGTAGCGGTCTTGCGGTTCCAGACTGCAGCGCCTTTAACCGCACGGCCACTTCGGCCGCCCATGCAGCAATGACCATCCAGCAGTTGTCACATGTCCTACCACAAGAACTCCTTATCAAGTTACCCGCCCGGATAACCGTGCATGTTCTTAAAAAAAAAAAAAAAAAAAAAAAAAAAAAAATACGGCAGCATGTTATAGAGCATGTATTGCGGTGGGTGATCACATACCCCATTAAGAGCCATGATCTGTCTTTAGTAACGTCCACGGGACCACCATGAGTAGCGGTTACTTCAGTGTAAATATTGTTTTCGTATAAAAGTGTCATATCTATTAGTCTCACTGCGTATTTTTCGCAGTTACCTTCTCTACTGCACCGCAGCAGCTCTTCCTACGTATGGTCGAAGCTTAATCGAGCTATGTTACTTGATTGTGATGCATCACGCGATAGTTACTTTCGCCCTTAAGTTTCGTACACACTGTACTTTGGCACGTTGCGCTGAAACGCCTATCATTTGTAAAGCCAAACATGCCAAATTGACATTTTTTCATACAGTCTAAATGGTCTTGCGATTATAACAAACAGAAATGTACATCAGTCTTTTAGAGAAAGGAAAAAAAGAATATCCTTTTGCACGTTGGTGTCAAACGGTACTCTATTTTACCCGCCCAAAAGACAGAAATAAAAATGAGCACTGCACGAATATGCTGTAGCCAAATAACTATACTGTATCTGAATACATACTATACTGCAGGGTCTGTGCAACTGCTGATGCATGGTTTTACCACAATCGGTTAATATGGGGTACGCTCAGATATACGTGCACCTTAGCACGTCGCTTCTGGTATTCCAGGAGTCTCGCCGACCACTTATCGAATCTGTCTGGTGGATTAATGACGAGGGCCGGTGTACTAGCCAGCCTGGATGTTATTTCCAGTAAAAACTGTAACAAGTTCCCGTTTCTTTATGCTGTCATTTGCTACTGTTTGCTACGATACGCTGATACACTGAGAGACATAATCTTTTATCTTACCTTTCCGTAGTCTCCGAAGGTCGTTGTATCGTTACTTGCAAATTCAATGGAATAATTTACTGCCTCACCTGACTGGAATTTGTAAGGCCTTTCACTTGTCATCGGCATCGCAGTCGAGCGCAGGATGGACAGTACACACGATATCAGTGCATTTGATCGTGCGTTCCTGGCACATCAGACAATCAGCCTCCGAGGTCACCAGGCCCTGTGACGTACACATCTAGTGTGCCTCATTCGTAGTGAACTGCCGAAACATGGATGAATTGCCTCATACTTTCGAGAGTACAAAGGTTATGTTCTCAGGCAACCTTACAAGTGGATTCCATAAATTCCTGCTGTCTATGTGTTTTAGAAAGTCCACTGCTTTCTTCAATGGCAGTAGATATTACCATTGTAGAGTTATTAATTTTGGGTTAAATAATTATGTAGCAATACTGACCCTACGATTTACCTCAGAAGATAGGTTAAGGAAAAGTAAACCTACATTTATAGCATTTATTGTTGTTGTTGTTGTTGTTGTCTTCAGTCCTGAGACTGGTTTGATGCAGCTCTCCATGCTACTCTATCCTGTGCAAGCTTCTTCATCTCCCAGTACTTACTGCAACCTACATCCTTCTGAATTTGCTTAGTGTATTCATCTATTGGTCTCCCTCTACGATTTTTACCCTCCACGCTGCCCTCCAATGCTAAATTGATGATCCCTTGATGTCTCAGAACATGCGCTACCAACCGATCCCTTCTTCTAGTCAAGTTGTGCCACAAACTCCTCTTCTCCCCAATTCTATTCAATACCTCCTCATTAGTTATGTGATCTACCCATCTAATATTCAGCATTCTTCTGTAGCACCACATTCCGAAAGATTCTATTCCCTTCTTGTCTAAACTATTTATCGTCCATGTTTCACTTCCATACATGGCTACACTCCATACAAATACGAGGCCTGTTCAGAAAGTAAGCTCCGATTGATTGCCAAATTGAAACCACAGTGAACATCAGAAATGTTTTACTTGTAACAATTAGCTACACCTTTCAGCTACTTCTCTACGTAGTCGCCGTTCTGACTTAGACTTTTGTCATAGCGTTGTACCAACTTTTCAATAGCCTCATCATAGAAGGCAGCCGCCAGTGCTTTCCGCCAATTCTCCACGCTGGTCTACACCTCGTTGTCTGTGTCAAAATGTTGTCTTCAAAGACAGCGGTTCATGTGACCAGAGATGAAACTCAGGGGGAGACAATTGCGGACTGTATTGTGGGTAATCTCACATTTCCATTTGAAAACGATGCAGGAGCATCTTCATTGCCCCTGCAGAATGCGGCTGAGAATTGTCTTGAAGAAGAGACAGCACGACACTTATGTAATGTTAGCTGCATAGCTTCAGGCGAAATTTCTCACCAGGCCCTCGTACTTGGCGGCAGACACTATTTTCTAGACATCTTTACGCACTCACTGCGAGCTCAGAAATGAGAAGAGCGACGTGATGCTAACTGGGGTTATACTAGAGACACTACCCAACACATCTGTGCAAAGCTTTATCGGATTTTCATAGTCGTTTCCATTTCGCGACCGATCGGAGCTTACTTTCTGAACGCCCCTCGTACTTTCAGAAACGACTTCCTGACACTTAAACCTATACTCCATGTCAACAAATTTTTCTTCTTCAGAAACGCTTTCCTTGCCATTGACAGTCTACATTTGATATCCTCTCTTCTTCGACCATCAGTAGTTATTTTGCTCCCCAAATAGCAAAACTCTTTAACTACTTTAAGTGTCTCATTTCCTAATCTAATTCCCTCAGCATCACCCGACGTAATTCGACTACATTCCATTATCCACGTTTTGCTTTTGTTGATGTTCATCTTATACCCTCCTTTCAAGACGCTGTCCGTTCTGTTCAACTGCTTCTCTCAAGTCCTCTGCTGTCTCCGACAAAATTACAATGTCATCGGCGAACCTCAAAGTTTTTACTTCTTCTCCATGAATTTTAATGCCTACACCGAATTTTTCTTTTGTTTGCTTTACTGCTTGCTCAATATACAGATTGAATAACATCGGGGAGAGGCTACAACCCTGTCTCACTCCCTTCCCAACCACTGCTTCCCTTTCATGCCCCTCGACTCTTGTAACTGCCATCTGGTTTTTGTACAAATTGTAAATAGCCTTTCGCTCCCTGTATTTCACCCCTGCCACCTTTATAATTTGAAAGAGAGTATTCGAGTCAACATTGTCAAAAGCTTTCTGTAAGTCCACAAATGCTAGAAATGTAGGTTTGCCTTTCCTTAATCTATTTTCTAAGATAAGTCGTAGGGTCAGTATTGTCTCACGTGTTCCAACATTTCTGCGGAATCCAAACTGATCTTCGCCGACGTCGGCTTCTACCAGTTTTTCCATTCGTCTGTAAAGAATTCGCGTTAGTGTTTTGCAGCTGTGACTTATTAAACTGATAGTTCGGTAATTTTCACATCTGTCAGCACCTGCTTTCTTTGGGATTGGAATAATTATATTCTTGAAGTCTGAGGGTATTTCGCCTGTCTCATACATCTTGCTCACCAGATGGTAGAGTTTTGTCAGGACTGGGTCTCCCAAGGCCGTCAGTAGTTCCAATGAAATGTTGTCTACTCCCGGGGCCTTGTTTCGACTCAGGTCTTTCAGTGCTCTGTCAAACTCTTCACGCAGTATCTTATCTCCTATTTCATCCTCTTCCATTTCCATAATATTGTCCTCAACAACATCGCCCCCGTGTAGACCCTCTATATACTTCTTCCACCTTTCTGCTTTCTCTTCTTTGCTTAGAGCTGGGTTTCCATCTAAGCTCTTGATATTCATGCAAGTAGTTGTCTTTCTCCAAAGGTCTCAATTTTCCTGTAGGCAGTATCTAGCTTGCCCCTAGTGAGATAAGCCTCTAAAACTTTACATTTGTCCTCTAGCCATCCGTGCTTAGCCATTTTGCACTTCCTGTCGATCTCATTTTTGAGACGTTTGTATTCCCTTTTGCCTGCTTCATTTACTGCGCTTTTATATTTTCTCCTTTCATCAATTAAATTCAATATTTCTTCTGTTACCCAAGGATTGCTACTAGCCCTCGTCTTTTTACGTACTTGATCCTCTGCTGCCTTCACTACTTCATTTGTAGACTACTTCATTTGTAGACTTCTCTAAGTTTTTGACAATGTTGATCGAATTACTCTCTTTAAAATTTTGAATTTAGCGAATATAAAATACAGGAAGCGAAAGGCTAATTACAATTTGTACAGAAACCAGACGGCAGTAATAAGAGGCGAGGGGCATGAACGGGAAGCAGTGGTTGAGAAGGGAGTGAGACAGGGTTGTAACCTATCCCAGATGTTATTCAATCTGTACATTGAATAAGCAATACAGGAAACCAAAGAAAAATTTGGTGTAAGAATTAGAGTTCAGGGAGAAGGAATAAAAACTTTGAGGTTTGCCGATGACATTGTAATTCTGTCAGACACAGCAAAGGACTTGGAAGAGCAGTTGAAAGGAATGGACAGTGTCTTGAAAAGAGGATATAAGATGAACATCTAAAAAAGGAAAACAAGGGTAATGGAATGTTGTAGAATTAAATCAAGTGATGCTAAGGGAATCGGATTAGGAAACGAGACATTTAAAGTAGTAGACGTGATTTGCTATTTGCGCAGCAAACTAACTGATGATGGCCGAAGTAGAGAGGATATCAAATGTAGACTGACAATGGCAAGAAAAGTATTTCTGAAGAAGAGAAATCTGTTAACATCGAATATAGATTTAAGTGTTAGGAAGTCTTTTCTAACGGTATTTCTGTTGAGTGTAGCCATGTATGGAACTGAAACATAGACGATAGACAGTTTAGATAAAAATAAAATACAAACTTTCGATATGGGGTGCTACAGAAGAATGCTGAATATTGGATGGGCCGACCATGTGGGAAATTTGTGGCAGAACTTTACCAAAAGAAGGGATCGATTTGTAGACCACATTCCGAGACATCAATGCATTACCAAGTTAGTATTTGAGGGAAGTTTGGGGAGTAAAAATCATAGATGAAGACCAAGAGATCAATTCAGTAGGCAGATTCAGAAAGATGTAGGTTGCAGTAGTTATTCGGAGATGAAGAGAAGCGCGCAGGATAGAGTAGTGTGGAGAGCTGCATCAGACCAGACATTAAATTTGAAAGATATCAATTTATAAAACAAGAATTAATCCTGTGGCATTTGATAACTGGCAAAGATATATTCGAAGTAATTACGCAAATTCCCCCACTCAGAAACAGGAAGCGCTAGCAATTTTGTTTGATAGTAAACAGTTCTTATTATATGTTTGACAAAGAACTTTCAATAACGAAAAAGTAAATATACTGAAGGAAGAATAACCGCAACACAAAGAATGAGTTGTGAAACATAAACGAAAGTTTGTAGGCGTGTTTCTACATCTGAAATATGATGTCTATTCAAATTGCGTGCCAGTCGCGTAAGTGTGGCGCTGGTAGCGCCACTATGATGATGCAAATCAGGTTCGCCTTTAATACATGCTGTAACGATGGTGAGCATTAGTTACCTTTGAGTTTGGACGTGGTGAGTTGATGTTAGTCAATAATGCCTTTAAGGCCAAAAATACGCCATTAT
The DNA here is from genome assembly GCF_023898315.1 of Schistocerca nitens. Classification (NCBI taxonomy): domain Eukaryota; kingdom Metazoa; phylum Arthropoda; class Insecta; order Orthoptera; family Acrididae; genus Schistocerca; species Schistocerca nitens. The sequence goes on from NC_064616.1 coordinate 564,444,180, forward strand.
CAACACTTCACTGGGTTCGAACAGGCGTATGGTGGGGGCAGTATCAGCATGCTTTATTGAAGTGTATTGCAGGGCTCCATGTGCCGATGGCCATAGCTGGGAATAGGTTGAGATGGATAGATGACAGAATGTACAGAGAGAGTGAGAGCTCAAATTAACAGAGGGAGTGGGAAGGAAAGGAAAACGTATAAGGCGGGTGGAAGGTGCAGAGGATGGAAAAAGGAAGAGGGGGAGCCCGAGATGGAAAGAGAGATAGTGATGAGGATATGGTCAGAATGAGGGGGGTAGGAAGATTTAGTGTGAGGAAGGGATGGAGGAAATGGACAAATAGATGGGGAGGAGGACGTGAAGAGAGTGTGTGTGTGGAGAGGAGATAGACAGATCGAGGTGGATAAATGAGATACACAGACAGAGGAAGGAAGTGGTGGACACAGAGAGGAGGAAGATATGAGTTAAATATATGTGTTTAACACATAATCATGCAAAGCCATGAGGAATAGTCTAGTTGAGTCAATAAGAATAATTTTTTTCTAATAGTATTTCAACTATGAGCACTATCACCTTAACTGTGACTGAATACTTGTAACATGTTTAGTGGAGGGAGACTTATGCTACGAAAATGTACTCCTTCAAGAGATGTCTGCTGGATAACTGAGGATGATATGCTCACGTAGTTCTCATGGTGTATTTTTGTCCAAAAGATTCTTTTTAAGAGATGAGTTACCCGAGGTTATTATTCCATGCCACATTAATGAGTGAAACTAGGAAAACTACGATAACAGCAAGTATGTCATATTAATAATTATTGATTTGACGTTACCTATTTATTGATGGAAATTTATTTTATCGGATTGTTTCGCGCTTTCGCCAACCATCAGCGGTATTTATAAATAGTCCGTTAAAATAAACTGCACTCGAAAAGCAGCTTAAGTCAAACACATTATTAATATGACATTTTCAATTTCTTCAATCTGGAGAATACCAAATGTACAAAATTTTCAAATTATAATAACGCATTGGATTTGACCCCTTGATTTCCAGTTACACGGAGTACAAACATTGCTCAGCTCAGCTTCCAGCAACCTCCAGTATCTATTTTTCCTAATCTGAATTTTCATCGTCTAAGGATATGCAAGGATTTGAAAGACTCCAGTCAACTTTCCACAATTTCAGACCACGTACTACGTTTGTGATTGGCGATGCATGACTAAGGTGAAAAGATAAATAGGCTGTGTTTATTTGAAGTTATGAGAAAGACTCTTGAAAATTATATCCTTCCGCCAGAGGCACTCTTTCACAACTTTATACGTCTCTGACTGGTATTCGACCCTGGACTCCTCCCTTTCGCAGATCAGTCTCTCACAGAGTGATATACGCCATATGCATGTCTCGCAGATCATATCTGCAATCACGTGGCCCCTTCTTCCCAAACTCCACATAGCTCCTGCTCTATACTTTGCTGAACTACCTCTAGGAGAAAGAATATGGTAAACTATAGTTTACGTGGTTTGTAAACAGCTCAAACGGCTCTGAGGACTATGGGACTTAACATCTATGGTCATCAGTCCCCTAGAACTTAGAATTACTTAAACCTAACTAATCTAAGGACATCACACAACACCCAGTCATCACGAGGCAGAGAAAATCCCTGACCCCGCCGCGAATCGAACCCGGGAACCCGGGCGCGGGAAGCGAGAACGCTACCGCACGACCACGAGCTGCGGACTTGTAAATAGCTTAAAAGTTCTTTCGCGAGTGAATAATCACACAATCTTTAGTTTGTAAACTAGGAAAGAGCTATTGGCAGACAGACTGGGTAATTTCTTGGTAGCTCTCTCAATAAAGGTCAATCTTCGACGCAAAGACCCACAAACAGTTTCACTAAATAGTTCCTTACAAAATTATTCCTCATTCCCTCTGTTTCTTTCTTACCATAAATCTGTTGGCATTGTTTGTAATTCGAGGATGTGCTGAAAACTAATACCTCCTAATTTTTCTTATGTCCTCAATATAGATTGAGGTATTACATGACATGCATGTTACTCAGTCTACTTTCCCGCTTCGCTGCTTGAAATTACTTTCGTCTGCCGCCAGAGGCCTCCGAATTGTAGCGAGTAACGTAGCGGTGTGTAACACAACTATGTCGGTGCGTCATAGAGCCCTAGAAAATTGAAAGCACGAATTGGGAGAGTGCGTCCACGAGTGAAACACCCTCTCCTTCAGCATGACAGAGCAGTGCGACATCTGCAACAGTCCGACGCCGTAAGTTCACTGTCGTCGATCGTCCTCCATACAACACGATCCGATTTTCATCTTCTTACAAAACTTAAGGAACACCTTCGAGGACTTCGCTTTGATAGCGTTGAAGCGATGCAAACAGAGGTGAGTCTGTGGCTCCGTAAACAAAGTCAAACATTCTACAGGGACGGTATCAATAGACTGGTCTCTCGTTAGTATAAATGTGTTCGTCACCAGGGTGACATGTTTAGGAATAAATATGTAGATATGAGGAATGAAGTTGTATAATATTAATAAAGTTTGGTTTTCTTAAAGGCTTTAAGAGTTTTCAGCACTCCCTCTTAGTTGAAATTTGTATGCCAAACTTAATCTGCTTGTAGAGTCCCAGTTGTTTTGACCACTGCAAATAACTTTTTGTCCAGAAGCAAAACAAGAAATGTTTCGGCAAATGTTGATTGGATACTACGGTGACATTAAACAGCATGATTCTCTTTGCTGTAACTTCGTTCGTTACGAAGATATGAATAGCAGTACACCATTTTTGTAACAGTACCCTATAATTTTTATTCAGTCTTCCTGTAATCCACTTCCACTCCTCAAGAGTTGTTCAAAAACGTGTCATGTATTCAGGAAAGCCCAACATTCAACTTAATGGTGCTCAGTAATATCGTCTTGCGGTACTGTTATCCGCTGTGGGCACAAAAAGGAGTTTAACATGCATGGGTGTTCAAACTGGAGACCGTGGACAGAGACACACTGGTCGATGCGTTGGATGAAAGAATTTCTCGTTTCTTCCTGTGTTGCCCTCTGAAGTGAATTAGAAGCAAGCACGGTACATTCTTGCGTGTTATCTGAAGTTACTGGAAAGTCACGACAGACAACTCTTTTATGCATTCCCAAAGAGAGAAATCCATAGGACTTAAGCCAGCAGGCCGAGCAGGCCAACCAAGCGTTCTTCCACTCAAATTAACTTGGCAGGAGAGCTTCAATTCAGAACACGATGTGCACCCGAGGCATTATGAGCTGAACATCCATCGTGTTAGCACCACATAAGCATTCTGATTCTTAACGGTTCTTCATCGAGAAGACAGGGAAGAATTCGTGTGATAAGTTGGCATATTCCATGCCATTTAGGTTCCCATTGATTAAATACAGGCCCACAACTATAGAACCCACCGGACATTAACTCTCCATTAAGGCTGATGTTCTACCTGTCTAAGCCATCGTGGGTTTCGCTGGACCAATAATGCATTTTTTTAAACAACAATATGGGAATACCAAATACACATTACCATACCTGGTAATGGAAACCTGTTGGCAATCAAAACAGCCTCCAATCACCTCGGAATGGGCGAATGCAGGGAATGAGTGGTTTTCAGGGGGATCTTATATCATTCTTGCTGCAAGAAAGCGGCAAGTTCAGTTAACCACGTTAGAGGCAGATAACGATCAGATCATCTTCCCCACAAAGTAGTCCACAACTGCTCAATAATACTGAGATATGGTGACTGTGGTGCCCTGTTGAGTGGTACTTAAGATAGGTAAATAAATTAGTGAAAAAATGTGAAGTAGAAATTAGAAAATAAATGAAAAACCTAGTTTAGTTTAGAAGAATTATACACTGCAAACAGCGGGCAGAGCAGCAGTGACAGAAGAGCCAATGACCATGAAGTCAGCACGTTGAGGAGAAGCCATCGCCCTCCTCACATAAGCGGAAGCTGTCGATTCAGCCGTCAGGGCATCGCCCGACCGGCTCACGTGTTTCTCAATTGTCACATGTGATCAAAGGCCCTCGCCTACATTCCAAGAGCCAATGACCGACGTTAAGAAGAGTCTTCGATAAGATTTTCAACGTGATAGAAGAGGCAATGACCGTGAAGTCGTTCACCTCCAGCGAAATGAATAAATACGCGAGACGCAGTGGGCCCGACAAGAGTAGTAGTTTTCAGTTCAGTTTTGGAGCTGAAGACCGTCATGCTGGAAGAGACTACATCGTACACAGAAGCACCAAGTCCGCCGCTGTGATGGAATAGCAAGCCGCAGCCTCGCCGCCAGAAGACAGAAGTAAAAGGTATTTGAAGACTGATTTTTACGTACCCGGGTGACTCGTGAGGACAGGAAGGAGACGGCCTCACATCAGCAGTCACCTGTGAGCTGGGATGAAGATCTGACAGCCGAAGACTCGCAAGCGGGAGTCCGTTGTTCGAGCCCGGGACACTGGCCTTCCCCTGCCGCGCCGCTCCGCTGGCCGACGCACAACACACACGGCCGCTTAGAGAAGAGAAACACTGGGACGCTACATCCAAGGTATCACCATCCGATTCACGACTTCGTTCTTAATAATTAAACGAGCGATCTCGCGATGCGCATCTCCAGTTAACTGGGCGAGACGGCGACACGAGATACACACCGCCACGCGTAATCAGACGCCGCCGCTGCCGTAGCAGAAGGCTTCGCAAACGATACAGCTGCCGCTCTCCCAGCCAGAACATCCAGTAAGGAAACAGTCGTGCAAAACTTTCAATAAAAGTTATCTTATGTAAAAATGCTGTTTCATTCTACCTCATATCTGAGCCAAGGAAGAACCCACCCAGCCCACATGTTGTCAAGAGAGAAAAAGTAATTTATTTAGTGTTTTTCCACCCTGACATAATGCTTTAGAATCTAATTCCCTTAGCAGTAAGGCTCATCCTGACAATTGACTAGCATCAAAAGAGAAAACTCAGTTACAGCCCAGAGCAGATGCGACAGTTCAGCTTAATGCTCACGAAAACACTACCGGTTACTGCTAGCTATGTGAACAAGGCATCTGTCATCTTGGAACACAGCATCAACGTTGGGGAACAAACATTGTACCATGGGATGGACCTGACCAGCGATCCTGCAGAATAACCATGGACCCATGGAATACTACGATATGTTTGACCAAACCATTACCGAACCCCTCTAAGTTTCAATCTTGGGACGCAAAATCGGCCATATATCGTTAACAGTGTGAAACGATACTCCTCCGACCAAATTAATTTCTTCCATTGCTCCATAGACCAGGTTTTATAACTTGGGCACCACACTTTCCTGTTACGCGCATTTGTATAATTCATGTTTGGTTTTATAATTTCTGCTCGCCATGCAGTTCCCTGCTAATGGAGCTCCATTCGTGTTGTATTGCTGCTGACAGTGTTCGCGAGTGCGACATTCAATTCTGTAGTGACTTTTGCAGCTGTTGTCCTCTTATTTTTCAACATAATTTTCCATATTTTTGTCCAGTCTTTGTAAGAATGTACGTAGATGTATTTTCTGTCGGAAGGAATCAACGCGGAGAGAGAACACTAAAACACAGTCATCGATCCGAGTAGTCCTAGAAAATAACTGATACGGACAGAAGGACATCAAACGCACGAGTCAGTGGTCAAGCGTACCTGTCAGCTTTTGCTCAGAACCGTAGTTTTGTCATGTAGAAAGTTCAGTGACAGGACGATTTGCAGAGAGGCGATAGGATCAGGTCTTCATAGCGATGCTGATCACAAGAGAGGACGTGCGACAATGGTCCGGCTTTTGGAAACAACGCCTTTGTCTGCGAATATGTGAGAGGTTTTATGTATTTATGAGTACATGATGTAACACTCAAACAGAAGTTTGTTGATCTGGTGGAAGACTAATGAATTTACCTTTGGTTGTTGAAAAAAAGAGTCCGATTCAGTGGAGACGCTTCATACATCTGGGGTTTTCCATTTTTTCTGTTTGTGTCCGGATAATGAGTGAACGCAAACGTTTACGAGAGTATTTCAGACAACAGTTGCACGGTTTTCACATTGTAGCCACAGTCTGGAATCTAAACTTTACTCCCTTAGCATTACACTGTTCTTATCCACAAAGAAAAGTCATTAAAACCTGTTTCGAATCTAGATAGATGAGTTTACTGGTTCAAAGTACCGACTCGATCCCCATGGAACCAAAAAAAATGGTTCAAATGGCTCTGAGCACTATGGGACTCAACTGCTGTGGTCATCAGTCCCCTAGAACTTAGAACTACTTAAACCTAACTAACCTAAGGACATCACACACATCCATGCCCGAGGCAGGATTCGAACCCGCGACCGTAGCAGTCGCACGGTTCCGGACTGCGCGCCTAGAACCGCGAGACCACCGCGGCCGGCCCCCATGGAACACTTTAAGGTAACTTAGAGCTTATATCCGAAAACAACTATTCACCGCAAAACTTACTACGAATATAAAACACTGTGTGGGACCGGGAATCGATTCCAGATTCTCATATTTCGCATTGCACCACATGTGGGGCCTTAGATTCAACGAGAGCAGGAAACGAAAGAGTGAAGTAAAATTAAAGTTCCACGTCTTACCCCTGACGGAACAATCACATAAAATCGATCGCCATGTCATCCTCTGCCAGTAGCGTTATCGAATGCAATACGAAGGGGCATTGGTCAGCACATAGCTCTCTCTGTCTCTGTCGGGTTTCGTGACCTGGAAGCCACTTCTGAGCGGTCTAGTAGCTCCTCAGTTGGCCTCAAGAGGCTGAGTACACCCCGTACCAGCCATCCCATCAAGAAAAATCCATGGCAGTAACGGGAATCGAACCGGGGTCACCTGCATGGCAGTCAGCCACGCTGATCTCTCAGCTATGGGGGCGGACTAACTAAAAGAGTAATCCTTATATAAAAACCTTCACTATGAAATAAAAACAAAACAACAACTAAAATAATGGCATTTTAGTACGTCTGTGAAATCAAATGCTACTGTTTGGTAAAATTTAACATTTAATGCATTATAATATGCTTCGAATCTTCTTGGCCAGCTGGTGACAAGGTTGAGATGTTGCAGCTCAAGTCTGTCCCAATCGTCGACGGCGGCCATCTTCAGGTCATCCAATGTGCGAGAAGTGTTTGTGTCGCGACGTAGTGCAAGATTCAAGTGTTCCGAAGCATGCTCCAGTCGGGCCCATGTCGGTAGGTACCTCATTCTGTTGATTCCTGTCCTCTAGAGGAAGATGTTCATGAAGGGGTGCGGCGTGGTCGTGCATTATTGTCTAGAAATATGAACCCACCATAAAATGTTGACTGTAGGGCTGGACGATAGATTGGACCCTGCCCGACACTTCATCAGCCTCAAATTAACCTCGATAATTATGAGACGCGTCCGAAATCATTAAGTGATACCGGAGCAAAACATAACTGACCCACCTCCCTGCTAAACCAGTGAGAGAGTACTCTACGGCACTGACCGCTTACTGAGCCTGCATTTATCGCGACTCTCTCCCCCCGCAACAAGTCCCAAGCGCTTGCAGGTGACTCCTGTAAACAGGATGTTACAGAACTATGTTTTAAAAATTAGGGATGTTGCTGAGGACGAAATCTGGAATCATTTTGCAACAGTGAATCTACAGCCGGAAATGTGAAAGGAAGTTTCTATACCCCCATGAAGTTTCTACGCATTGTGTGGGCTAAGTGAAACGCCAGAATACTATGGTTTGGAAAACGTTCATTCACAAAATACTATAAACCTAAGTCGTACTTTAGAGTAAATGTTCACTGTGATGAACACCAACTTTGTTACATGATGCACAACGACGAACCATGTTTCTTCTGGTTCTCTGTAAGATCCCACACTCCGCTCTGACAGTATCAATCGCTGTAAAGATGCGATCAATGAGCGCAATCACTGTTCCTGCTTCTGTTCAGTACACAAGTGACTTTATACAGCCGCAGAGGAAAAACTCCGTAAATGAGGGTCAGGGGAGCTTACAAGTCAAGAGCCGGCTGGTGTGGCCGTGCGGTTCTAGGCGCTTCAGTTTGGAACCGCGTGACCGCTACGGTCGCAGGTTCGAATCCTGACTCGGGCATGGATGTGTGTGATGTCCTTAGGTTAGTTAGTTTTAAGTAGTTCTAAGTTCTAGGGGACTGATGACCACAGATGTTAAGTCCCATAGTGCTCAGAGCCATTTGAACCATTTTACAAGTCAAGTGATTTGGCATTTCCTTCCAATTACTCTGACAGAAGTTGTCTGTGAGATACGCCTTGGCCCGACGATCAAAGTGCGCTGGAGGACAATCGTGATGAAACAACGAACTAGCGTGGTTCATATCAGGCTGTCCCATAGTTTGAACTGGTTGATCGTGGAACAGTTGTAGATGCTGACTGTGCAAAACCCGCCACACTCCCAAGTGATCCACGTGCACGGCTTTCGCCATTTCAGTATGCAGGTTCTAGGATAGTCAGCTACGTGTTCCACAAAGTCTTCTTAAATTTGAGGGGCTCGCGTCCTTCTCCTTGCACCTACCTCATATGTGTCAGATGAATAAGTAAAACGCTAAGAAGTTGTCTGTTTGGGTACCTTCCTGCGTACAGCCGACGATCAACAGTAGCATTACCGCGAGCTCCACCATAAAAAAATCCATATCAGCAAGTTCTCCAAGCACGTAATTACTCTCTATGAAGTTAGAACTTAACCACAGCATATAAAGCACTCTAAGTAGACTGACTCACAATGACTAGCTATGTGTCTACAGGAGAGCGCCAGTGGATGGGAGGGGTTAACTGAAGGACAGGGAGTACTAAGTAAGCAACTTCCCGTACACATGCTCAGGTGGACTATTCCCTACCCAGCCACGACGTTGTAGTACTTGGACTCCGGTTCTCATTATCGGAAAGGCGCGATGGAGTTATGGTAAACAAAAACCATATCAAGTTTTTCGGCTGTTGTATACACTGTGGAAGATTCATGGGTACGTTTTCTGGGCTTTAGAATAGCAGAGCACATTCTGATGGGCTTCAAGCGCACAGGTAAATACAAGAGCCGACCGAAGCGCTCTCACTCCCATGTGCAATAATACTGTGGTCGACTAATATTTGTGTTTAGGGTCTTCAATGTGCAGCAATAACATAATGTCAATGGATGAAAGGGTAGCTACCCAAGATACAGGTGGTCATACATCTCCTATTGATGTAGAAACTTTCTTTTACATTTCCGGAAATAGTTTGTTTATTGCAAAATGGTCCGTCAACTCGAAAGACTTGCACCCGGCGAACGGTCTACCCAACGGGAAGCCCCAGTCACACGATATCATCAACATCGGTATGTTGCAAAACTTTTGAACATATTCTAAGTTCGAAAATAATACATTTCCTTAAGACAGAAAAGCTTCTATCCACAAATCAGCACGGATTTAGAAAGCATAGCTCATGCGATGCTCAGCGTGCTCTTTTCTCGAACGATATCATACGAACCACGATTTAAAGGCAGACAGACAGATTCCATTTTCCTGGATTTCCGGGAAGCGTTTGACACGGTGCCCACTTCAGCCAGTTAACGAAGGTCCGAACATACGTATTAGGTTCCCAGGTAATGAGTGACTCTAAACTTTTTAAGTAATAGAAAAGAGTATATTATCCTCGACAGCGAGTGTTCATCGGAGACGAGGCTATTGCCGGGAATGCCACCGCTGTAGAGTGATAGGACAGCTCATTTTCTCAATATACATAACAGATTTGACGGATAGGGTAAGTAGATGACTGTGACTGTTTGCTGATGAAAGTGTAGTATAAAGGAAAGTAACGTCGTTGCGTGATACAGGATGACTTTGACAGAATTTATAGTTGGTGTGATGAATGGCATGTTGCCCTAAATGTAGAAAAATATAAGTTAATACGAACGAGTAAGAAAAACAACAACGTAATGTTCGAATAGAGTATTATGGTGTGCTGCTTGACACAGTCACATCGATTAAATATCCAAGCGTAATGTTATAAACGGGAAATGGAACGAGTGCGTAAGGATGGTAGTAGGGAAGGTGGACGGTCAATTTCGGTCTGTTGGGAGCGTTTTAAGAAAATGTAGCGCATCTACAAAGGACACCGTGTATGGAACGCTTATGCGATTCATTGTTGGGTACTAATCTAGTGTATGAGATCTCCACCAGGTCGGATCAAAGGAAGACATCGAAGCAATTCAGAGATGTGCTGCTACACTTGTTACCTGTAGGTTCGATCAACAAACTAGTACTACGGAGATGCAACGTGAACTTAAATGGGAATCTCCGTAGGCAAGACAACGTTCTTTTCCCGAATCACTATCGAGAAAATTTAAGGAACAGGCATTTGCAGCTGAGTGCAGAACGATTCTCCCGCCGCCAACGTACATTTCGCGTAAGGATTGCGAAGAAGGGAGAAGATAAATTTGTGCTTGTACGTAAGCATAGAGATTGTGGTTTTTTCCTCGCTCTGTTTGCGAGTGCCACAGGAAAGGAAATGACAAGTAGTGGCACAGAGTAACCACCACTATACAGCGTGAGATGGCTTGTGGAGTGTGTATGTAAATGCGTACATTCCTGAGATGTTCATTGTTACCTGGTCGCCTTCACGTCCTCCGACGAGGATCAGCAGACATCAGAAAAGTCATGCAGTAACCAAGGAAGAGAATCCGACACCAATCATCCAGGTTTTGTGGTAGGATATCCGTTGTCTATCTTCTTCGTGCTCCACGGTGTTTTGCAATGTTGTTTGTGATCAAAGCATAGAGGTCAAGTCACTTTTAGGAGATAGTGTGTACTGTGTAAGTCGACATAGCCGACCCAGTTGCCTCCACAAGAGAGCGTATCGTTCTGTCGCAGTCTCCTGGATGAACTCACAAGCCATGCTTTGTTGGTAAGGAGCCATCAGCTGGTGTTGCTGACGGCAGACAAAACACTACAAGGGAGATCTTTATTTTTATCTGTGTCTCACGATAGCTACTGAATATTCGAAAATTACCGCTGTGGTGTGTGCCGGTTCCGCGGCCAACTTCCCGCGGAAACAACACTTCTTGTCGTAAATTGACAATTCTTGCACAGAAGCACAAAATGATCCTTGGAGGCATAATCACAAACAGTGGGCAGAAGCAAGCACAAACCGCATTCTGCCATTTACCATCGGAAAGACAGCTCGCTCTGCTGAACTGTAGAACGCACATCTACTTTTACCTCCATTACATTGACGGCAGAAACCAGCGATTCCCTGCGGTAAAAGCGTCTTGAGAAAGATGTTTCCTATTAAATAGAATTTGCGGGTTTGATTGGTTTTCTGTATTATTCTTTTAAACCCGGAAATTAATAAGCGGATGAACTGTTGACGTCCTTTCTCCTCTTCTCAGAAATAATTCATGACTTAGGTTTAAAAAGGAGGCATGTTGTATATTATATGATTTTAGGGCATAAACTACACTCCTGGAAATGGAAAAAAGAACACATTGACACCGGTGTGTCAGACCCACCATACTTGCTCCGGACACTGCGAGAGGGCTGTACAAGCAATGATCACACGCACGGCACAGCGGACACACCAGGAACCGCGGTGTTGGCCGTCGAATGGCGCTAGCTGCGCAGCATTTGTGCACCGCCGCCGTCAGTGTCAGCCAGTTTGCCGTGGCATACGGAGCTCCATCGCAGTCTTTAACACTGGTAGCATGCCGCGACAGCGTGGACGTGAAACGTATGTGCAGTTAACGGACTTTGAGCGAGGGCGTATAGTGGGCATGCGGGAGGCCGGGTGGACGTACCGCCGAATTGCTCAACACGTGGGGCGTGAGGTCTCCACAGTACATCGATGTTGTCGCCAGTGGTCGGCGGAAGGTGCACGTGCCCGTCGACCTGGGACCGGACCGCAGCGACGCACGGATGCACGCCAAGACCGTAGGATCCTACGCAGTGCCGTAGGGGACCGCACCGCCACTTCCCAGCAAATTAAGGACACTGTTGCTCCTGGGGTATCGGCGAGGACCATTCGCAACCGTCTCCATGAAGCTGGGCTACGGTCCCGCACACCGTTAGGCCGTCTTCCGCTCACGCCCCAACATCGTGCAGCCCGCCTCCAGTGGTGTCGCGACAGGCGTGAATGGAGGGACGAATGGAGACGTGTCGTCTTCAGCGATGAGAGTCGCTTCTGCCTTGGTGCCAATGATGGTCGTATGCGTGTTTGGCGCCGTGCAGGTGAGCGCCACAATCAGGACTGCATACGACCGAGGCACACAGGGCCAACACCCGGCATCATGGTGTGGGGAGCGATCTCCTACACTGGCCGTACACCACTGGTGATCGTCGAGGGGACACTGAATAGTGCACGGTACATCCAAACCGTCATCGAACCCATCGTTCTACCATTCCTAGACCGGCAAGGGAACTTGCTGTTCCAACAGGACAATGCACGTCCGCATGTATCCCGTGCCACCCAACGTGCTCTAGAAGGTGTAAGTCAACTACCCTGGCCAGCAAGATCTCCGGATCTGTCCCCCATTGAGCATGTTTGGGACTGGATGAAGCGTCGTCTCACGCGGTCTGCACGTCCAGCACGAACGCTGGTCCAACTGAGGCGCCAGGTGGAAATGGCATGGCAAGCCGTTCCACAGGACTACATCCAGCATCTCTACGATCGTCTCCATGGGAGAATAGCAGCCTGCACTGCTGCGAAAGGTGGATATACACTGTACTAGTGCCGACATTGTGCATGCTCTAAAAATGGTTCAAATGGCTCTGAGCACTATGGGACTCAACATCTTAGGTCATAAGTCCCCTAGAACTTAGAACTACTTAAACCTAACTAACCTAAGGACATCACACACACCCATGCCCGAGGCAGGATTCGAACCTGCGACCGTAGCAGTCCCACGGTTCCGGACTGCAGCGCCAGAACCGCTAGACCACCGCGGCCGGCTGTGCATGCTCTGTTGCCTGTGTCTATGTGCCTGTGGTTCTGTCAGTGTGATCATGTGATGTATCTGACCCCAGGAATGTGTCAATAAAGTTTCCCCTTCCTGGGACAATGAATTCACGGTGTTCTTATTTCAATTTCCAGGAGTGTATTTGATCGAAAGTATCCGGAGGCTTATTAGCGGGTATTAATAGGCTGTGCGTCCACCCTTTGCTTCATGTCGGCTTGAACTCTGCCGAAGACACTTTCAATGACGTGGCTGAATGTTTGTGAAGTAATGGAAACGCCTTTTCAACAAGAACAGAAATCAGAGGAGGTAGTAAACTTGAAGGCTGGGGTCTGGAGCGAAGTCGATGTTCCGCCACATCCCAAATGTGTTCTTTTGGGTTTAGGTCGAGACTCTGGGCAAGCCAGTCCATTTCAGGAATGTTATTGTCCACAAATAATGGCCTCCCAGATGCTGATTTATGACAGGATGCACTGTCATGCTGGCACAAACAATCATCGTCCCCAAACTGTTGCTCTACTGTACGCAGCACACAATATTGTAAAATGCGTTCACATCCTTCCGCATTTAGCGTTTCCTTAAGCGCAATGGGAGGCCACACCCTAACCACGAAAAACACTCCCATACTACAACATCACCTGCTTGCAACACACGTGATGGCAGGTAACTTTATCGAGGCATTCGTCAGACCCAAACCCTTCCATCGGAATGCCACAGTGTACTATGCTAGCTGGACTGTTGGTAGCGCTTTGTAACTTACGAGCGATACCTTTCGCCGCTTTCATGCGTTTTTGTACAACCACCAAAAAATGACTCTGAGCACTATGGGACTTCTCAGGTCATCAGTCCTCTAGAACTTAGAACTACTTAAACCTAACTAACCTAAGGACATCACACACATCCATGCCCGAGGCAGCATTCGAACCTGCGACCGTAGCGGTCGCGTGGTCCCAGACTGTAGCGCCTAGAACCGCGCGGCCGCTCCGGCCGGCGACAACCACCCTCCGCAGTGCTCGACGGTCCTTCTCCGTCACTACATGGAGTCTTGGTTTAGCTATGGTTGTTTCTTCGAGGTCACATACAACAATCACGTCACCAACAGTCGACTTGGTTATATTTAGAAATGCTGACATGTCCATGATAGATTTGTTTAGTCCACGTTCGAAGTCACTGAGCTCTCCTGTTACCGCTTCTCTACTAACAACACAATTTTCCCCGCCTCCTTTTATACTGCTGGTCTGTTTCTCGTGACGTCTAGTCGTCAATTCCGCATTACATAGGGGTGTCCGAATACTTTTGATCCGATAGTGTTTCATTTCTGACGGGAAAGACTTTTTTTAACCAAAACATTTATAAAGACTATTTTTGATAGCAAGAGTAGTGGATATACTGAAACTACGTCTTACGCCGGACTGTGATTCCGTAGTTCTGTTTGAAACAACTTTAAGTCACTATTGTGCCCAAAATCCATGTTTACTTCGCTAAGACGGAAAATTTGTGACAATAGGAGCTTTAAAATTCATCCACATGTTAAATTATCTAATTTTATAAGTAGTTTATAGCACAGAGTGTTTCATTTATGGTCATCTTGCGACACAAGCAGCATCTCTGGCGTTATGCAGGAACACACAGTGGCAGGCTGCAATCACCAGACGATGCTCTGGTCGTTGCATAGACTGTGTTGCCGTATCGATTTTAACTGGGACTACACTACGCAAGTTAGGAGCGACCTTGGAAAGAAATCCAAGAATATCGTTGCACCGTTTATTATTTAAGCTTGCTTTGCCTGTAGCGTTTGCTCAAAGAACTGTGCAAGATTTCAATTTGAAACCTCACAAGGTACCGGTAACACATCTGCTGACGAATTCAGATATTATTGTTCGATGTCGGTGCTGAAATTGGTCATTGCAGCCTATGTAGGGTGGAGAGGTGGATCTTGAAATGGCATTTTTTTACTGACAAGCATCGTTGCATCTGTATGGGTACGAGAACTAGGAGAACAATCGACGTTGGAATTCTGTGTAACGTCAACACCTGCATCAAGAGGCTCTTCATAATGTGGAACAAGGAGTGTGGTGTACAATTATTGTAACACGAATTGTTTTTTCCAACAAACCATAATTTTCGATAGTTATGTGAACAATATACTGTCATTTTATTTTTCTAAAATCTAACAACAAACTAAATATTTGACGTTATTTCACGAAGGTCAGAACAATAGCACAGACCCCCAGTGAGTTTTACTATTACGAGGTGTTTTTTAATATAGGGCAGTTCATAAATTGGCGATTTATCTGGCTATAAATATGCAACCAAGGGCTTTTTGGATTTTAGATACGATTTATTGTACCATTAACTAGTTTCCGATCCACTGCAGTCTCATCATCAGATGGAGGTGTCACACGAACATAATATCATGGACCACGTGTAACTTGACACTGTGATGATTTTCACATTCGAAGGAGATAGTTGGTTATTGAAGTTTCATGAGGAGATCCTGCAGCAGCGAAAAACACCTTTGTTTTAATGACTGCCACCCCAATTCGTGTATCTTATCCGTGGCACTCTCACCCCTACTTCGCGATGATACAAAACGTGCCGTACAAAATGAGCAATACGTGATGCAAAGCTGGACTTATTTAAGCCTGGGGCCGTTTTTAAAGTGGCGCGGGCATTGTGTTCTGTATGAGGTACCCCGTCAAAATCCTACTCTTGTGCCTCTGTTTGCATTCAATCCTCATTATCAGGGGAAGCTGGCATGATAAAAAATGTGTTATGACATGTGTCACTGCCGGCTAACACGGACTGTAACGACGGACGGACATGCCAACAAGTCAGTGGCTATCTAAATGCACTAAACAAAATTTAATCAAGCGGCTACTCGTGATTATCATCAATCATTATTTCTGGTACATCATCTGATTAATTCAGATTCATTTGACATCAAGGCAAAATTCATACCGGTGATACTATTGCTTTACCACGAATGCTGTCTAGGGAGAATCAAATGGAGGCGTCTTACTCAAAAGTGCGTCCGTTTGTTTGCCTGCAGCATTACACAACATTACTGTACGTTTAGCAAGACGGAGCACCACAACATCGTTTGCGAATTGCGTTAGGGTATTTTGAAAAACTCTTAGTGGAAATAAGGTATTTATTTGACCTCAAAACTCATCGGAAATTAATACTATTGAGCAAGCCTGCGATACTGACGAAACAGATCTCCTCGCCTTAAGTGCTTACCTGGTCAACATCTGTGTTGTGAGTGACTTAAATGTCTGTCGATCAGCAATATTCCCCAACCGTTTTATTGTCGTACAAAGCTTGTGCCACGGTAAGTTCGTACCACCTTAAAATCGCAAAGGAACATTACACGCCAGTGCCAATCTGTGCCTAATTCGACCATACCACAGTATTAGTACCTACAACACACAACGACAATGGTTGTACAATTTAGTATTGCACCAATGGCCGCATCGGAAATCCAGCAACTGCTTCTTTCAATTATCGCGTACTTGATTTGACAAACACTACTGTCATGCCTTTCAATATTTTAACCACTACTGTGTTATAAAACGTTCACATCCGTTCCCTACGGATTACGCAACTCACCGCCACTTCTCCTATGTGGTAGAAGTAATTTTGTAAGGATCTGCTGCGCACAGACAAGTCCAAGAACCTGCAGGTGGCTGCAGAGAGAGCGTTTAGCGTCTCGTCAACATCGAGGTCAACAGAAGAGTGCTTGTTGTTAAGTGGTGGGTATCACTCCAAATCACACCCCTGTCTTGCTGTTGTTTCGTGCGTAACAGCATATTCTACACACCACGGCAGTCAGAGTTTTGCATTCCCAATTACTGACTCAAAAATGGTTCAAATGGCTCTGAGCACTATGGGACTTAACTGCTGAGGTCATCAGTCCCCTAGAACTTAGAACTACTTAAACCAAACTAACCTAAGGACATCACATACATCTATGCCCACGGCAGGATACGAACCTGCGACCGTAGCGGTCGCGCAGTTCCAGACTGTAGCGCCTAGAACCGCTCGGCCACACCGGCCGGCTTACTGACTCACTTAGGCGCAACAACTTATCAGTGGATTCCGATTACTTTTAAGATTCGATGCGCAATAATCGTGGTGACAACACTGATTTTACTAAAAGATAACTTCTGGAGCAACCGTTTCATGTGATTTTTTATGATTTCTACGATCCGTCTTCTTTAATTATTCACCCGACTTACTTTGTCAAATGACTCTGTGAGAGCCGGAAAGTCCTGAAAATTTCTAAATTGTGTGTCAAGCAGTAGTCAACCATTTTCTAAGTCAGTGTGGTTGATCTATTCATTTTGTTCAACGATGGGAGGCTGCGATATCGGGACACTTTTTTCATTTATGCATGGTGATAAACTGAGATCACTGAATTCTGTTTAATCACAGTAAATTGCACTTTCCAATCCTTCTTTCGGCATGTTTCCTAAAAACTAAAGATGACATTGGCATTAGTAATTTCAAACCGTAAGTGAGCCATGCTGAAGTATAAGTTGTGCCGTGGATTGTCACATATGCAGCATCCGTTTCTTAACTCTTACCCCCTTAATCCTGTGCAAGTTAAGTGTTGAGGTGATCTTGATAAACACATGTTCAGTCTAAGATGCTTTTTCGTATGTGCCCTTAGTTCAGACGTAATTGCGTAACCTGTTAAACTGACCACGTAACTGAAGGCAATAAGGTGAAGAGTATCAAAGTCAAAATTAAATGTTAAATTAAAGGTGCTACATTCAACGCTCGGAATCCGATGCTGGTAGGAGACGTCTTGTAAGCATGAAGTGTCAGCGATTCATAATTATTACTGCTATTGTTTCTTCCTCCTGAGTTTTCACTACACATTTTCAAATTAGGATTCCTAGTTCTTATGAGAGATTTAGTCAACTGTTGCCTCTTAATGCGGCCGCATTGCACAAATAGTCATTACCTATTCGATCAGGGATAGAATGTTGTGACCAATAACTTGAAAACTCCTTTGTGAAATTAGTACCTCAGCAGTTCCAGATTTCAGAGCATTCTAGCTTTCATAAATATCCTTATCACTTTTAATTCCTGGTGTAAGACAATATTTGAGATTGCACTGTCAAGAAAACTGCACATCACGTCAACCGAATATACCAGAGTAAGTGTTATCCCGTCAACTTTCACTAAACCGAATCTTTCGTGCACCGATAGTTGCCGTGACCGAGAGCAGTCAAGTGGCAACAAAATGCACCAACAACCTTTACTTTCAAGTGTCTCCCTTGTTCCTTCCTCAACATTCACGTATGTTTTTGAACTGTTTAAAATACGCTCTGTATAGGTTTATTACGAAAATAACGATTAGTAAGGAATTGTCAAAAATTTTGTAATTATATCTACAGAAAGAAACATATATGCCGTCTCAACTACTAGCACACCTTCTGTGACATTATTCCTTTAAACCGCTTTCCTGTTATTGTGTTCTACGTGAGAATGCATGTCTTGGAAACTGTTAAAATGAAAACCTACACCTAAACATTCAACTACACTGAATCTCCATTAGTGGTCTGTTCGCAGCTTATACATCCATTCACTGGTAATAACTGACGATTACAAGGATGGAAACATCAGAACAGACGCCAGGAATAACAGTAATTCCAATACGAAGTTCATGTGTGAGTTCACATAACAAAATAAAGGCAATCTCTTTACAGTAAAACAGATGCTAGGGCTGAAGAGCAAGAATATTGTGAGAATGCAAGACAGATTCGTATTATGCTATATTGACAAGCCACTCGGACAGTCGCAAAGCATCATATTGTAGTACAGAATGAATAAAGTAATAGGTACAGTATTAAACAAGAAGGAATGGAGAGCTCGGATGGAGCGAATCATGTGTGATCACGGTGTTAAATCTAAAGGAAACCTGAATCGATTTGTTGAACCATTTTTTATGAAAACAAAATTGGCGAAACTTAAAATATATTGTCAAGAAAACGAATTGCAAATAAGAAATAATGCATGTTTTTGTGTTAATTATTCATAGGGGGGTGAGTAATGGAAATTGAGGCAGATAAAAGTCGCATGCAAACAGCTTAAATGAACTTTCTAAGGTCCGTAAAAGGATGATCTATACGAGATCGATTTAGAAATGAATGGACTACTAAATAATTGCAAATATATAACCTAAACAATAAAATACAACTACATAAAAATAATGGAAAGACCCTCTCAAAGATGAGAGTGAAGGAAGACTACCAAAAGCAGCCAGTAGATATATGACTGTCGGAAGTAGACGTGTGGGAAGACCAAAGAAAAGACGGGAATAAATCCTTCGAAGCCGGAAAAGATCACTAAGGCATAATTTTTGTGGGGAAGAAAAAGGAAATTTATAAGGAGGAAAGGTGAAACTTGATTACTGGAAGTTATTAAATAAATCGGTCTATCAACGCTTCAGCAAACAAATCTAGTCTCTCAGTGGACTCCACCGAGGGACTTCTTAATCAAGTTTCTAGCACCCCGTTTAGAGAATGGCTCTAGTTCTCAACACACATGAAGTATTTAGTAGACAACATGTGAAACATCAGATACTTCGTTGACTATGCCTTTGTCTACAGCAATGTACTGTCAGTGCATTAGCATAACGGAATGAGGAATATCTGAGAGTATTCGAGAGTATTTTCGCATGGTAAAATAAGATTAGAAAGATTAGGGTTTTACGTCTCGACGACAACGAGGTCACTGCAGACGGAGCACAGGCTCGGATTACTATGTTTAAGGAAGGGGAAGGAGATCGGTTGTGTCCTTAGGAACCATCCCGACATTTGCGTAGAGTCATTTAGTGAAATCATGGAAACCTAAGTCTAGATGGCTGGCCGTGTATTTGAACTGTCTTTCTCCCAAATGCGAGTCCAGTGTCCTAACTACTGCGCCAGCTCGCTCAGTTTTTCTTTGGGTGTAGGAAACAGCGGCTACTTAAATGTGGATAAATGCAGTACAGTACATATAACAAAGAGGAATGATCCGATGGCATTCTATTACAAGTGGTAAACATGTGGAGCCCGTCAAGTCGTTTAAATATTTAGGGGTGATACTACGAAGCGATATTTGATGTGAGGAACACGTGAAAGCAGTAATAAAAAAGAGAAGACGAAGAGTTAGATTTATGGGGAAGTGCAGTGCATCTCTGAGGGGAACTTCATACAACGCCAGTGCAACCAAATCAGTAGTACTGCTATACTTTTTGGAGCCCTTAGGAAGTAGGTTTCACAGCAGGTATCGAAAGAATTTAGGGACTCGCCTGGGAATCATGATAACAGACATAATGGCTAATAGAGATTAGGAGCGTAACAAGGTACTGTATATACACCGTCGGACAAAAGAGGCAACACCCTCACGGGTTGTGTTCAGTGGCGCTAGGGTATAATAAGTGCATCCTGTGGGGTTGCAGTGATAGTAATTCATTTGTCACGGTCGTCGGCGATCGGATGGCACACAGAAGGCTCGTCTATGCGCCCTCAGTTTTGACTCTGTAGGAAGTAACTGTGCTGAATTTAGATGTGAGCAGTGCTTGCTACGTTCATTCCAGGATCCAGGATCCAGCCATTCCCCATGCCAAATAGCTTCAGCCATTGGAACGATGTCGCATTGTCGGCGTGCTGGAAACTGATGGACGTATCAAAGGATTGCTGTACATGTTGGGCACTGTATCGGTGGTGTCACGCTGCATTCAGTAGTGGCCTGTGAGACAATCACACACCTGTAGACCAGATTCTAGATGTCCGCGTGGTCCAGACGCATATCTAGATCGACGCATTGTGACAGCAGTGGTGGCCAAACGAACATCCTACAGGGACAAAACGCTGGGACATGTTGCACCTCCTGTGTCATCAGATCCATTAGAAATCGCCTGCTTGCTGCATGATTAAGGTCACGTGTGCTTCTTGTCAGGCTGCCACTGACACCAGGACACCACCAAGGATGGCTACTCCAGTGTCGTGACAGAGTCGACTGGAGTGTGGAATGGCACTCTGTTGTCTTCTGTGATGAGAGTAGGTTCTGTCTGTGCACGAATGTTGGACGTACGCGTGTATGTCGCAGACTTGGTGAGCTGCCTACTCCGGAGTGCATTCGCCCAAGACACACACTTCCTACCACAGATTTCTTGTTATGGAGGGACGGGGGTCATCAGTTAAAACTCGCGGTCACATTTGGTGTTTCTGCAGGGTAAAGTGACCAGTGCCCGTTACACTGCACAGGCTGCTTTCCCCATGCTACTGCCATTTCTTCAATAGGAAGGTAATGTGCTTTGTCAACAGGACAATGCATGTCTACGTACGGCGGTTGCGACGCAGCGTGCTCTTCGTGGCATACAACTGCCCTGGCCAGCAACATACTAGATCTCTCACCAATTGAACACGTATGGGACACGATGCAGCGGGAACTTACATGTTCCCCAGGAACTGCAAGAAACATTGCCGAATGGCAATAAAAGACTATCAGTGTTTGGGAAAGCTATCGCAGGATGCCATTCAGCACCTTTATGATAGTGTGCAGGCAAGAATACACGATTGTGTTGATGCCAGGAGGGGGTGCACTGTGTACTGATACGTTTTGGTGCCCTTTATGTGAGTTTAGTTTGGTCTAGATTTGATATCATATCCTCCTAGAATGATGAACTACCTGTCACTTCAGTTGCCAATAAAATGACATTGTTCCTGAGGGTGTTGCATTTTCCGGTAGTGAACACTAAGGGGCAAAACATTACGACCACTGCCCACCACGAGATTGAAACGCACCTGGTGGCGATGCGGGCACGAGACGTGATAAGGAAAGTACATAAAAAATGGTTCAAATGGCTCTGAGCACTATGGGACTTAACTTCTCAGGTCATCAGTCCCCTAGAACTTAGAACTACTTAAACCTAACTAACCTAAGGACATCGCACATCCATGCCCGAGGCAGGATTCGAACCTGCGACCGTAGCGGTCGCGCGGTTCCAGGCTGTATCGCCTAGAACCGCTCGGCCACTCCGGCCGGCTGGAAAGTACATAAGCGGAGTAGAGATGACTGAGGAAGCCACAAGGTCCCAGTCATACTCATCATCACACCTCTATCATGAACATGATCATATTCATACACCTCAAGCATCGCCATTATACCTTAGCAGCATTAACCTTGTCATCAGTTACTATGTTTTCACTGTGTGAGTGACGATCAAATGAAAACTGTTGTAGCTAAACTTAGGTAACGTAAACGTTTAGTTTTTGCAGTAACTATTAAATTTTGCTGCGAGTGAGAAGTGTTGGCGTTGTCGTAGATTTATGAGTAGTGGGTTACGGTGTGAGATTTGTTCAACTTATTTTCATTGGGGAGAACGCAGTGGGGAAACCAGTGGGCATTCTAGCGAGATCCTCTCCTGGAAATGCAGAATTTGTAGCAGAAATAAGTTGATAGAGGAGCTGGAACGGAAGATCTGTGCCTTTCAGGTGCAGTTACAAGACCCGAAGGACGAACTAGACAGGTTGAGGAGAGTGAATGGCGCCTGGAATGGGAAGTGATAGTTGGTAAGAAGGCAGCTAGGAGGAAGAGTTATTCAGACAGTTGCACTTTGCGTATAAACCATAGATTTGACCAACTGTCACAGTTGAGTGGAGAGGAGCCTGTTGTAGGTGTAGGAAACATGCAGCAGTCCTCAACAGTTAGAGAGCGTAAGTCAGCTGCAAATTGTAACACAAAGAAGGATCTGCTGCTAGGCAATTCACATGGTAGAGGTGTGGCCCAGCAGTGTTGGAGAGTGAGTACAGGTCACCAGCACTGTGACACCTAGTGCAGGGTTGGCTCAGGTGACTTAACGTAGTTATGTAGGAATTTTACGAAAGAGGATCAGGTGGTGGTAGTGGGTTGAGCAGGGAATATTGTTGATAGAGACGGAGAGTATGACGTAGGTGGTGATCTTTTTTTTGTTTTTTTTTATGTTTTAGGGTGCAAAACTTCTATGGTCATTAGCGCCCAGCCCGTGACTTACGAAACAGTAAAAAACCGAAATTGAAAACCAGCAGCAATGGGAACAAAGTCATAAAATTGGAGAAACTAAAAGCAGAAGGAATGCTCAAAAATCCACTACAGAAAGGGGTTGGTTGAGCCCAAAAAAAGCTTCAAATGACTGACGTCATTTCACTGTCACTAATAAACTGGAGAACGCGGTCGGCTGAGCGCGTGTCATCTACTAAAATCGACGATAGATCAGGCGATAGCTGTAGACGGGAGCGTAACGGATTAAAATAGGGGCATTCAATTAAAAGGTGTCTTACCGTCCACAGCTGAGAGCAGTGGGGACAGAGTGGGGGAGGATCGCCGCTTAAAAGATGTCGATGGCTAAAAAGACAGTGCCCTATCCGGAGTCTAGCTAAAATTACCTCCTCCCGACGACGCGTTCGGGAGGAAGAGGTCCAAGCGCAAGGAAGGGCTTTCACTTCCCGCAATTTATTATGGGGAAGTGTTGACCAATGCGCATGCCATAAATGAGCAACTTTGCGACATAAACCGCTCCGTAGATCGGTGAAGGGAAGCGACTGAATAGCTGGCCGAGGAAGAGAGACTGCAGCCTTGGCCGCTATATCGGCCGCCTCATTCCCAGAGATACCAGCGTGTCCCGGGAGCCAGAGGAACGCCACCGAGACGCCCCCCAGGTGGAGCAAGCGCAGACAGTCCTGAATCCGGTGGACCAGAGGGTGCACAGGGTAAAGAGCTTGGAGACTGAGGAGAGAGCTGAGAGAATCTGAGCAGATAACGTACTGTATCCGCCGATGGCGGCGGATGTAGTGGACAGCCTGGAGAACAGCGTAAAGCTCCGCAGTATACACCGAACACTGGTCGGGAAGCCGAAATTGATTTGGGGTGTCGCCAACAATATAGGCACTCCCTACACCTAACGATGTTTTCGAGCCGTCGGTGTAAATAAATGTGGCGTCCGTCATTTGTGCACATAGAGCAGCAAATGCCCGACGATAACCACGTGTAGGGGTACCATCTTTGGGAAATCGACAAAGGTCACGGAGCAGGCAGATCCGGGGACGGAGCCAAGGCGGTGCTGTACCCCAAGTTGTCAAGAAGGTTTTAGGAAAGCGGAAGGAAAGAGAATGGAGCAGTTGACGGAAGCGGACTCCCGGGGGTAGTAGGGAGGAGGAGCGGCCTGCATACCCTACATCAAAGGAGGCGTCGAAAAAAAGGTCATGGGCTGGATTAGCAGGCATGGAAGACAGATGGCTAGCATAACGACTTAGAAGGACTGCTCGCCGATTGGACAGCGGAGGTTCAGCAGTCTCGGCATAAAGGCTTTCCACAGGGCTAGTGTAAAAAGCTCCAGACACTAAACGTAATCCACGGTGGTGGATAGAGTCGAGACACCGAAGAATAGACGGCCGAGCAGAGGAGCAGACTGTGCTTCCATAATCCAATTCCGAGCGCACTAAGGCGCGATTGAGGCGGAGAAGGACCACTCGGTCCGCTCCCCAGGAGGTACCATTCAGGACACGGAAGGTGTTAAGCGATCGCAGACAGCGATCCGAAAGATAGGAAACGTGGGAGGACCAGCACAGTTTTCTGTTAAACATAAGACCCAAGAATTTAGCGACGTCTGAAAACGGAAGGTTGACAGGTCCTAGATGTAAGGAGGGCGGAAGAAACTCCTTACGTCGCCAAAAATTAACACAAACGGTCTTACTGGGATAGAAACGGAAGCCGGTTTCGATGCTCCAAGAGTGGAGGCGATCGAGACATCCTTGAAGACGTCGTTCAAGAAGGCTGGTCCGTTGAGAGCTGTAGTAGATCGCAAAATCATCCACAAAGAGGGAGCCCGAGACATCAGGAAGGAGACAATCCATAATTGGATTTATAGCGATGGCAAACAGTACAACACTCAGCACGGAGCCCTGGGGTACCCCGTTTTCTTGGGAGAAAGTGCGGGAGGGAGTAGTGTTCACCCTCACCCTAAATGTGCGCTCTGCCATAAATGCGCGAAGAAAAAGGGGCAGCCGGCCTCGAAAGCCCCAAGAGAACAGTGTGCGGAGGATGCCTGTCCTCCAACAGGTATCGTATGCTCTCTCCAGATCAAAAAATATTGCTACCGTTTGGCGTTTCCGGAGAAAATTGTTCATCATATAAGTGGAGAGAGCAACAAGATGGTCAACTGCAGAACGATGCTTTCGGAATCCGCATTGGGCAGATGTTAAAAGACTGCGGGATTCCAGCCACCACGCTAAACGGTAATTCACCATACGCTCCAAAACCTTGCAGACACTACTCGTGAGAGAAATGGGGCGATAGCTAGAGGGGAGATGTTTGTCCTTTCCAGGTTTCGGAACAGGAACGACGATAGCTTCCCGCCATCGGGGGGTGGTGATCTGTTAAAGATAGCCACCCAAACTGGTGGCACTAATGTGCACTTTGTGCGACTATTTCAGCGTCATGATCTGCCCCATCTTAACGCTGCTGTTAGGTGTGTTAACATGAGGCTGGAGAAGCCACTGATGGCGGAGGGCATGGCTCACATTGCAGTGGTGCCACTTGAGTCTATTAGTAGTCGGGTTTCACTAGGCATGGCCTGTCCTCAATACATATGGGAAGGGGAGGCTGGCGAAGCTTATAGGTGGCAGTGTAGTGGGCGGTGGTGGGCTCACTCATGGAAAAATTCCTGTAACAGTTGGTGTTGAATTTACAACCTTTTCAGATTGAATTCTTCTGGTAGGTATGGCATAAAGGAAGTCCCTCTAACAAAGGAATCACCTTCAGAGAAGTTCAGGTATCCAAGTAGAGGAAGAATTAGCATATTTCATCAAAACAAAAGAAGTATTAGAGATACAGTTAGTGAACTGCTTATAGATGTTGACTCTGACATAATTGGTACATCGGAGCACTACTTAAATAATATGACAGTTCAGAAGCTTTCTTTACCACGATACAGATTAGCTCGTTGTGTTTCAAGGAGTTCTTTGCGGAGTGGGACAGTGGCCATATACTTAAAAAACAGTATTCCATTTGAGTCCGTAGTAGTATCACGGCACTGCATTGGACAGGCCTTCGAATGTTGTGCAGGGGCATGAATTTAGTGAAAGTCAACTTCAAATTGTTGTTGTTTATAGGTGCCCTAACTCCGACTACAGAGCGTTTCTGCTCAAGCTAGAGAGGGTTCTAGGTTCACTTTATAGGAAATACCAAAAATTAGTTATATGTGGTGACTTCAATATTAATTTTGTATGTGATTGTGCAAGAAAAAGGATGTTGGAAGATAACCTAAATTCACATGATCTGATGCAGACTGCTTTCTCCAACCACGGTGCAGGGGAACAGTAGCACAATCATAGACAATATTTTTATTCGTTCTTCATTACTAGACAGGTAGCCTGTTTGTATAAGGGTGAATGGCCTTTCAAGCCAGGATGCAAAAATTTTAACACTAAAAGTTACTGTACTCAAGCAAATGATGTATATAATTACAAACTATATATAAAAGCTAATCCAGCGGCAATAGAGAGTTTATTAAACCTCTTTATGGAACAAGAGTGGCATGATTTTTATAGTACCGATAACATATATGACAAAGGTAATTCTTTCCTTAACACATTTCTCATGCTCTTTCAAAGCTACTTTCCGTTAGAACGCTCTAAACTGGACACTAACAGTAAAAGGCAGCCTGGGTGGCTGACTAGTGAGATAATGATATCATGTAGAACAAAGTGGGAATCGTATGAAAATGTTAGGAGTAGCTACAATCAAGCTACAGTAGCCCATTACAAACAGTATTGTAAGGTACTTAAAATGTTATTAGGAAGGCAAAGAGTATGAAGTACCAAAACAGAATATCCAATTCACAGGATAAAGTTAAAGCCATATGGTCACTTGTGAATGAAGTGTCTGTCAGCAGCACAAGGTCGACAATATAATGTAAGTTTGTAGTAGAAATATTTCTGTTACTGATAAGTCAGATATATGTACAGTATTTAACAATCATTTTCTGGACATTGCTGATGAATTAAATAAAAACTTAGGAAAACAAGGAATCGAATAACTCTCTTGGAAAATATGTTAAAAATGACGTAATTCCTCCAGCTTTATTAAGGTGTTGGTTTTATTGGCAACTACTTTCGATGTTGTTACATCATCATCTTCAGGCCCTACAACATACCATGCATAAACAACGAATGCAACAACAGTAATTTATGAGTTATTATGCAAAACAATTCCATTATAACCATATTACACAATGGATAATTTTAAAGAAACTAATTACATATTTGGTCATTTCCGTTAAAATGCCATCACTCTGGACATTAGCCATTTACGTGGCATCACTAAATAAAAATGAAGCTGTGTATGCACAATCGTTTTATTATAGGTTAACATCAGATATTAAAAAATGAGAGTATATAAAAGCTTAAGTGTCAAGCCGTTATTCTAATGGATAAAAATATAGGCGTGGAACATTGTAATTTTTTTAAAAAAATAATGAACTATAAAAAGAACATACGCATTGCCAATCAGACATATGTTAGGTAAACATTGTTTACTAGTAGTGAACGGTGGGCAAGGTAGACTAGAGTTACGTTTTCAAAATTCTGTACTGTTGTCAAACTAAGGTAACAGTGGCGTAATTTACTTAGACAACTTCGTTCCTAAGACCACGAAAGAAATAAGGGACCAAAAGAAATAGTGCGAAACCCAGTTGGTACAAGGTAGTCAATAGTGTAAAATACAAACTAATCAATTCAAGAAACTATTCATTCCAATAAAAGTATAGGTTAACGTTATTGAAGTAACTTCTATGTCGGTGTCTCATCAAGGGCCATGACCAAGGTCTAAAATAATCAATTCCAGTAAGTTTACATGGTCAAAAGCACGATCAGGTACATGGCAATGCTCTAAACAGAAGCAATCTAGGTAATGTCAGTTGAAATAAATGGTGTTCCTCTAATATATACACAAACACATCCACTCAGTAAAATACATGATGTGTAACTAATGTATTAAGTATGTGATCTCTTAGAGTGTCAATTCGAGTTAATTATGATCAATGATGCGCTTAATCACTATTTACTATGAGCAAATAGACTACTGGACCAATCACTATTACAACATGGGGATTCATTCATTTTACTTATCTTTATAATTCAGTTGTATAGAATTGGTAGTTAAAGCATATCGGCTATCCACTGATTTACAAGAAACGAGCATGAAAGTTGGAAGCACAATTATTTTGACTGTAAGACCAATTTACTGATTAAGACTGACTATAATAACGGAAGTTGGTAATGTACCAAGTATAAAATCTGTCTAAGGAGGCCAAGTTACTCATCGAAATGACAACATACTTAACTCTATACTAGGTATAAGCGGATATAAACACGTGAACTACTATCTTATAATCAGTATTAAACAGCAGAAACTCTACACGCGGGGGAAAAAGTTCAAGTATTGAATCTACAAAGGAAGCTAAGTCATACTATAAGTGATGTAACAGTAACACGCGGTAAGCGGACGGAGAAACGGTCGTGCTTCGTTGTTACTACGTGTAGGACGTCTAAGTAGGCAACGGAGAAACGGTTGTGCTTCGTTGTTACTACGTGTAGGATGTCTAAGTAGAAAACGTTTTACAAGTAACTTACCATACTTGTTGACATTAACCGTATGTGTCCGCCACTAGTAGTCAGTGGTAAGATAGGCGTGTTCCATGGGGAAGGCAAGTAGTAACTGATAAGAAGTTAAAACTAGTGGTTCAAAGATCGTAACTAAGACAACTTCAGCACCACAGATACGATATCGTGGAAGTAGTCCACTTATAGTATCAAGAATCAGAATATTCGATGCATACATACGAAATTCTTACAGATACGACGCAAACTACTCCGAATCAACTTCTAACATTTATCGTACATATATTCTAAAGTAGCCTTATCATTGGCTGACACACGTAGGGAAGCCTTTCATACGCATGAACATGCAGTAACAAGGACATATATTACATATCGAAAGTGATGAAGGACGGGATAGAAGAGATTGTTTTAAATCTACTTATTAAAATGTTGTATAAAATATTTCTTCATATGTCTGATTACAAAGCGCATAGGTTGTGTATCGAAGTTGTCATAAATCTACGTACAAGAAATATAATGGTCTTACATGTTTACATTTTGAAAGATGTACCAATAGTTCACAACTTTCGTTTTCCATATATACAGACAAGTAACGCTACATGTAACAAAATTATAGCAATAGGTGCAAGACTTTCTGGTTGAAAGGTAAAATAGTAAATCATAAAAGTAACATAAATCTAAAATGAGGGTTATGTGGGTTCTTAGTTACATAAGAGATTCCGAAAATTATCGAAAAAATGCCTTATTCTTCGAGTCAACCTGATCATTTAGAATGTCTTTCCGAGACTGATGTCTGAAATACGCCTCTGTGATACTGACAACGGGGAGATTGAGTCAATAACTAAATCACTGAAGACTAAGGACTCTCATGGATACGATGGAATGCCTAGCAGAATATTAAAGTAAGGCGTTGGACATGTTAGCCCTGTACTTAGCCATATTTGTAATTTTGCCTTTAAGAATGGTCATTTTCATGATCGATTAAAGTACTGAGTAATAAGCCGTTTTTAAAAAGGGAGAAAGTGATAATGCAGACAATTTTAGACCTATTTCTATGCCATCAGTGTTTGCTAAAGTTATTGAGAAAGCTGTGTATGTAAGGTTAATTGATCATTTTGTTTCAGATAATTTGCTATCAAATGTACAGTTCGGTTTTCCAAGTGGTTTATCAACTGAAAATGCTATATTCTCTTTTCTCCGTGAGGTACTGGATGGATTAAACAAAAGGTTTCGAACCCTAGGCATCGTTTTGATTTATCTAAGGGGTTTGATTGTGTTGATCACAAGATACTGTCCCAGATGTTGGACCATTGTGGAATACGGGGAGTAGCTCACAGTTCGTTCACCTCTTACTTTAACAAAAGATAGCTAAATGTCATTTATGATGGCTATGATGTGGGGTCTGAGTGGGGCACGGTCAAATGGAGGCTCCCCAAGGATCAGTGCTGGGGCCATTCTCATTCCTTGTTTATATAAATTATATTCCCTCTAGTATTACAGGTAGCTCTAAAATATTTCTGTTTGCTGATGACACTAGCTTGGTAGTAAAGGATGTTGTGTGCAATACAAATAGTGCAGTTCATGACGTAAGTTCATAACTTGTAGAAAATAAACTAACGCTAAATCACAGTAAGACTCAGTTTTTACAGTTTCTAACAAGAAATTCAAGAAAACCCGACGTTTTAATTTTACTGAATGTTCATATGATTAATGAAACTGAACAGTCCCAATTTCTAGGTGTTCAGATAGATAGTAAACTGTCGTGGCAAGCTCACATTCAGGATCTTGTTCAAAGACTTAATGCTGCCATTTTTACTATTCCAACGGTTCTGAAGTAAGTGGTCATTCGAAACGAGAAGTTGTCTACTTTGCTAATTTTCATTCGCTTATGTCGTATGGTGTTATATTTTGGGGTAACTCTTCCCATTCTCAGAGAATATTTTTGGCTCAGAAAGGGCAGTTCGGGCAGTACGTGGTGTAAGTTCGCGAACCTCTTGGCAACCCCTGTTCATTTTCTGGGTGTTCTGACATTGGCCTCTCCCTATATATATTTATTATTCACTGTCGTTTCTTGTTAACAATATCAGCTTATTCGCACGACTTAGCAGTT
This sequence comes from Schistocerca nitens, assembly GCF_023898315.1. Lineage (NCBI taxonomy): Eukaryota > Metazoa > Arthropoda > Insecta > Orthoptera > Acrididae > Schistocerca > Schistocerca nitens. The sequence continues at coordinate 564,474,889 of NC_064616.1, forward strand.
TTCACGAACTTAATACTAGGCAGAAATCCAATCTACGTTTGGATCACACTTCCTTGACTCGTGTGCAGTAAGGTGGCAGCATACTGCTGCATCCATTTTCAATACGCTACTACAAGAATTCAAAAATTTTAGCAATAATCCACGCGCTTTCAAATCGAAGCTGAAGAGTTTCCTCATGGGTCACGTCTTCTATTCTGTCGAAGAGTTCCTTGAAAATTTAAGTTTATTCCTGTGCTGTATTGTCGATTGCGTTTACATGAAGTTATGGCTTGTCTTTTTCGGTTCATAAACAATTTATTTAATCTGTTGTTACTTTTATATTGTTATTTCATGTTCTGACACTTCCCATGACCTTGGAGATTTGCTCCTCAATTTTGTCCTACGGAACTAGACGTGTAAAATTAAATAAAAAAGTAAAATCATCAATTACAGTGGGACCATGGATAGTTCTATTCAAAGCTAATCACCACACAAATTAAGACATTTATCCCACTGGGAGACGAGACGGTCAATTCTTGTTTCGTGGAACACGGCCAGCCGCTGACGGATCCACAAGCGCACCCACTCCTGCACTTCGTCGTTCTACTGAAACCGACGTCCATGTATGTGTTTCTGCAGAGCGCCAAAGATGTGAAAATCACACCGTGATGGGTCCGGGCTATACAGATGACGCTGCATTGTTTCCCAAACAAACGGCTTAAGCGAAGCCATCGTCCGATTGGCAGCGTGGGTCGGGCGTTATCGTGCAACATAATGATTACGTCCGACCGCATTCCTGAGCTTTTTGTCTTTATGGGACTTCGCTGTCTCTGCTGCGCTTTGATTGTGATTCCATGTTCGAGGAACTCAACAAGCAGAGAGCCCCTGAAGTCAAAGAAGATGTTCATCATGACTTAACCAGAATTTGTGTGAACAGCTTTGGATTTCTTTGGCGGGGGAGGTGTGTGATGTTTCCACTGTTGGCTTCGCCGTTTGCCCTCGGGTTGTCGTCACGCTGTCAGACGGACTCATCTTGTTGCACGGCAGTCCGACGAAGACTATGCTTTGGCGATTTGGATGGGAAGCGCTGCAACATCCTCCGTATAGCCCGGAAGTTTCACCGTGTGATTTTCGTATCTTTGGTGACCTGAAGAAAGATATATGTGGATGTCTTAGTCGGATGAGGAAGTGCAAAAGTGGGTGTAGTTGTGGAAGCGTCAGTGGCTGACCGCGTTCTACGAAACAGGAATTGATCGTCTCATCTCCCAGTGGGATAAATGTCTTAATGCGTGTGTTCATTACTTTTGAATGGAACCAGTCCATAGTTACGTTGTGGCTGGTGTTCGGTTTTCATTTTACTGCCCCTCATAATATACGAGTAAAATCGTAAAACTATCTAAAAAGTTTTAAAAACCAAAAGTGATTTTAAAAACATTACTTATTTTCATCTTTGTATATAGCCTAAAACTTGTGTGAAATATGTAGTAATTTGAAAGAAGAACAGTTTTATCCACTGCCAGCCCGCCGCTTCATGAGGAACTGAAATAACAATAAGGAAAAGACGATGCGGAATCACTGTAGCACAGATGGGGAAATCCACTGGCATAAACGACTTTGGCAAAGAACAGATGTCTACCGCCCGACGCCTGGATATGAGTACATCAGAAATGGCAAAGCCTGTCGCCTATTCGCATGCTACTATCGTGAGCATCTATGATAAGTGGTTGGATGACAATGATCGACGAGCAGGCGACAGTGTTTTGGACGTTGACGACTTACCACAGAGTGTGGAGGTCGATGGTTTAACCACTCTGTAAAGCGGGATAGTCAGCGATCTGTAGCAGATCTATCGACACAGTGCAATGCTAGTGCAAGCGAAAGTGTTGCAGAGCAGTCCCTGTAAACTGCGCTCAGTGTAATTTGCGCCCATAAAAGGTCGAGGAAGGGTTCACTAAACCCTCCGTCCAAACTCCGGAACCTGCCCGACAGGTAGAAGAGCCGAGGACTCTTATGTGGTAGAGTGATGATGAAGACTAGAGGTGGTCGAAGAAGAACTGCAATGCCATAATTTTTACAATCAGAAGTGATCATCTGTCAGACGCAATAACAACTTTTTCTTTTTATTCGCGATCCGATCTTCTTGAACTTCGATGGGAAACATCACTGATTTTAAAAATTGTATCTCTTCTACCTAAAATTAAAAAAAAATGCTGTTCACACCCGTGGATCAGCGTATTGTACATGTAATGTATATGAGACCCATTGTTGTGCTAAGTGAAAGGCCGTTATACTAGTGTATAGGTGACACGAGCTGCTCATAACTTCTTGCACTATTCGTAGCTTACGCTGAAGCGTCCTGTACGTGTGGCTTAAAACATGAAAATAGTTTTCTTTATTGTAAAGATCCTGTATCTGGATTTATAACAACTGTCTGTAAACCACTATAGGGGCATGACAAAGGTGCTTCTCATTGTATCTGTTATTGAGGCTTCTTCCTGTTCCAGTCACGTATGGAGCGCAGAAAGAATGACTGCTTGAACACCTCTGTGAGCGCTGTAATTGTTTTTAAATGTTGTACTGAAATACGCAGTATTCAGCATAGAGACTAATCTGCATAACGTAGGTTGTTCCGTGCAGTCCAACAGTATTACTACGAAAGTATCGAATGTCCAGTAGGCTTGGAAACTGTTTGAATGGATTTTTCATATTGTATCTCCGTAAGTGTTGGTTTTACGATTTTCTTCCAGTTTATACTGCGCTATATTGTTTGGTGCCTTTAAGTATCTAATGTTCATAAATTTGCTCATGAATATCCAGAGGCTGGCCGCTGTGGCCGAGCGGTTCTAGGCACTTCAGTCCAGAACCGCGCTGCTGCTACGGTCGCAGGTTCGAATCCTGTCTCGGGCATGGATGTGTGTGATGTCCTTGGGTTAGTTAGGTTTAAGTAGTCGTAAGACTAGGGGACTGATGACCTCAGATATTAAGTCACATAGTGCTTAGAGCCATTTGAACCATTTTGAATATCTATATCCGACATTTTTTGTATCCAGCTTATTATTATTTCATCCTCAGACACTTGAGAGAGGATTATCTTAAAAAAATATTCATAATATTCGTTGTCCTTAATAAACTTACTAGCGTGGATAGTGATCCTAAGTTTGGGACAAGATAGCCTTCAGTGCCGTTAATTTCTGAAACTCCTTTATCAACAAGTAGAAGCAGGTCGAGAGTTATATCTTAGGAGCAGTCTTATACCATTTCACGAGATACATTATGTTTTTCTTACCGCTCTTAAGAAGCAGCCATGTCCATGAATATTGCTGCAGCATTCTTGAACTTTCCAAGAAATTCACATCAAGACGTGCAGGGGCAGACTTCACATGCTACCATTTTCGTGCATTTACTACCAATGAATATTACTTGAAGATAAAGGACCTAAAATATTATAGGGTAAGACACTGATTAATAAAAATAGGAAAAATGATTTAATATGTCGACATTGCTGTTACCCGAACAAGAGGATGTTTGAAACGATCAGTGTCTTACGATTCAGTTTCTTGTCAGTGTTCACATCTACCACCTTTTATAAAAAAAAATTTAATGTGTTTATCAGTTTTCTCTCACGGGTTCATGCTGTGTGCAAGGTCAAGTCTTGTGCAGTACGGATATGAATGTTGCATGTTTTATCCATCTTTAGTGACCGTTCTTTAGCAGAGGACGAGCTAATAATGTAGAAAAAGGTTCCATGCGCTGTTTAGTTTTTCGTACGCTCAGTTGTGCTGCGAGCGAATACGATGCGGAAAATGTGATGGGGCGTGGGCGGCGCGGCGCGTTGCAAAGCCGGGAGCGCAGCGGGAGCGCTGGTGGCGTTTGGCCGGCTCGTCCCCAAGGTGCTTATTGAGCAGCGATCGAGATCCCAACTTTGATTGCTGACGATCGGCCTCCAGATTACAACAAGCTGGCCCCTCGCCGTCTTCCTTTTTCTCGTCTCCGCTCGTTGATTTATTTTTAAAATAACTAGATGCGCGCTTCGTGGCCACGGGCGTATTGATTCAGGGTGCTACACGGCCCAGCCTATCATTATGATATGGATGAAATTTGGCTCTACATACTCAGAAAAAATATAAATATGCTCTTCTTTTTTTTTACTCGGAGGCGAATATAAGTCCCCCGCGTGTAAGTGTACGCCTGATTACTACAAATTTAACAAGCAGATTCAGATATCAAGTGGGCGACGCGGCTCAAGACAAGAGGCGGCCAGGGACGCGGAGCACGCACGTTAATTTCGTAATTTGCCCCGAGTGCGCTTAACGGCGTAGCTTCGAAATTCTCGACAACGTGAGCGCCGTCGCAGTTCTGGGGCGCTGCAAATCTTTTTGGAAGGCTGCTTAACTACCGTTGAAAGAACACCACAACTTCCCACCAACAGCTACGTGCGTCTTGTCCACTGAAATCAGTTTCAGTTTCTCTCCTACGATTTTGTCTGAAACGTTCTCTGCCTCGTGATGACTGGGTGTTGTGTGCTGTTCTTAGGTTAATTAGGTTTAAGTAGTTATAAGTTCTAGGGGACTGATGACCATAGATGTTAAGTCCCATAGGGCTCAGAGCCATTTGAACCATTTGTCTGAAATTATGATTAACTTAGAAAAAGCAAACAGTGCAACAGCAGCCACGACTATGAGATTCAGTTGTTTCCGAAACATTTGGAAGATTCAGGTTGTTATTCTCGTTGAGTTTTAACGTGCAAGGTGACATCGATAAATGAAATGATGTTCGACACTTATTTTAAGGGGCTCCGGAACGCCCTATACTTGCAATGTTAAAATAACGCTTATAAATTACATCTTTCCTCACAAAGTATTTGAGGTAGGAAGTTGAACTTTTTACAGATTATTTATTGGAATATGGGCTACAACTTAACACAGGGATTTTACAAAATTTTAGTTCAGTTATTAAAGATGATTTTTTTTCAATTGTAATGAAAATTCACAACATTTTTTTGCAATTTTTTATTTATATATTCAAAAATATACAGTTTTTTGGAAAAAGGCTGTGTTAAATTATGCAGAAGGTACTATGTAACATTTACTGAAAGTTTGAAACAAATATGTTTGGAAGATCCTTAGAAAACATGTAATTAGTATGAGAAAATTAAAAGTTTTGGGAATCGAGCGACAAAGATTGGATTAACTTTTTAGTGCATTCCAGGTCCATAGGATGGATTATCTTCATCCTCTGCAAACTCCTCCTCCAGCTTCCTCTTGTTCCTCCTCCTGTTTACTCTTGCTTGTATTTCTAGACTCCTTACAGCCCTGTCTGCAGCCCGAAGGCGTTCCTTGTCTAAAGCAAGCATCGCTCGTACCATGTTAGAACCTATCTTCATTCCCATATTTCTAAATACCTTGGCTTTCCAACATTTCTCCTTTTCTTAAAAGCCTTCAGAGGATTTCTAATAACTTTACTTTTACTCATTATTATACTTCAACAAAACAGAGACTCAAGAAACAGAATTAATTACGAATATTTTCGAGATAACGACGGAGTTAATAAACATGAAACAATCGACAATCACACCAGCGATATATATTGAACCATCATAGGTTAGCCACAACACATACTTTATCTCACATCACTAAAATGTACCTGATGAACACGGACGTTAATAATAACACCATTTGACAGCAGTTTAATAGCGCCACAGTGGGTCACGCCCATGTAGAACACATTGCAAAAAAAATTTAAAAATAGTTGTAGTCTTTGGAATTGAATAAATTATATATCTATTAAAAGGTAATAGTCTGCAGATTCAGAAAACGCAAAAAAGTAAAAATTGAACTTTTCATGATTTTTAGCCTTTCCGGAGCCCCTTAAATATCTGATGAGAGAAATATATCGTCAGTCATTTAGTTGTTATTTTATTTACTGTTATTCTTTTGTCTCAAGAACAGGTCCTACATGAACTGATTTGACGCCAAGTTATGTACACATTTTCTACTACATATTGTTTGACGAATTTCAGTTTATTGCATGACAAAGAAAACTGCACCAAAAAAGAGCAACAAAAATAAAGCGAATAAATAAATAAACTGCCAAATAATGTTGATGGCAGCCAGGGAAGAAAATTTGCCAAGTCTTTTTCAAGGGAACGATCCCGGCACTGGCATACCACGATTTAGGAAATGCACGGTAAATCTAAATCTAGATCGGCACACAGGAATTGGAATCGCCCTCCTGAATGGTAAGTGCACGGTCTTAACCATCTCTTATTATACAGAATGATTCCGTGAAGATGTTACAAACTTACAGGAATGAAGGAGAAGATCAAATGCAGATGGCGTAGTGTGTACTAACGTGAATAATCGTTGTGTACTGCCGAGGACGACGACGGAGAACACGGACTCGCGATTAGAAGACGCGCTGCTTGCCCGTGTTGATGAGAGGCCTGCAATCAGCACTCAATCAGTGTCACGTGAAATGAATGTTTCGCAGAGTAATGGGTGGCGAATATTACGGGAAATGCAGCCACACTACTACCATCCAGAGAAACTGCATGCTTTGTCTTCTGCTGGACCTCGTGTCGTGTTCAGCCGGTTGCTCTTTTAGCGCCTTATATTCGATTCTCACTTTCCCTCGTATTTTATTTCCCCGGATGAAGCCTGTTTCGCGAGAGACAGAATGATAAATAATCGCAATAACCCTCTTTAGACCGACGAGAATCCCCACGCTACAGTTATGAAGAGCAAAAAAATGGTTGAAATGGCTCTGAGCACTATGGGACTCAACATCTGAGGTCATCAGTCCCCTAGAACTTAGAACTACTTAGAACTACTTAACCTAAGGACATCACACACATCCATGCCCGAGGCAGGATTCGAACCTGCGACCGTAGCATTCGCGCGGTTCTATGAAGAGCAATCAACACAGATTTTCAGTCAACATATGGACAGCCATAGTCAATGATTGCGTATTAGGCTCGTTTCTTCTCCCTTCCTGCTTAAATGCACCAATGTACAGTGTTTATCAGAGACATACAATTCAGGATCCCGGAAGATATTCCACTTATTATTCGTTAACGGATGTGGTGCCAACATGTTGGAGCCTCACTCCACTTTGGACTGAGGGTTTATGAAGAACTGGATCAGACATTCGCTGAAAAATGGATAGGGAGAGGAGGTCCTGTTTCGTGGCCAGCACCTTCACCTGATCTCATAACACCTGATTTTTTCTCTTGGTGGCCATGTGAAAAGTCTTGTGAACGAGACGCCTGGCGAGACTGAAGAGTGTATTCAGGCCAGAAACCTCTCTCCCTGCGACACTTTTCAGGCGACACCGAGGATATTAGAACTGGCACGACAGAACTTTTTACGACCATGCCATGCCTGAATTGACGCCGGTGACATCATTTTTAGCAACTGTTATAAATGTAGTGGCTTATGAAACCTGTGCAGGCAAATGAAATTTATTGGTAGTGATCGTAGACTTACGATTTTCGGTCTCTCAGACATTAAGTTACTTGTGTCGTCAATAGTTCATCAACAGGGGAAATTATCTGAGAGTATTGGAAAATACTCAACGGGAATTCTGTACGTCATGCTCAGGGTTCGGAAGCTGGGGCTCCTTGTTTGAGTGCTGCGCGAGACTAAGGTGGATCTTGAGTAGATTTTCGCTAATCACTCTCGACGCGGTTGCTTTCAGACTAGGGTACCTAGCCTTACAGTGATATATTTATCCTTCTCCAACTTCCCTGAAAGTTTGTAACATCTTCATAGAATCACACTGTATGATACTAGCGACTTGTCGCGGCTTCGCACGGGTAGCACTAAGTGTCTACGGCCGGATGACTTGTCTGGTGTAGTGGTAATAAATTATACCCAGTCAGTCTCAAAAAGTGTCGAGACACGATTAATATAAAACAAAGAAGAATTAAGACGGTGGTTTTAATGCTTCAGGTGATCTACATAGTCTCCCCCACTTGAATACAATGTACAAGACGTTCTTACAACTATTTGAAACTGTCAGAAAAATCCTTCTTTGGGATGGTGTTCAACGTGCGCGTGTTCAACTTGCGTGTGTGTCAACGCCAAAGCGTTGACAATTCATGTGAATTTCACATTGAGTATTTTGTGGTACTGATAACACCGTTTCATCACCGGTGATGATTTTTTTGCAGAGAATTGTCTACGACTTTGCATTTCAATCAAGTCCGGTAGGCGTCCACGCGTCGCTGTGATTGTTCGGAAGTTAAGGTGTGCTGGACAAATTTTGCACACACTTTTCACTTCTTCAAAACATTCTGGAGAACGTCATGAACACTTGATTTTGAGATATTTACTCACTGCGATTCATGACACATCAACGACGACGCACCTAACGAGGTGGCGCATGGTTGGCTCACGGGACTCGCATCCGGGAGGAGACGGTTCAAACCCGCGTCCGCCCATCCTGATTTAGGTTTTCGGTGATTTTCCTAAATCGCTTCAGATAAATGGCGAGATAGTTACTGTGAAAGGGCACGGCCGACTTCCTTCCCCATCCTCCCCTAAACCGATGGGACCGATGACCTCACTGTTTTGTCCCCTCACCCCAAATCAACCAACCAACCAACGTTGACTCACAACGGCCGCGCACCAACTACTTAACATTGTCTGCTCATAACTGACTGGAGGGATACTCATCTGCTGTTTGGAGTTGTTAGCTCAAGTTACCACCGTAGTTACTGCACTGACGTCGCTTATACGTCAGTAATAAAATAAGACTCGGAAGCTTTTGGACGGAGGGTATATACGCATACCCTCCTCGTGAATCAGTGTAACCGTCAGTGCAAATCGTATGAAAATCCCGTCAGTAGTCCTGATATTAGTATTCAAATGCAGACCGAAAAACGCGTTCAAGGATTTTATTTATAATCTTTATAGGTAGTTGTTATTTGCGCATACTGTGTACCCTGATAGTGTTCTGGGCCCCACATTCCGCTATGCATTTGTCTCGTCTCTATGGCTAAAATTCGTACTATTTCACCCAGGTAAATACGTTGTTGACAACTGTAAAAGTTCGTACACACAACATAGCAGCAGCAACTTCTTATAATCTGTATTCAATAATGTAAGCAAAAATTGAAAGTGGAAGCGCATTCAAACCACCTGAAAATTAGAAATTTTCTACGTCAACGTCTAATCTGTTACGTATAATTTCTCAATGTGACCAATAGTCCTCAGGGCCTAGAAGTACAACCTAGATACATAGTTAACTGTCATATTTAAGAATAATCATCGCTCTCATTCTTCAATATTTGTTTGTAATCTACATTTTAACTGTCCATAGTCCCTATCCTCGTTACATGGGGAACAACACAAGACTATTCGTATATGCTCTGGAATTGTGTCTTCACTACACACCCTTTTTCTTATATCTGTTCTTCTTTCGAACACGGACTACTGCCTGCACCGAGCGAGGTGGCGCAGTGGTAAGACACTGGACTCGCATTCGGGAGGACGACGGTTCAATCCCGCGTCCGGCCATCCTGATTTAGGTTTTCCGTGATTTCCCTAAATCACTCCAGGCAAATGCCGGGATGGTTCCTCTGAAAGGGCACGGCCGACTTCCTTCCCCATCCTTCCCTAATCCGATGAGACCGATGACCACGCTGTCTGGTCTCCTTCCCCAAAACCAACCAACTGCCTGCAGGTAGTTGCATCACGTCTGCCTTTGCTATTTGAGAGAGTGGTATACACAGAGGTCAGAAAAGTCATGGGATAGCAATATGTACTTATACAGGTGGCAGTACTATCGTGTACACAAGATATAAAAATGTAGTCCACTGGCAGAGCTATCATTTGCACTCAGGTGATTCATGTGAAAAAGGTTTTCGACGTGATTATGGCCGCACGACGGGAATTAACAGACTTTGAATGCGGAATGGTAGCAGAAGCTAGACGAAGAGGAAATTCGATTTCGGAAATCGTTTGGGAATTTAATATTCCGAAATCCAAAGTGTCAAGATTGTGCCGAGGATACCAAATTTCTGGCATTACCTCTCACCAATGCAATGCAGCGGCCGACGGCCTTCACTTAACGACCGAGAGAAGTGGCGTTTGGGTAATGTTGTCAGTGCTAACAGACAAGGTACACTCCATGAAATAACCACAGAAATCAGTGTAGGACGTACGACGAACGTATTTTTTAGGGCAGTGAGGAGAAATTTGGAGTTAATGGAGTACGGCAGCAGACGACTGACGCAACTGATTTGCTAACAGCACGGTATCGCCTGGGGCGCCTCTGCCGGCCTGGTCAGATGATTCCCTCTGTCAGTTGGTCAGAGCTAATGGTAGAGCTAGAGTGTGATGTTCGCAGTTGGTTTGATAAACTTTCTGGACAATTCGATCGAATGATTTGGCCACTCAGATTACCCAGCATGAATCCCATCGAACATTTATGAGACATAATTGAGGGGTCAGTTCGTGCACACAAACCTGCACCGGCAACATTTTCACAATTATCAATCGCTATAGAGGCAGCATGGCTGAATATTTCTGCAGGGGATCTCCAACGACGTGTTGATCCGATGGCGCGTCGAGTTGCTACACTATGTCGGGGCAAAACGAGGTCCGACACGAGGTTAGCAGTTATACCATGACTTTTGTCACCTCAGTCTATACCTGCCTCACAGGGGTCCTGCCGTTCCACTCAGACTGCTACTCGTCTAATCCTATTCGGATTGGTGTGACCTCGCTTACACGTTCATATTGCTCGAGTCTTGGTGGGTTTTCCTCTGGAGTACTAAGATGTCGAGTGACCATATACCGATAATCATTATTACGCTCTTGAGTTATTGTGCTGAAAGTTCTCATGAGATTCAAAAGTGCAAGCAAGTGCATACATTGTAGGATAGGGCATACGATTCTGGACAAAGGTACTGCTTGAAAAACCCAGTACGCTAATGAAGATAGAAGTTTGGGGTGACTACAGTACATACAATAAGTTTGTTCATAAATAATTATTCTGCTACCAGCCACGATTTTCTTTATTTACTTTTCACATGAAGTGTTTCGGGATATGATTCCCACTTTCAAGTGATTTATTCGTGTGTATTATGCCACTTCTATGTGATGTTGCCGATGTGTGAGAGTCTGCTTCATTTCGTTGACTTTAAGTTTTCTTATGGTCCATGTGTCCAGAGTCTCACACACACTAAACATCACACACAACTTGCAACACCCTTTAAACATCGAAAATATGGTATATATCGTAAGTAATGTAAATAATGTACATATGTTTATGTACGATATTTTCGATGTTTAAAGTGTACAGCAACTTTTGTTTGATGTTTAGTGTGTGAGACTCATGACAGATGAACCATAGGAAAACTTAAAGTCAACGAAGTGAAGCAGATTCTCACACACAACATCACATAGAAATGGAGTAGTTCACACGAATAAAGCACTTCAAAATGGGAATCATATCCCGAAACGCGCCGTATGCAAACTAAATAAAGAAAATCGTGGCTGGTAGCAGAAGAATTATTTATAAACAAACCTACTACTGTTTTCACAGTCGCAGGCTTTCAAAACCATTTACAATGGATCAAATCAGATTATAGTACATACAATCAGTTATAACCAGCTGAGAATGCTCGGCATATCTCGTGCACTGTTTTAATGTTCCCCTTCTGTGTGATGTACCCTACGTGTGCGAACGGGTCTTGTTTCCTTCGATAAGAATGTACAGTACTGTTGGGCGTAGAAATACGTCAGTCCTAAGTGAAAAATTCATTGTGAGAGTGCACGGGCTTCTCGATAAGCGACAGATCACCAACATTCCTGGTGGTGTTGGGATAATTATGATTTGCTGTGATAACCCAGTCGTATGTACCTTTCATGCTCCAAAATGCGAGTGTCAGACGGTCTTACAGTTTTGCGAACGTAGACGCCGTCGCACTCACATCCAAGACATAAAATTCGTGTTTACTAACATGCCTCTAGCTGAGACCATCAACATCTAACGGGAGCAAATAACGCCAGACATTTTCGACTTGATGCATTTGTGGCTGTTTCCAACTTATTTTAACTGGCAGGGCAAACTATACTAGCAATCGGACAGACTGGCAATGGGCATCCGCCTTTCTTTAGAATCAGTTGATGTGTTCATGGGACCCTTTGAACAAACTGCTGTTAAGTCCATACCGCTGCGTTCGCGCTGTTGACTAATGTGCGTGGACGACATCTTCGTCATGCGACCGTATTGAGGAATAGAAGTAAACACGTCTCATCAGCACATTAGCAGCCTACGTAAAACCGTACAATTGATGCTGAAAATAAAAAATAACGGTAGGATTCCTCTCTTGGAAGGAAAGTCGGGGTAGGTGGTAAGTTCCTATGGGGCCAAACTGCTGAGGTCTTTGGTCCCTAGGCTTACACACTACTTAATCTAACTTAAACGAACTTATGCTAAGGACAACACACACAGCCATGCCCGAGGGAGGACTCAAACCTCCGACGGGGTGAGCAGCGCGAACCGTGGCAAGGCGCCTAAGACCTCGCTGCCACACCGCTCAGCGGAAAGGAAGTCTCTACAGTACCTACCGGTACACGAGAACGTACGGCATACAGAAAGCCGATGCAAAACAACAGCTATTTGTTTTTAATTTGTTTGGCTTTTGGTCTGCAGACCATACAACCAACCATCCATCAGTATTCTGTGTGCTTCAGTTGCACCACTAACCTAGAAAAAAGAACGCTGTTGTACGGAAGCTTACAGGCCGTGATCACCCGATAAGCGAAACTAATAATTTGCAACATGAACTTAATGAGTTCCGGACACTATTCCGCATGAATGAAGATAGCAATAAAAAACTATGGGCTATGAGGTGCAGCGAAGATAAAAAACGCAACATGAGAGTCGCTTAGACAAGGTGCTGCACCGCGGAGAGATGAAGCTTATATTTCTCTTGAGGCCAGTGAAAGATTCCGTAGCTGCTCTCGACGTTGCAGGAGTTTACGAACTTGGACGCGAATATCAACGTCTATGTTTTCAGTACCGTGAGACCGAATAGCACTCGCTTGTTGGAGCATGAAAGTACGAGTGGATTAACACAGCAAATCAGAAATGGGCGAAAACGAACAGGCATGTGGGCGATCTAGCAGTTTTCAAGAAGTCCATGCTCTTGCTGGCAGGCATGGACGTAGCAGCGGAAAAGAAGGGAGACTTTTGAAATAATTAAACGTCCCAACAGCATGAATAAACAGAATAGCTCGTGCTGCCAGCGACCCCAGTCCAACGGACCACGTGTGTTCGCCAGCCAGTAGGTCCACGTGGCCGGTCCTTAACAGAACTAGAGAACGTCGTGCTTGTCTACGCCTTGCCGCAGGAAAACACTGCCACTGGTACAACCAGGCAGTATTGCGTTGCCTATTAATAATCTCCAAACTAATATTCAACCGTAAAGCCTCCCCTTCACAGGTACCTTGATTTCGAACTGTGCAGTGACGTACCGAAGTACCACGTCGGTTCTAACCTGGTATTCGGAATCAGACGTACACAGGACAGGGAAAAGCATCTCCAGAGCTCCTGTTACAACTACACTCCGATTTGCTGCACTACGTCTTCAGTGACACCTGTCCTAACTCCGTGGGGATTTAAGACAGGCACTCACATACAGTCAAGTAATCAAGACCTGTGTGACATGACTTCTTCATTCCCTGCACCTCCCAAATCCTAGAACTCCAAACGAATATTTACTCCACTACCAACATTCCAACAGAATTCCCACAGGTCAAGCAACCTGCGTGATCATGCAAATTAATTTTACGGAAATGATAATGTCAGACAAAGGTAATTTGTTACTGAAATGATCATTAATAGAGGTGGCCCGATCAGTATGAAAATATGTGTTCTATACCACGCACATAGATATATTAATGAGAAGAGGGATCATCTATCTATGACAAACAAGTGGTCACTATATCAGTCATGTTTACTGTTGCAACACAGCAAGATACGAGTTATCCACTTACATAACGGAATGAATATTTACTAACTGGACAAGGTACTGTAATTATAAAATCGAACCTTGACACACGCTCATGGACACAATGAAAGCATAGTTATGAAAATAATACGTAGATACCAACAACAACTGCAATTATGGTCTTTAATTACAGAAAGAATATGGAAAAATGGGCACCAACATAAGTACATAATGAAAGCAACTAGCTGGCTGCGAGATTTTAAAAGTGTGCATTTATACCCTCATGAGAGTTAACGATCATTGTGTCCCTATCACATCGGTGTTTGCAATGCCGGCCTGTTCTTACCAAACTTGGGCAACGTGAATGCGGAAGGTGGCAGTGGCAGCGACGAGAGACACTGAATCGCGCGCCCCTCCATATTCAGTGCTAAAGTGGAGACATCCTTCTATATGACAAGGCTACGTCGAAATATTTACTCCTCCATCACCTAGCAGGAAGTGTTCTCTATCATAATGCTCTGAAACTTGGTTGTTTCTTCTAAAGCAGAAATCTCGCCAGCCAGTAGTAGCAGACATTGCGAGTTATGTCCAATAAGAATTTTGTAATTAGGTTAAACGAAGTCCTACCCTAGTAAATTGCGTTATTATTAATCAATAGTGCTGTGGCATGAGAAGGAAGCCAAGAGATTTTTCCCACTCCGTGATATGATTCTGAAGCTAACAAATAGGAGGGCTTGGACGTAGGTCTGCACCCAGTGCCTCATAGAACTTCTTCGATCATTTCAACCTGATAATGAGCCGAGACAGAACAGAAGTGCTTAAGAAAGAGCTGTTTGAGTTTATTGTAGGGGAAACTGCACATCACACTATGATAACACTACTGCTGGTACTGGAGCAAAGTCAGCATTCGTAGAATCGCTGACATCAGCATTACCATTCCCTCAATTCCCTTCCCTCGTGGCCAATGGCGTTACGCCACCTCATCATGCTATCAGCCAATTGCTGCTCGGCCCTGGCACACCAGTGGCATCGAAGCTCAGCCCCTGAGTGGTTGAAAAATTTTAATCTTTATAATTCGATTGCATGAGTACCATCATTTGTTCGCTCTCTGTATCTACACCTGTGTCTCATGCACTCAACTGACGAGACGATTGTGCTGAACAAAGAAGATTTTAATATGTCTATTTTTTGTCGACATCTATCAGAGAAATATATTCACAGATTTCTGCATCAAGAACGGAAAGGCATGATAATGGAGGAGAGTGTGAATATATTTCAGCAAATAATGGAAATGTAACAGAATTGCAAAAAGATGTGTTACCTGGCTGGGCCTGCCTAAACAAAGAGTTCCATTTGATGGAATTGTATCCCATTTTTAAAATGTCTAGCCAGGCTCCAGTCACGCGAGAAGCAGCTGTGAGTTCTGCTGGAAATATCTGTCAGCAAGTATCGCCCCGCCTCTAATTATTATTATTAAATGGTTCAAATGGCTCTGAGCACTATGGGACTTAACATCTGAGGTCATCAGTCCCCTAGAACTTAGAACTACTTAAAGCTAACTAACCTAAGAACGTCACACACATCCATGCCGGAGGCAGGATTCCTACCTGCGACCGTAGCAGCAGCGCGGTTTAGGATTGAAGCGCCTAGAACAGCTCGGCCACCGCGACCGGCTATTATTATCCCCGTGGAGGCCCGGGAAAAGAATAGGCCTCCGGTATGTTCTGCCAGTCGTAAAAGGCGAAGAAAAGAACAAACCACTAATAGGGCTAACCCCCCTTTTAGTGTGATGAGTTGGTTCAGGACAGAACTAAAGAAGCCTCGGACAAGCGCCATCATGGTCGGGGACCGGCTATTATTATTATTATTATTATTATTATTATTATTATTATCATTATCTGTATGTGTCGTTATACTTAGGGCTTTGTCACCATTATTAAAGTGCTACAAGAGCCACAGTGACAGTATTCTTCCTCAAGTTTATATGGACTGCCAAGCAATCAGGAGGAATATACCATGACAAAGGTTGGCTATGACTGTAATTGTCGGTTGTAAATAAATATGTTCTATAAAACTGCGCCGCGCGAGATTAGCCAAGCGGTGGAGGGCGCTGCAGTCATGGACTGTGCGGCTGATCCCGGCGGAGGTTCGAGTCCTCCCTCGGGCGTGGGTGTGTGTTATGATAATTTAGGTTAAGTAGAGACTGATGAGCTTAGCAGTTAAGTCCCATAAGATTTCACACACATTTGAACATATAAAACTGCTTTGTATTTTCAACCTTGTTCATCAATAACAGCGCACACACAAACACACACACACACACACACACACACACACACACACACACACAAGCACACTTGCAGTTTATAAAATGCTTGCAGTTGAACTTGTAGCAACAGCGTCTTGTAACTGTCAGCTGTGTCATGTTAATACGGGATGTGACCTCCCTCATAGACATCAATTAAACACAAAGCACCATTGGTTTCAACTTTATAAGGTCAACAGTCAGAATACACACACAATCGTTGCTGTGCTAATAAAATTGATATGCGAAACGTGGTAGGGTTACCTTACTGGTATTTGGTATAACATATTAATTTTTTATTAATGTTCCAGTTATATAGTGCTGTAGTGAGAAATATAGTTTGAAAAATAGTGAACTCTGCAGTGTGTGTGACATCACAGGATATTCCACCAAATAGTGGTAAATATTTAGGTAAGAAACTTTGTCATTACTGGTGAGCCAGTTACAATAATGACTGTGTGGACGATGTGGCCTATTCTACGCCTTACTTTGATCTATGTGACGATGCTGTACTGATATATATATATATATATATATATATATATATATATATATATATATATATATATGTTTTGGCAATGCCATTAGGGCCTTATCACTTCAGGACATGGTGTAAAAAAGATCTGAGGATGGTCATTACGGACTGAAACCGGTCATCGTCTAAAGAACTGATATTGTGATCGAAGACTGGAATAAAAACATTTGACGGTATTGGATCACTGTTTATATACGCGACCATGTCGCAGTTTTTATTGTATTGCATTGTATGGAACTGGGGACCTAGAAACAACGGAGATGCTTCGCCCCTGCCGTAGCCCTCAGTGGTTCACAATCCCACAATATTCTACAGCAGTCCACTCACCCCACCAACCCCACCACCGCCCCACAACCGAACCCAGGGTTATTGTGCAGTTTGGCCCTCAGTGCCCCCGCCCCCACCCCACCCCACAGGGAACTTCTCACACCAGACGAGTGTAACCCCAATGTTTGCGTGGAAGAGAAATTATGGTGTACGCGTACATGGAGAAAGTGTTTGCACAGGAATCGCCGACATAGTGTAACTGAGGTGGAATAAGGGGAACCTTCCCTCATTCGACGAGGCAGATGGAAAACCGCCTTGAAAACCATCCACAGGCTGACCGGCACACCGGACCTCGACACTAATCCGCCGGGAGGATTCGTGCCGGGGACCGCCACGCCTTTCCGCCCGGAAAGCAGTGCGTTAGACCGAACGGCTGACCGGGCGGACTCGTAATGGAGTATGTTCTTGTTCCAATTTACCGATATACAGACTGCATAATCTCTACGTATCCAGATATTAATATGAATTTGAGAACCTCTCGAAACACGGTTCCAGCATAATGAACTCACAGAACACTTGAGGATATTGCACAGGTGCTGTTCGTAGTCAACCAGTAGGCTTGGCTAGTTCGAATTTCTCACAGTGTTCTAGACATGGTTACTAGCCAGTCTTCTAACCATATGTCCACGTAAATAGCAAACTAACAGTTCCTCTCCACAGTCTCGCTTGGATGGAGCACAAAGCAAGCACGTGCCCCCCCCCCCCTTTCCCCGCAGATTAACCAAATGTAATAGTGTAGTCATAACAGGCCTGCTGCGGCATAGGTTGTGCCGATGTATTTATACTCTCACTACATTGCAAGTGTTTCAAGAGTTAGCGTATCGAAGGTCCTAAGTTAGTATCCGGTGCTATTGGCTGCAGTGCCCTAAATTAACTTATAAGTATTTATTAAGATGTGCTGCTGACACACACATGAATGGATGCCCTACGCTATTTCAGAATCCTATATTAATGTGTTGTACTACCAGCAGAAGCTAACATGTTGCATAGTCCCTGTAGAATTTTTATGTGAAACGTTTGATCTTCTAAATTTATTATATAACTCAATATTGTATTCGATTACATGATATATAATTATATATGTAAGCCGAAACTTGTTCATGTCGGCTCCGTCATTTCGATTGTATTCTTTGGCACGAACACAGACTCCAGCATCCGTATGAAATACTATTTAAGCATCCACTAGAAGGTTAGATAACGCACATTTAAGTAGATTCGTTGACGTTGTGTTACTTTAGTCATATAGGTGACGTAGAGAGAAACGATGAAAAAAGTATGTACCGGTAGTGAAAGCAGCTTCTCTATATATTTGTATTAAAATTAAGGTTCGTTAAAATTATTGGTCTGCGATACGTGACGCTGCGCAGATGGCATCAAGCTATGGTTTTATTGTTAAACATCACATGTCGTACAGTGCTGGAGAAGAATAGGTGGCTAGTTTACCTCAAGTTGCTATACTGATATTATTATTGAAATACAACATCCGACTGGCAGGTCTCATGTTGATGTCTCGATCATACACCGGGTGTCAATCCTAAGTGTCGTAATGCGCAGTTTATCTCGTGTTTCGGCACATATTTGAAAGTTCGTTTTTGCATTGTGTACCTGGAGTCATCCCAGACAACGCCCAGTGTCAATAGAAAGCATCAGTTTATTTCACATTTCAAACAAATCCAATTTTAAATCGAAATTTTATGTGCCCACTCGACAGAGCGGTCCCAGATTAGTCTAGACCGACATTAGTTTAATCGATATGTGCTAACAGGGACAGTAAAACACGAAAAATAAACAGCAGTCCAGCAACGACTCAGTAACGCTGAATGCTTGGCGGTAGCAGTCAGCACTGGCCAGGGCGATTTAGATGCTCCTCTGGACGGGACATAGTTCTCAATAATGTGTGTTATTACCGAGGAAGGCACTGTATGCTCTTCAACGTGGTCCATGGTTGGCTACAAGGTTGGTAAGGAGTTCATGTGGAGGGGGTTCCGTTTTTCCAGCAGCTCGGTTGACAAGTACTGGGTGGTCGTTGGTGCATGTGGACGTGCGGCAATACGTATCCCCAACGCATCCCAAACGTGCTCGGTGAGATTTAAGTCGGGGGATCAGGCAGGCCAGTCCATTCGCCGAATATCCTCTCGTTCCAAGAAGTTCTGTCATGTATAAAAATTACGTCAGGGCCGAAAGTACCTCTTAAAAGACACACGTGGGAAAGACTACAATGTCAAAATAACGTGGACAGGTGTTCGTACCGTGTTCAAAGATCTGGAAGTCAATACATCTATGATTCCCACACCATAATACCTGCACCATCGAAACAGTCATGGCGGACAACGTTTCTGGCTGCATTACGTGAACACACCTGTCACCATACGAAGATACGATCAGTATTGTCGAACATGATTGTTATTCGTGGTCCAAACACTATGAAATAGCACGTATTTGTACACTGGAAGCTTATCACGTTCGCAGCATGTGGGAAATGAAACAGACAGCACACTGTATACTTTCTTATAGAGTGACTACGTTAAATTATATACACTTTTTGCTCCACACATCCGTACTGAGTAGATCGTCAAGGAGGTAGCAGATAATATGAAATAAGATTCTTGAGTTTCTCCCGGCGTATTTGATAATCAAAATATCCACGGGTGTACTGCCGGTCTACAGTGTCCAACGGGCACAATATTTCGGCGATCATACATGTCGCCATCATCAGGTGAACTGACGGACTGAGCTCCTGTGAACGTGCCGGCACGGAGATCCGTACGCTATGGCCTTCAGAGGGAAGTGGATTCGGTCGCGGTGGCGGCCGATTTAAATACCCTCCGCCCGCGGCGCGCTCCCTCCGCCGTCCGCGCCCCGCGCCACGGTCGCGCGGTGGAACAGATTCCGACGGCGTCTGAGATGACGTCGGTGTGATGGCTCTGTCCGCCGTGGTCGTCACAACTATACGTTTGCTCGATTTACTCTTGAGTAACCCAATCGCTGGTTCCCAAGCCTTGCTAAGATTATAGCCACAGTCACGGTTTATGAGGTCGTCATTGATGCGAATTTCGATGGCCTCTCTAACAACGCTGTCCCAGTATCTCGACGTCTGTACCAGAATCCTCGTGCGTTCATACTCCATAGCGTGATTTTCCGACAAACAATGTTCAGCGACCGCCGACTTGCTCGGATACATCAGTCGAGTGTGTCTCTGGTGTTCACAGCATCGATCCTCGACGGTACGCATCGTCTGACCAATATACGACTTCCCACATTGACACGGAATCTGGTACACGCCGGCCTTCCTCAAACCGAGGTCATCTTTGGCGCTCCCCACCAGTGCACGGCCTTATCGGTTCACTAATTTTCAACATTTTTTTTCAGCAGCAACTCTTAGGCTCCTCTTAAACTGAACTTTATTAGTAGTTTTTTGGCTGCTGGAAAGTTATAGAAAGTGGACAATGGACACCTTTCTGTATGGACATTATTCTTATGTCTAGTATTCATACCGTGAACAGACTTGTTGGTTTGAAAAAGTCTTAGATACATATTTTTATCTTCGTGTTGACCACCTAGGATCGCCAAACATCTACAATTTCCCTATTTGTTTCCTATTTTCCCAGTACTCCCTCACCTTCTCCCCATGTTATCTTTTCCTTCCTTGTCTCTACGTTGTTCCCGATTTCTTATTTTTCTACGTTGAAAGCCTTCTAAATTTGGTATATTAATCCTCACAAAGGTTGCTTTTTGGGTTTTCACATTCCTTACTGTTGTTTCTTTCTGTTCCTTTCTTATTTTATAATCCGTGAAATGTCGATATCTTTTTCAACAGATACAGAAATATTTGTTTCGTTTGCCTGTTTTCATTCACTCAGTAAGTTGTCCAAACGTGATTAATCTTCGCTTAGCCTTTGCTTCTAAAATTTCATCTTTTTGTCGTAGATCTTCTCGTTATTTCTCATTTTCCAGCCATCTGCGTTTTTTATTGCACCCATTACCTTTGTACTAATCCGTCTTTCAAGTGCCTCTATTCTGTGCAGATTGTAGTTCGTCGTTAAGCACTCACATACTTACAAAGGTTCTGGTTTTACGACTGTAGTATAGTGTTTTAATTTTGCTTCTCTAGATATGCATTTCTTGTTGAAGATATTTCCTTGTCAAACCAAATGCCCTTCCCATTTTATTAGCTCTACAGCTATTCAGATTTTTATAGTTCTTCCGGCTGCATAGTTTCTCCAAGATATTTAACTATACAGACTCGCTCTATGTCACCTATTTGTGTTTCTGTGTATTTTTAGGCATATTTTATATATGTCATGAATTTAGTTTCGTTTTTTTCCTTTTCAGCGGACATCTTGAGGCCAGTTCTATTCACTATCTTTTCCAGAAGGTTTATTCGAATAACTACTTATGTCAGATTGCCTAAAATATTTCAAAACCGTCTGCAAAATCTAGCCTTTTTATTTTAATTCTATTTGTTTCCGTTCGCAGAATTATTGTTTAAATTTTGTAACTTTAAGCTCCAAATTCCAGATTCTTACAACTTCGTTCTAAAGCGCATTTAAACAGTAAATGTCAGAAGCCGTCCCCTTGTCTAACGCCAGTTTTTATTTCAAATACCTGAGATCCTTCTGCCACAAATTCAACTTTAGATACAGTAATTGTTGGACGTAGGCCTCACCGAGATTAGTGCTTCCGCAGCTTCCGAGTCTGTCCAGCGCTCCGGCTTCCCCCTGCACTTCGATGTTCCGAGAAGGTGTGCGAATGAAACGGCGGTATGCGAAGGCTACACTCGTGGGAAACTTTTGAAGACATGTTTGTAACACAGTTCGGTTATTTCTGAAAGCCGAAAATTGCAATATACAATTATAAGCATTATTTTATTATAGAGTGTTGATTTTATTTTCCTTCCAAAGCAATAAATTTATTACTTAATTAAATAAGTACATTACATAGTGCTAATATGGCGAGCATAAAGACAAAAAGCTTTACATACAGGCATTTATTATTAAGAGGTGTTGTTTATAAATTTATACACATGTCGATTTAGAGTATGTAGTATATTTGATATTAGCCGGCCGTGGTGGCCCAGCGGTTCTAGGCGCTACAGTCTGGAACCGCGCGACCGCTACGGTCGCAGGTTAGAATCCTGCCTCGGGCATGGATGTGTGTGATGTCCTAAGGTTAGTTAGGTTTAAGTAGTTCTAAGTTCTAGGGGACTGATGACCTTCGAAGTTAAGTCCCATAGTGCTCAGAGCCATTTGAACCATATATTTGATATTATGATTCGTGATGATACTGTCAAATCTATTAACCCCAACGTAGGCGGAACTTTGTCAGCTTCATAAGAAGCGTGGCGGAGGGGGGGGGGCGGTCGAGAGAGAGATCCGCACACAACATAACGCACCCCGACAAGAAAAATGAGGCAAGCCAAAATATGGCAATTTATAGATCGTCACTGAAAAACATGTGTGAGGTACTCGAACGTGCATGAAAAATGTAATGGAATTTACTGCAACAATACTTTATTGAAATTTAAAGGAACTTATACTATTTCAATATAATTTTTATAAAATTAATTCTTCGAGTCGACTTTTCTCAGGTATTGCATTTTCTAGTTGCGTCGCTGTTCTTGCTGGGCTGCAGTATGTTGGCTGAAACTATTTTACCTCCAGCGGCTTGTCTGTGCATTCGAGGGTATTGTTCTTCGGGTGACATTTTCTAAAAGGCTTACAAATTCCCGGATTGGAGAAACGGTTCGTTATGCCGGTTGCTGCACTGTGTGTCTATCAGCGCAAGTTAGAAGTAATGAGGTACATCAGCAGGCAAAAGCATAATGGTTTGAGTAATAAAACGATATCAGTCTGCTGTCGTGCGACGTTTTGGGATCTCTTTGAGAACAGATTATGAAATGTTTCTGTTATATCGTAGCCAGTAATGCCAACCGAGCCCGCTGCCAAAAAGGTTGGCAGCATCAAAGTCCGGACGCCGTCCGCGTAAGCAGCGCCAGCGATACAGGAAATCGCCGCTAGTCTGCGCGCGCCACCGCTGGCTTCTGGCTTCTTAAGCGCTGGAGTCACGAGCGCTAGGACAGTTCTGGATTCGCCGCTCAGTTGTATACTCGCCACCGAATTGTGTACCTGCTAGTCAGTTGTGTGTTCATCGCAGCAGAGTTGTTGTTTGTCGTCAGCCGACGCTGACCAAGCCGCTCCGACTCGAACTAGACAGATTTCTGTAGACCATGTTCACCACTGTGTTCTGTATCGTCGTTAATAAAGATAAGTACCGACTTTCATTTAATCCGAGTGTTTGGGTTTTCATCTTTCTGTTGACTGTTCCAGCGGACCGGTCGGCCCGCTATTAAAAGTGTGGCGGTGACTTCGTAGGCCGTTTCAACAGCGAAGTGTTGTCGCTACGAAGGCCGTCACAAAAGTTTCAGTTACTGAAACGTAGTCAGTCATGTCTGGTTGAAAAATGACTACTTTGAGTTATGGAATACGTTCTACGTCATGATCTTGAAGATGATTTTTCCATAGGATTAGTTTTTGTTTGGTAGCGTAAATCTGTGTGTATTCACCCTTCAATGCGACGCTCTTTCCCAACAATGAGCCTCTTTGCAGAGACAGTGGTTGTATCTGTTTGCAGTTTGGCTGTCCACGAAACGTGAAATCTCGAGATTTACCTCGTCGTCATTCAGGAAATGCCTGCCACACAATGGTTTCTTTATATGAAGAAAAAAGAAGACATCAGTGGGTGCAACTTAGTAAATCATATCGTCGTCATATTTTAAATACCTGCTTCGCAGTGTTTTCTTCTGTTCTGGTGTAACCACAAGTGCTAGAAAACCAGAGAAGGCGGTGAGGAAACGTCGGCCAATGGTGCGCGGAATTGGACCGCACCACGCCAGGAGCGCCCCCTTCAAGAAGTGAATATAAGCGCCGCTCCTGCCAGCCTCGGCCGCTCAGATAATCCCAGTCTGCCACGGACATTAGTGCTACGCTGTCAGATTGTCGTGATCCGTATCAAGTGCTTACATGGACTTTGTGTACAGTAATAACTTTACTGTTTTCATGTCGCCTCTCGCTAGTGACATTTGCTGTAATCGAAGTTAAGTATTGTCAATTTGCTTTCTAGAAATAAAACTACTAATGTTATTTGTTTGAATTGTTGTATAGCATTCCGAGAATGCAGTATCCCTTAGGCACCCTATTATCGACGAGTGGGCAAGACCCCACAACTGGTGACGAAGTGTTAGAAAAAATCCCCGCGTCTGACAGCCACCGAATTTTTTGTATATTTGTGCCAGCGCCTTAAGTCTCTCTTGTCATTACTTTGCAGGGGCGCTCGCTTTGCTTTAACGGTTTCTTATTGTTTTTGCTAATAAGTGTTTTCAGGTGGGCGTTGCCGAAAATTTCTTCGACTTTGTCGTTTGCCTTGTACATTTGTTACATTTGTGTTTTCCAACATGCCCACCAATCCTGTCCCACCCCCGGTCAAGCTTAGATGTTCAAATGTGTGTGAAATCTTATGGGACTTAACTGCTAAGGTCATCAGTCCGTAAGCGTACACACTACTTAACCTATATTATCCTAAGGACAAACACACACACACACACCCATGCCCGAGGGAGGACTCGAACCTCCGCCGGGGCCAGCCGCACAGTCCATAACTGCAGCGCCTTAGACCGCAAGCTTAGATGCCACACAGCTATTGCAGATGTTTCAGTTTCAGACACACCAAATATCTACTCTGTTCAACAAAGTGCAGCAGCTAATTGCCAACGCTGCGCGCCCAACAGAACAAGTGATGCCTACTGCAGCTGCTGTACCACCTTTTCGACAGTTTAGTGAACAAGATGAGGAATGGCTCGAGTGGTTGTCTCAGTTTGACGCCCATGTCATCGTCCACAATGTGCCAGGTACTGTGAAACTTCTTTATCTATTATCTATGGTAGGAAGTGCAGTGTTCCGCCTCATTCAAAAACTTTTTCCTCCAAGTGAACTTGTTTACGATCAGGTGGTACAGGCACTAAAAAACTATTATGACCAACAAGTGAATGTAGTAGCAGCGAGGTATGACTTATTCAATTGCAAAAAACGATCAGAACAAACGTATCGCGAATGTATAGCAGATTTTCAGGGTATGACAAGGAAACGCAAATTCAGATGTGCTTGAGGTGCTTTATATTCTGATGTTCTGTTTCGTGATGCGATCGTGTACAACGTGCCTGATGTCATAGACAGAGAACAAATTCTGAAGCAGTCCGACCCATCACTTCAGCAGGTAGTGCAAATATTAGATCATTACGATTCCGGTGCCTTGTCATCTCATAAATTTGAGCATCCATCTATTTGTCGGGTTGAGTCCCGTAGTTGTGATAGCCCCATTCCGCACCGGCGGCATGCGCTACCCACGCCGAGTAAACAACCTTCCATGCCTCGTACGCAGTTCGCTAAGCAGGAGGTTACACAGGTGAACAAAATTAAGTCTTGCCCTCGCTGTTATTCACGGCACAAATGCCAAGATTGCCACTCCCGCCAAGCTCAATGTTACGCTTGTCGTAGGAAAGGCCATGTGCAAGCCGTGTGTTTGCAACGGAACAAACATCAGAATTCGGCCCACTCACAAAAATCTAGTCATTAATGCAGTTTATTCCAAGCCTGCAACTCGCAAACGTGCAGTTTCGTCAGTCAAACAAACTTTTTGTTCATTTACTTATTTGTGGGAAACGTGTGAAATTTCAGTTTGACACGGGTGCCTCTGTTACATCTCTAAATCGTCACACATACAAACTGTTAGGCTCCCCACGCCTGTCTAAAACTAGCACGCAACTAACGCCCTATAATGGACATGACATTCCCGTTCTCGGAACATGTACTTTGCCTGCTATGAATCGCTCGCATACATCAACAGTGACTTTTACAGTGCTACAATCACGCGGGTGTGAGAACATATTTGTTCTTGATTCTTTTGATTTGTTTGGCTTCAACATCCAGGACAATGTGTTGTCAGTGTCTGCATTCAACGCAAAAGACGGTCCTGATACAGACTTTGACGCTTCTGCTGCATCTTGTTGTCACATCGATGTTCAGGATTCTGATTGCTTCAATCTTTTCCGCTGAACTATAAGAAAATTGCACAGGCCACGGAATATGATTCAGATTTGAACATTTTGCTCAAGTACATTCGCACATCTTGGGCTCACTCACTGAATAGCACAAAGAACTCCGTAGTGCGCCAATACTTTGCACGGCGGCATAGCCTCGCTCTACAGAAAGGTGTAGTTCTTGTACAAAATGACAGTGGACAGTCCCGTGTGTTGATTCTTACAGCTTTGCAAAAAGAAGTGTTGCAGGTACTTCACCAAAGACACTGGAGGATTGTTCAAACGAAACAGTTAGCGCGTCGACACTCTACTTGTCAGGGAATGGACGCCCAAATAGGAAAGATGACGTCACAGTGTCACGCATGTGCGGAAAATCAGTCTGCTCCGCCATAAAAATTCTCTTCTTGGCGTAAGTTGCAATCGCCATGGGAATGTGTGCACATAGACTTTGCGGGACCTTTTTGGAACACTCGTTGGTTGACTGTGGTTGCCTCATATAACAAGTTTCCTTTGGCTGTGCCAATGAACTCGACAACGTCATGTAGCACAATTCAGGTGTTGTCATCAATTTTGTGCGTAGAAGGATTACCTGAAGTAATAGTGTCACACAATGGCCCTCAGTTCACATCACATGAATTTGAAACATTCTGTGAACGCATACAGCATCTAACTGGTGCGCTGTTCCATCCACAGTCAAACGGTGAAGCGGAACGTTTTGTCAGAACATTCAAGCAGCAGATGGCCAAACTTCGCTCCGCACACACCAGGGATCAAGCATTGCAACTGTTTCTCGCCTCGTGCCCTTGTACCCACGAAATGGATCATCACCGGTGGAATTGCTTCACGGTCGCCGCCATCGCACACTGCTCCACCCGCCTCAGCCTCCGGCGCCGATGGAAGTCCGCAAGTATCGCTTCGCGCCACATGATATTGTCTTTTACAGGGCTTTTAGCAGCAGCAGACGATGAGTGCAAGGTGAGATCGTCCGTCGACTTGGCGCTTGCATGTATCTTATTTCAGGTCCACACGGTTTGCAGCACCGCCATCAAAATCAGCTTCCCCTCTGCCATCTGCAAGATGCTCTTTCAGTGTCTCTTCCACCCAGATTCACGGGTCCAGAGGATAGCGCGTCCACAGCAGCCGTCAGAGGGTGTCATCACGACACCGTGGATCTACCCAATGGAGGCGGAGCCTTCGCCTCCTGCGCCTCCTCTCGTCCTACCGATGGGGCTGGACCTGCCCAAACCGCAGAGGTTGCCGCCTTCTTCATCTGGTTCCTAGCAGCAAGAGGTGGGAACGTACCCTTCTGGTCGGTTTCCGGGGAACGTTTCCGCCAGAGCGTAGGTCAGATAGTGAGGTACGACCGGTGGCTTGACGTCCCCTGCAGCTACAGCTTCCGGCCCGTCGAGGCGCCCACGCTCCTGCGTCCCCCGCCGTGGTCGAACTCCATACACGACGACGGTCCATCGCTTTGGGGTGGGGGAGGGGAGGGAGGAATGTTCTGGCGTAACCACAAGCGTCGGAACTAAGACGAACAGAAAACCAGAGAAGGCGCCCCATGCAAGCAGTGAAGCAGGGAATATAAGCGCCGCTCCTGCCAGCCTCCGCCGCTCAGATCAGCCCAGTCTGCAACGGACATTCGTGCGGCGCTGATCAGATTGTCGTGATCCGTATCAAGTGCTTACTTGGACTTTGTGTATAGCAAGACCTTTACTCTTTTTCACGTCGTCTCTCGCAAGCGACATTTGCTGTAATCAAAGTTAAGTATTGCCAGTTTGCTTTCTAGAAATAAAACTACTAATGTTATTTGTTTGAATTGTTGTATAGCATTCTGAGAACAAAGCATCCCTTAGGCGCCCTATTAGTGACCTCACATCTGCCGGCCGCTGTGGCCGAGCGGTTCTAGGCGCTTCAGTTCACAACATTCACTGTGGTTAGGCTGCTAAAGAAGTCATCTGGTTTCACCTGACAAAGCTCTAACATTACCCGGCAGCATCGATTCGGCGAGAGCTGTCGTGGAAGGGCCTGATTTTTGTCATGTTCATAATGACGTGCAAGATGATGGAAACTGATCCATGACTGATTTTCACTTTTTTACACATTCATCTCGATTGTGATACTCCTGTCTTCAAGCACCAGGTTCTGCCCTTCTATTGTGACTCCTGGTTCTTCACAGAGAGATGGTTTGCCCTTCATTCTTCGACATTGTATTGTTTGACCACTGTGAAACTATCAGCGCCAGCTGACCACGATGTCATGTTATAATGCATTGTTGCTGTGCACTTCCACCACTTCATTAATCTTAGGTAACAGGTGAATCAGGAATATAGAAAATGCAATCTTTCATACACCTCGCAAGAAAAGATACTGATTTGTAGATGATGTAATATTAATGCTAGACGAGCGAACAGAGAAATTAAGGAAACTTCGTGCATAAATATATTCAATCAGATATCGAAAAAGAAACACAAAAATAAACTTCTTGAATATAACAATAAAGGGAGACAGGAATAAGCACGAGTTAGGTATCTGCAGAAAACCAAAAGCAGTAGACATAATTATACATGCCACATCAAATCATCCACAAAATCGAAAACTGACAGCTGTCCAACACATGAGACACAGGCTGAATAAAATTCCACTAAAAACAGGAAACTACGAAAAAGAATTGGAAACAATACAGACCATTGCCATGGATCCCATTTAATACAAAGAGTCGATAAAAAATTGAAACAAAAGTATCAAAAACTGAAAACTGAGAGCACAAGGAACATAAAACTCCACAACCGACACGAGCGCTAGGTAAACACAAACATACAAAATAGAAAAACGTTTTATATGAACAAAAAAAATTAATTTGACACATCAACATTGTAAGGTGGCAAGAACTATGCCCCTTACATGAAGTCATTAAAGATCACCTAACTCAAGTTGAGCGAACAGTAGGGCTGAACAAAAATGACTGACAAGGCACAATGCATCTTGTAGAGGGTATAGTATGGACATATTGGAATAATTAATGTCAGGTGGTGGTTTTAAAGTAATTCACAGGACAGGAAAACTTTGTGGAAACGCGTCGATTTACTGGAGGCTAGTTTATCCCAGGGAAGTATTCGAGTTGACCAACGTGGCCGGCGGTGGAGCGGCGAAGGGAAGTGACAATAGGCAGCTTAGGGCGGTTCAAGCTCTGAGAAAGCGGTAACGGGGTGCGGCCTCCAGCTGCCTTAAGATGAGTGACAATGATTGGGTGGTTGACCCCATGCTGATGTACCAGGAAGCAGACGGAGAATTTGTATGCCTGTTGATAAATGTCCGTCGTCCCGTTTTCAGTGAAACATGTGAGAAAGCCACGCAAAGCTACGGTGGAGCGGTCAACAGAGGTCAAAATATGCGTGTTCGTGACTATAGCAACTTCACGCTGAATTCACGGTCTGCAGAGTCTGAAGTAAACCAGGTGAAGAGCGACAGAATGAAATACGCCAGCCTCTGATGGGAACGTAGGACCAAGGACTTTGAAGTACTCTCCTGGGAGTCAGAATTCTGGAAAAACTGGTGTTTGTGCAGACGCTAAACTTGATGGGTGGCCTGTGAGGAGGTAAATAGCAAAAGTTGAGAGGAAGTGAAATTTTGTGGGAATTTCTTCACTTCCCAGAGTAGGCATTGGTCAGTGCTGAGAAGCGATGCATAATTAACGCGACTTGCGCTGCAATTGGCGTAAGTGATTTTGCTGGAGGGGAAACCGAGGTGAAGAGTGGACTGGGAGAAGTCTCCGTAGGGGTCTTCCATTCCCAGCAGACGTGGCGTTCTTTACTCAGCTTGCCTGAGAGAGAGTGAGCATCTCTGCAGTTTAGGACTTAGCAAACGGAACGATTCAGCTTGGAGATAGGAAGTTTTGGTTCAGCTATGTACTGAGCAAGATAGCTAGGAGTGAATAGACAAGCGCAGCCTTGCAGCACCACGAGGTCAACCGACGTCCGCACAATGACACCGCTCCGCCACGCTGAATTCGGTGATATTGCGCCCGCTCTGGCCACTGATTAATTTGTTGGATCACGTTGGCAAACTTTCCACGAGGGTTTCATGGGCCATGTATTGTAGAATTCTTCTCGCACTTCGCATTACGCCTGTGTCAGTCAATAGGAATTACTTTTGATTTATCGCGCTTTACTCCACGCAAACACAATTTATTACCACTGCCTGTTAGGAGAGTCGTGTAATGTGATGATTGAAGGTCGTGAGTTAAAATAAATCTGTGCTAATCAACTGCATCTGTTTTCAATCAAGTAGTTGAAACCCAAAGTCACTTTCTTAATTAATTTTATGTTCAACATTTGCATCTGGTGTTCAATAGCTGAATATAACATCAATGTGCACCCCTTTTTAATTAAAAGGGCTCTATTGTGAATCAATTAATGTCATCACTGTCACCGCAGTTCAATCAGGAGTCACAGGGCCTTATTACGTTCTTTGCATTATCCGACATTGCGGCAGTTTTGCACTCTCTGTTGATCTGTTAGTCAATTACCTGGGGTGAACACACACCAAAACCAGATAAGTGACAGGTGGGGTGTTACAACATACACGCACAAATATATTAATGAAAAAGAAACACCTTCGAGACACATTTACACTCACTAACGGAAAAACCAATACCAAGGTGCCAATATACATCAGTTATAAAATGAAGATTTCAGATGAGTGTAGCTTGGAATGATAGGTAGAAATTTCAAAAATAAATACAAAGGACACAAAAGAAGCTGGATATATGAAAACAGTAACTGTACGTTTGCTCTAATAAAGCATGGGCATGAACCATCTAAGCTGGAACAAGATTCGAAAATTATTAGAACGAACAATCGCAACAAAAAACTCCTGCCTTACACGAGAATTTTAACGTACAAGTAAAATTTACAATGAACAATACAGTAACAAATGACCAAATTAATATACATAATAGCTCAATGATAATGTAGGCTACTAAAACAATAGCAAAGCAAGCCCAGGAACATAACCAGACTAAATATTAGCTTACTCATATTCCATCACTGACACTTTCTTCCATAAACAAAAGAAAACGTATTTGCGATCCCCTGTACTCGTAATCCTCCTTTCCCCAGACCACCCCTCATCTCACACAGTAACACACACACACACACACACACACACACACACACACACACACACACACACACACACACACACACACACCTAGATAACAAACAAACGAGTATCAAAGTGAACAGAGACACCACAACGCAAGGAGAAGACGACCAAAAAACACACAGTGACAGTTGGCATAACGGTAAACAGCAAACACACACAAATACCAGTAACACAGTTTAAAAAAACCGCGAAGAAAGTGAAGTCTTTAAGTGACATGTGTTCCAAAACGCTGAAAATCGGACATCCTATGTCCGCAGAACAACAAGGAACAAGTTTAGGACGACATATATGTGATACTAATTTCTCCAAAAATCGTAAGTAGAACCTGTAGTACCGTAGGTTGTCTATACTGGCAAAGCCGGCGCCCTGTAGGTACCTGCGGCGGCCATGAGCGGCGCTTTGAAAATGGTCACCAATGAAGAACCTGCAGGCCGCCGACCAATGAAGACGCAATGACGGTATTTCGAAGCGGCGCCACCTGAGCCAATTTGGATCTTGTAGGCATGCAAACCCATCGCAATCGTGAGCCTTTGTAATGATGTTCTGGATATGCTTAATTGTTGCGACGCCTTTCGAATGGATGTGGTTGGCTGATCCTCAAAGAACGCGCCAACACGCCCCCTGTTGTCATCGGTAATGACTGTGGACTTCCGTCTCGACGCCTTGCGTCTTGCATCGCAGACACTCCCAGTTAATTCACATCTGGTCATCAACCTGTCAACAGTAATAATCAGTGTGAGATGAAGACCAGAACATTGACCAACTGATGGCTTCAAAATCACTGCTATAACTTACCGCGCGACACCTACTTCACTAGGTGTCCTCCTCTTTCCGAGCTCTGACAGAAATGCCTGTCGAACAGAATTTAATGTGCAGAGAAGTCTTCAATCGTCTTTAACAGTTTAAACAGCATACCACATTGACGCAGATTTTCTTGAAAATAAAAACTCATATATATGATTTTCTTCACACCACTGGCTGTTGACGATTCCCAAAGTACTACAGGCTAATTTGTCTTCTTAATGTTCTGAATACGATATTCGAGGAATTATTATACAATAGATTACAGGGCCATATGCTAAGACATGGTATCGGCTCCAGGCTTTACTAATTAAGATAATGCAAGAGGACACAATACGCTATGTCGCTTGCGATGGACACTGAATCTAGTTACGGTCCAGTAACAATTACAAATATCATGGGCGCTTTCGGTAACGATTGGTGGACATCTTCCTTTGGCTATCTGAGAGAGGCGGATTGTGTAGAGGCTCTACACAATTGCCTGACCGATTACTGCGAAGGTACAAAAGCATCTTAAATGTCATCAGCACAGAAGACAACTAGAGTCATCTCAAAAGGCTGTCCCTTGCGGTCAGTGTATGATACGTAGATTGTTTTTAGGTGCAGCACTGGAGCCTGTACTAAAGACAGTGCTAACGAAAGTGCCCTATTGGCTGATGGCTGAGAAAATTAAGGCAGGTTGTTGGACGGTCTGACTCAGTACTTGACTGGTCATGCACTTTATGTAACGTATGTGTGCAAAATCAAAAGACAAATAAGTTGTATTTGACTTTTTGGTAGTGTGTCATTCTGGGCACACGTTGTGGGACTGTGCGCTATACGAAGGTGCAGTGGCTTGCCTGTGGCAGACTTTTTAAGTACACTAGATCCCAAAGTACAACCAAGAACTAGTCGACATTGGAAATTTTGGATTAGACTGAAGCCATGGTATTCACAAAAGCCTAGGGAGCACTTTTCCGAAAGATTTTACAAAGTGACGGTATGACAACTGACGATACCATCCATCGAAGGGAACAAAAATGGTTCAAATGGCTCTAAGCACTACGGATCTTAACATCTGAGGTCATCAGTCCTCTAGAGTTAGAACTACTTAAACCTAACTAACCTAAGGACATCACATACGTCAATGCCCAAGGCAGGATTCGAACCTGAGACCGTAGCAGCAGCGCGGTTCCAGACTGATGCGCCTAGAACCACTCGGCCACATCGGCCGGCTCGAGGCGAACAGCCAACATGACTGCCCACTGTGTTAATTATAACTGTTTCAGAAGCGTGGGTTCCGTGAAGGAACACTGAATCGCAGAGTCGTATGGCGCAGTGCTATCGCTGCGGATGTGCCGTTCTGTAACGAAGGATAAAGTAAGAGAACAGTTATTGACCGGAATAGTTTCAGACGGAGACAGTACCGTAAAACAAGCTTTAATAGTTTCAGTGCGAGGAGTCGCCGTTTTAATTATCATCTGCAAAAATAAAATTATTTTATTAAATATTTGTTTCTTTGCAGGTATAGCTCTACAATCGAGGCACAGATAGAAATCTCTGCGCCACAGTACCGCACAACGCTACTAGAGGGACAAAACAAAGTGGTGCATTCTGTTGCTGAAGTGAGGTATGATGCGGTAATGTGTTTTTTGAATTTGAGAGGGAAGAACGCTACAGCTATAAGTGCTGAGTTGGCGAGAGTGCACGACAACAATACAGCATCATATGACAGTGGCTTGACGCTTCCAGTCAGGTCAAACAAATCTGAATGACAAAGGACTAAATGGTATATCATTTATCTGTAAAGAACCGGAAATCGCAGGACCAGTGGATCGAATACTGGCGAATCACAAACGAGGCACTAGCGGAATACCTGAAAATCAGTCATAGATCAGTTTTCAACCATCTTGCACGACATTTTGAACGTGACATTATCACCACCCGTTGGGTTCCTCTGCTGCATACACCTATTCAACAAGCCCGCCGAACCAACGCAGGAGGGCACTGCTGTAGCTCTGACGGTATAATATACCGTATGTGCCTATTCTCAATGGATAAGTGTTGGAATTATCATTATGACCCTTGAGACAAAGGTTCAAAGCAAGCCGTTGAAACAAGTAGCCTTATCGCCGCCTAAAAACAGTTGCATACCACTGAAATCTCCTTACGAGGTTACGCGAGGATTTATTCCACGAAAACGGCCCAGATCATTCTGGCTCATTCTGCGGAGGAGACAGTCACGCATACTGTTTACCCTCCCATGCCCCTCCTGCCTTCCCATTATTCTCCCGGATCCAGACGTTGCACCCAGTGACATCCTCCTCTTTCCTCACAAGAAGAAACTATTGTCTGGCAGACATTTCCTGAATGATAACAAAGAGAATATTAAAGTGTCATGGTTCCCGAACAGTCAAAATACAGGCTTCTACAGCCAAGGTCCACATCAAGTCATCAAGAGCTGGAAAAATGTGTTATACTGAGAGAAGGGCTAATACAATCAACAGTTTTAATGTTCGCAAGCGTAATTTTTTCGTGGTGATATTTAAAACTTTATCTCTACCCGTCAAGTATTAGGTTTCCTGGGAAACAGTAGATATGATGTTCGAACTAGAACGAGAAGAACAACAGTGATACTCTCAGTCTTCTTACCAACAGTAGTGGATACATTAGCACTCGTCGTTTCATAATGTGTTAAGAGGTAAACAGTGATTTTATAGCTGCAGGGTTGGTTTCTTCGTTATTTGTAATACATAGTAAGACAAAAAACGTTGCACCGCAGAGGAATTATTAGAATGGGACGGAAATCAGTACATGTGACGTACATACGAAAAATGCTGCAAATTTCAGAAAAATTGGATTAATTTCTTAAGAGAAAGAGCTTCACAAACTGATCAGCTATATAACGAATTGGTGCACCTCTGGCCTTTATGCAAGCAACTCTTCGGCTTGCCATTGATTGACAGATTTGTTGGATGCTCTCCTGAGGGCTATCGTACTAAATTCTGACCAATTGGCACATTAGATCTTATTAATTTATTTATCAGATTATCGGGATCCCGAGATGGTTGGAGGGCTCTGCTCATAATGCTCGAAATGTTCTCAACTGTGGAAAGATCCGGAGACCTTGTTGGCCGAGATTGGGTTTGGCAAGTACGAAAACAAGCAGTAGAAACTCTCGCCATGTGAAAGCGGGCATTACGTTGCTGAAATTTTAACTCAGGGTGGCTTTCGATGAAGGGCAACAAAGTGGGGCGTAGAATACCGTCGACGTGTCGCTGTGGTGTAAGGGCGCCGAGGATGACAACCAAAGACACCCCAGACCATCACTCCCTCCTGATGAGATTCAATTCCGAATGTGCTACGCTGGAGACAGTCTTGTTGGTGTACAGAGGCCAGTAGTAGTCGGCGCAAGGGACGAGGTTAACTCAATCCTCTTTCTGTAAGCCGACCATGAATGGCCCTTGTGGTCACTGAAGCACCGATTGCACTTCGAATCGATGATAATGATGAATCTATGGCTCTGAGAACATCTCTGACGATTACTCGGTGCTCACGTTCGTTTGTGTCTGTAGGTCTCCTTCACCCATTCTTATCAACCTCGTCTAATAGTAGCGTCGCTCCTATTCAAATGTCGAGCGATTCACCGATTGCTCCAACCAGCTTCTTTGAGTCCAACTACACGTCCCCTCTCAAATGCCGAAATCTGCATATATTGCTCACGCGCCTGTTTGAGAGGCACAGTTACTGTCCAAGTGAGTACACGGAATGAAATTCTCACAGAGTTTATGCCCCGGTATTGTCATGTCTCCTGTTTACTATGCTTGCCAGCTGTGCAGTGCAAGCGTTTTCCGTCGAAACCTGTATGAATATCAATTTGTCACCTGTTAGCATAACCCCTTAATGGTGCGTCTTTTGGTTGTCTTAAAAGCGTATTACGATGCAGAAAGTAGTACTAATTATTATACATACAGTTATTATCCTCAAACATATTTGATTGTTTAGCCTATTTCAGATATTAAGAGATCAGGCCTCTTTGTCTCTCGCCTACGTGAGCAACACGTGCCAGACTATTTATTACACTTCTTCTTCTTCTTCTCTTTCTTCTTCTTCTTCTTACTTAGTAACTTACTGTAGCTTTATTACCTTCTTTGATTTCAGAATTTACTTACTGTTGGAATTGACATTTATTACTGCAGCAAGATGCCCTTCCTACCACCAAAATTTAGGCCTAACTTACGTGATTAATCACATGCACCATCCCTCTGCTAATCATGTAACTTGGACTGTGTTTTTCGTAACCTACGAGTTTGGGCAAAAATGAGGATACAGTCCAGAATTCTCTTACGTGTGTGCGAGAAACGCCCAAGTTGACCAATGTTAGTAGAGATATCTGTCTTACTCATTTAGGAAAAAATGGTCAGCCTTTCCTATGGCTCTTTAGCTACACCATCACTTGCCAGGTGTGTTTGCATCTCTCATTCATTCCATTCGAACGGTATGTGGTTAGTAGTTCTGGTGGTCTTCCATCCGGTATTCTTCGTACAATTGTGCACCGCCGTTACTAATGTTTTATATTGCAGGTTATCACTAGTTTCATGTTTAGTTCTCTCCTTTTGTCATTACTTGCGATGTAATATAAACTGCAGTTCTCTGACTTTCCTCATAAATTAATTTCTTTTTTTTTTTTTTCTCGTAAGCTTTCAGAATCACACATGTTTCAGATTCCTACAGTATTATTGGAACTAATACAGTTCAAAAAAAATTAATAAGAATCATTGTTTTCGATGAATTACCATTTCAGTTATTGTTCGTACATGGTTTTGTATATACCAATAATTTTGTGCTGTTTTCTTATTGTTAGCTTATGTGACTTCCTAAATTTTGAAACATGGGCCTTATTCAGGTGAGTTCTTATCTGCGACAATTTTATGTCCTTGTAAAGTATTTCCTCCGAAATCCATAACTGATGTTCTTGACACAGACTTTTTGCTTAGAATTTGGACACATTTTTTATAGTTAAGTACGGATCACTTTAAGTTGTCTTCTTCTACACTCCTGGAAATTGAAATAAGAACACCGTGAATTCATTGTCCCAGGAAGGGGAAACTTTATTGACACATTCCTGGGGTCAGATACATCACATGATCACACTGACAGAACCACAGGCACATAGACACAGGCAACAGAGCATGCACAATGTCGGCACTAGTACAGTGTATATCCACCTTTCGCAGCAATGCAGGCTGCTATTCTCCCATGGAGACGATCGTAGAGATGCTGGATGTAGTCCTGTGGAACGGCTTGCCATGCCATTTCCACCTGGCGCCTTAGTTGGACCAGCGTTCGTGCTGGACGTGCAGACCGCGTGAGACGACGCTTCATCCAGTCCCAAACATGCTCAATGGGGGACAGATCCGGAGATCTTGCTGGCCAGGGTAGTTGACTTACACCTTCTAGAGCACGTTGGGTGGCACGGGATACATGCGGACGTGCATTGTCCTGTTGGAACAGCAAGTTCCCTTGCCGGTCTAGGAATGGTAGAACGATGGGTTCGATGACGGTTTGGATGTACCGTGCACTATTCAGTGTCCCCTCGACGATCACCAGTGGTGTACGGCCAGTGTAGGAGATCGCTCCCCACACCATGATGCCGGGTGTTGGCCCTGTGTGCCTCGGTCGTATGCAGTCCTGATTGTGGCGCTCACCTGCACGGCGCCAAACACGCATACGACCATCATTGGCACCAAGGCAGAAGCGACTCTCATCGCTGAAGACGACACGTCTCCATTCGTCCCTCCATTCACGCCTGTCGCGACACCACTGGAGGCGGGCTGCACGATGTTGGGGCGTGAGCGTAAGACGGCCTAACGGTGTGCGGGACCGTAGCCCAGCTTCATGGAGACGGTTGCGAATGGTTCTCGCCGATACCCCAGGAGCAACAGTGTCCCTAATTTGCTGGGAAGTGGCGGTGCGGTCCCCTACGGCACTGCGTAGGATCCTACGGTCTTGGCGTGCATCCGTGCGTCGCTGCGGTCCGGTCCCAGGTCGACGGGCACGTGCACCTTCCGCCGACCACTGGCGACAACATCGATGTACTGTGGAGACCTCACGCCCCACGTGTTGAGCAATTCGGCGGTACGTCCACCCAGCCTCCCGCATGCCCACTATACGCCCTCGCTCAAGTCCGTCAACTGCACATACGGTTCACGTCCACGCTGTCGCGGCATGCTACCAGTGTTAAAGACTGCGATGGAGCTCCGTATGCCACGGCAAACTGGCTGACACTGACGGCGGCGGTGCACAAATGCTGCGCAGCTAGCGCCATTCGACGGCCAACACCGCGGTTCCTGGTGTGTCCGCTGTGCCGTGCGTGTGATCATTGCTTGTACAGCCCTCTCGCAGTGTCCGGAGCAAGTATGGTGGGTCTGACACACCGGTGTCAATGTGTTCTTTTTTCCATTTCCAGGAGTGTATTTTAAGTAGTTATAGTAGCAATAACTGATCACGACTAAGGTGACCGCTCATAACGTAGGTCGAGCAGCGACCTCTCTTGTGTGAGCTCCTTCAATGAATTGAAACCGTGAAAGCAAGCCGCCAAGTCAAGGTGAGCAATGTTAGCAACTGACTGAATTCAAATAAGGGTTAATTATCCGTCTATGGAAAAACGGATTTGCCATACCGTGACGTTGTTTCTCGTGCAGGGGTTAGTGCTGCAACGGTTAGCTGGTTGGTTGATTCGGAGGAGGGGACCAAACAGCGAGTTCATCGGTCTCATCGGATTAGGGAAGGATGAAGAAGGAAGTCAGCCGTGCCCTTTCAAAGGAATCATCCAGGCATTTACCTGAAGGGATTTAGGGAAATCACGGAGAACCTGAATCAGGATGGCCGGACGAGGGTTTGAACAGTCGTCCTCCCGAATGCCAGTCCAGGGTGCTAACCACTGCGCCACCTCACTCGGTGTTGCAACGGTGATGTGTGTGTATCCAGTTCTAACACTGCAGCAGTGACCGCTATCTAGCCCGAATGATAGTAACATACAGGAAGAAAGACAGGGGTTAGCTTCGAGTCGACAACGAGGTCATTAGGGACAGAGTACAATCTCAGATTAGGCAAGGATGGGGAAGGATATTGGTAGCGCCATTTCAAAGGAACCTTCGCGGCGTTTACCTTGGGCCTTTTAGGGATATAACGGAAAACCTAAATCTGGATGGCAGGACGATGATTTGAACTGTCGTTCCTCCCGAATCTGATTTCAATGTGCTAACCTCTGCCTCACCTCGCTCGGTCGTAACGTGGTGTTCCATTTCGTGCACAGTTTTTTCGTGACGCTGGAGCACTGACGCTGTTCCGGACCTGTCTGCTCGGGGCCAGAGGTGTACAAATTTTCCTCCCAGCCCCCTTGCTCCTGTCTCCGCCGCAACTATTAGAACAGCTGAGTCTATCGCGGCGAAAATGCAAGCGTGCATGTGTACTGAACAAAGTCAACATGGGTTTTCGCAAACCTGGAAAGTTTCATGGGACCCATTCAGCCTGCTTCACCTAACAACAGATTGCGCTCTCAACTCACCGTGAATACAGAATACCCAGGTATATCTTTGCATAGGTAGTTTCACTGCAGCTCAGTCATCCTAACGGCGAGAGCAGCAAAAAGAACAAACCAAACTTAATTTAAATTGAGGAGATACTGAGAATTGGGAAATATATACTAGTCGCGAAACAGAGCTCAAGCCCATAGTGAGAACAGTTTTCGTGCGTATAGGACACCTTCAAATAAATCAGTCATCTCGAGGGTTGGATCCCCTCACTTCGAAGACGACGGATTACACGGCCTAGGCTACGGTCAGGGTGCAATCTACGGTTTCGAAGCGCCTCTTGCTGTTGCTGTTGCTGTCCATCTTTCCGTCTGTCTGCCTGTTCCTTGCCTGCTAGACGGCTATTGTCGTCCGTCCACCAACGCCGCCGCCCGGTGCTCGCCGCCGCCTGCCGCTGTTGTCGTCCGTCGGTCCCTCAGCCTGCCTGCCTGCCTGCCCGTTATTTAGCCGCCACCCGGTGCTCGCAGCAACAACCACCACCGCCGCCGCAGGCCGAGGATCCTGGGCCACCCCCTTTTGCCGTCATCGTCCAGCCGCTGCCCAGAGGGATTCGCCGAACCGCCTTCACCACCTGCCGGAGGGGCTGCCGCCCCCTCTCGCTGAAGGCTTTCTCGTCGCCACCGCCATCGCTGCTGCTACCGCCGCCACAGCCGACATCCTTCGATGCCGCCACAGCCGACATCCTTCGATGCCGCCACTGCCCTCGCTGCCGCCGCCGTTTCTCGTCCTTGCCGCCATCGCTGTCACCACCGACCCCGTCTTCACCCCCCGCTTGCACACCACCACCATGTCCCACACCACCATCTCCATCATTTTCACCTCACCCTCAGCTGCTCCAACCACCATCACCTGGAGCTCATCTGCTGCCCCCATCCCCGTTCTCCCTTCCATCCCTGTCTACCCCACTCCTGCCCTGTTTTCGGCTGTTACTTCTTCTAACTGTCCCTTGCCCTTAGCTGTCGCCCCATCGCCATCCCCAGACTTCAAACCACTCACTGCACCACCTACGACACGCTCCCAGCCGGCACGGAATTCCGCCTGCCGCCCCACAGTCTCTGCGATACCCGCGACCCCAGCCCCTGCATCACCTGCCCCTCAGGGAGACCTCCCCCGCGCCACCCCTCTGCAACACATCCCCAGCCCCCTTCCCACCCTGCCCTGTCCAATAAACCTGCTAAATGCCCTAATGGTGACCCTGACCCCACCGACTCCACAAAGAAAACCCTGCTCCCTGTGACCCACCCACACCCCATCCCTACAAATCCTTCTACCCACACCTTCATCCTCTCCAGACCTGACTCTCAATTCCTTGATGCCCACACCCTCACCCTGGCCACCTGTAAATACTTCCCCAACACCCCCATCTACTCATTCCTCAAAAGGACTTGGTCCTATTTAAATCCCCCAATGCTTCCTTCCACACCAATCTCCTCTCCAAAATCCCACGTATCCAATTTAGCCCATGAGCCACCTTTACCCTCTACCACATCCTGTCCTCCCCCCAACAGCCTCAACCTACTAGATGTCCACTGACCTTCACCACCATTATCATGAAGCTTAGCCCCATGGTCACAGAGGCTGAGGTGTTGGTGGAACTAAATTCCCATCCCGACATTGAAATCCGCTCGGCCCATCACATCTTTAATGATGTCGGGCCGACTTCCCTGATGCACCTATTCACCAAATCCTCCTCCTCCATCGACTGCCTCCTTACAGAGGGAGCCTGAATCCCCCCTCCAATCCTACTGCTGCCAACGCTGCCTAAAGTACAACGACCATGTCACTGCTACCTGCAAGAGCCCCCCTACCTGTCTCCACTGCAAAGCTTCCCACTTCTTGAAGAACTGCCCCAACCTCACCTCTCCCCCCTCCTGTAATACCTGTAATGAACCCCATCCTACATACTCCTCAAAATGTAAAGCGAAACCTCCTCCTGTCACCCCTGAGCTCACTGTTCCTGTCAGACCAGTTGATGACCCAATCCACCCCAACAACTCACTCCACCCTCCCCCTACTGCAGAGGACATCATCCACTTTGTCACCACAGTCTTACAAAACATCCACCACTTCCAATGCCTCACACCATTTCCCAGATTGCCCTTGCTGCCCATTCCATTTTCCACCTCACCACCTATGCCACCTACTCCCACAACCACGCCCACTTCACCTTCATCCCCTTCACCACCCTCATCTAAATCTCCCCTACCATGGCATGACAACATTACTGTATCCTTTAACATAATATCTGCTCCCCGCCCACCCACAAACTCGTCTTCCTCCACACCCTCCATTGACACCGTGTGGATGCCTTCAACCTAAATAAAAGCTTCCTTCAACCCTGTATCTCCATTTCCACAGCTCCTTACACCCTCCACTGCACCAATAACCCATACCCCCGGTATGTAGTGGGGGTGCTATCTGCCACCTCAAGCACTTCCCTGTTTGACCTAAACCACTCCTCAACAATTCTGCTGAGCATATCACCCTAAGCCTATTCTCCGTCACCTTTACCATCAAATATGCCACCATCTACATCTGCCCTTGTACCCTATTCCATATGATTTCCTGGCACACACTGATAACACCTTCTCCGATTACATGATTGCCACAGACGTCAGTATCCACATCCGTGCTCCTGCCAAACTCCAGTGGTGGCACCGGTTTTTTCACCACCCTCCAGGAAGACCTGGTTCCCATCCCCCAACACACCCAAACAGAATGGAACACCACTCCCGACGTGTTCCTAGCCTCTTCTAACCCCCTTGGGCACATCACTGCAGATGTCCTTGACCTAATTGGCAGTGACCATGTCCACATACTCATCACTATCTCTGATGGTCGCCACCCCCACCCCATTCCTCCCCCTGACATTCCTCCTAAACTTGTCCATTACCACACCCGTGCCAAATGGGATACCTATCACGACTCCATACACTCCCAGGTCGAACGCCATGACCCTACCCTCCAATCAGCCTCGCACTCCACACTAAACGCAACACTGCTCCCGGCCATGACTGCATTATCTACCATCATCTCAAACATTGCCCTCCCTCCTTCCATGCAGTGCTTGCCACCCTCTACAACATAATCCTTGCCACTGGCTTAAACCCCAACCTGTGGAAAACCTTCCATATCCTGATGTTCCCCGAACATAACAAGCCTCCATCTGATGCCTCTTCCTATAGCGGTATACAGGGTGTTACAAAAAGGTACGGCCAAACTTTCAGGAAACATTCCTCACACACAAAGAAAGAAAATATGTTACGTGGACATGTGTCCGGAAACGCTTACTTTCCATGTTAGAGCTCATTTTATTACTTCTCTTCAAATCACATTAATCATGGAATGGAAACACACAGCAACAGAATGTACCAGCGTGACTTCAAACACTTTGTTACAGGAAATGTTCAAAATGTCCTCCGTTAGCGAGGATATATGCATCCACCCTCTATCACATGGAATCCCTGGTGCGCTGATGCATCCCTGGAGAATGGCGTATTGTATCACAGCCGTCCACAATACGAGCACCAAGAGTCTCTACATCTGGCACCGGGGTTGCGTAGACAAGAGCTTTCAAATGCCCCCATAAATGAAAGTCAAGAGGGGTGAGGTCAGGAGAGCGTGGAGGCCATGGAATTGGTCCGCCTCTACCAATCCATCGGTCACCGAATCTGTTGTTGAGAAGCGTACCAACACTTCGACTGAAATGTGCAGGAGCTCCATCGTGCATGAACCACATGTTGTGTCGTACTTGTAAAGGCACATGTTCTAGCAGCACAGGTAGAGTATCCCGTATGAAATCATGATAACGAGCTCCATTGAGCGTAGGTGGAAGAACACGGGGCCCAATCAAGACATCAACAACAATGCCTGCCCAAACGTTCACAGAAATGAGTCGCATGTCAACACAATCACCGAAGTCAACATTACCTTCCTTCAACTGGCGGTGAATCGAGGAAGTACAGTAAATACTGACGAAAGTAAAATGAGCTCTAACATGGAAATTAAGCGTTTCCGGACACATGTCCACATAACATCTTTTCTTTATTTATGTGTGAGGAATGTTTCCTGAAAGTTTGGCCGTACCTTTTTGTAACACCCTGTATGTCTCACCTCGGTGTTCAGCAAGCACTTGGAATCCATCCTTACCCAGTGCATCCATCACCACCTCCATCGACACCACCTCCTCCCCAACACCCAATGTGGCTTTCAACCTTTCTCCTCTGCTGTCGACCAACTCTTACACCTCACTCATCTCCTCTCCCGCCAGCTTAACGCCCGTCGCTCCGCCATTTTTGTCTCCCTAGATCTCGAAAAGGCCTACAACTGTGTATGGCATCCTGGTCTCCTGTTTAAACTCCAGCCCTATCCCCTTCCTATCAACTATGTCCATCTGATTGCCTCCTTCCTCTCCCGCCGCCCCTCCTACGTTACCATCCTTAGTTCCAATTCCCACACCTTCTACTCCTCTGTGGGTGTGCGCCAGGACTCTGTTCTCTCCCCTCTCCTCTACCTCCAGTACACAGCAGATATGCCCCAACCCTCCCATCCTCTGGTTCACCTCCTGCAGTATGCTGATGACACTGCCTTCCTTACTCTTGGTTCTACCCTTCAACGGTCCCAGCACCTTCTCCAGAATCACCGTGAACTTTTTGCCACATGTTGTAACCAGTGGCTCCTCAAAA
This sequence comes from Schistocerca nitens, assembly GCF_023898315.1. NCBI lineage: Eukaryota > Metazoa > Arthropoda > Insecta > Orthoptera > Acrididae > Schistocerca > Schistocerca nitens. The sequence continues at coordinate 564,519,312 of NC_064616.1, forward strand.
TCAATCCTTCCAAGACCCAGGCAATCATAGTAGGTCATACCACTCACTCCTTCTGGCTCCTTGATTTTTCCTTTACCATATGCACTCATCCTGACTGTCTCTCACCCACCCTCACCTACCTTGGACTCCGCATTGACCGTCACCTCACCTGGACCCCTCATCTTTGCTCTATCTAATCCAAAGCCCACAACCGCCTCCACCTCCTTAAACTCTTGTCTGGCCAGACACGGGGGTTGAACCCCTCTACCATCCTTCACACCTACAAATCCTTAATCCATCCCATCCTCCACTATGCCAGTCCCACCTGGATATTCACCCCCCCCTCCAGATCCTTGAGCGCCATGCACTCTGCCTCACGTACCATATACACCTCCCATCCCCCATGCGGATCCTCTATGACCTGATTCCTTTCCCCATCTGCTACTTTTCCTCAAGCATCTCTGCATCCTCTACACCTCCTGCTGATTTGATCCCTCTCATCTCCTGGTTGCTCCTCTTCTCTTCAACCCCCACCCACTGCCACACCTTCACCACTGTGTGCCTCCTACCCTCCACCTCTACACCCTTTATCTCCTTTCCCTAGGTGGCTTCCATTAACTCCCTCTCCCGGATGATGCCCTCTATCCCTCCATTTATCCCTCCTATCAACTATGATCCTCACCTCCCCCCCCCCATCTGTCCTTTTTCCCAGGCTCCCTCTCCCCCCCCCTTCCACCCTGTTTTTTGTCTACCTACCCACTCCTTGACTCCATTCTCTCCCTGTAAGTCCTTTTTCTTTCCCCTCCACTGTCTTCCCCACTCCTTTCTCGCGTCCACCCTGCTCCCTCCTTGTCTGTGCCCTCTCCCTCCATCGGTTCCCCCCTTTTTTCGCTTTTCCTCTCCTTCCCCCCTCTCATCTGTCCAGGTCCTCCTCTTCCCTCATACCCATTTGCCTTCATACTCTATAGTGCAGTGTTTTCTGTGAGTGTTCAGTGTTGTGCATCCCCTTTTTAAAGTGTTGCGAACAGAAATCAGACCATTGCCGTGTATTTTTATTTGTGCCTATTTGATAAGTGTTTTTAATCAGCATCACTGACCCCTTTGTTTTTTATGTTTTCTTCACAACTTTTTCGCCATGTGCTAGTTTTAAACAGTCGCCGTTTTACCACCTCTCTTTATTGTTATATCTCCTCATTATGTTTTTATTTTTTTATTTTAACTTTATCTGTAGGCTGCAGAGCGGCTTATCACGCTGCTGCCAGCCTGCCCTCCCTCTGAGGGAATCGAAATACAATAAAGAAGAAAAATAAATAAAAATAAATCGGTAGGTAAATTGTGTAGAGAGTTACTATACACTTACTCGAGAACCTCGAATATGTTACATGTCTTTAAATGTTTGGTCAGCAATTTCCTTGCTCCATAAATCTTTTCAAAGACGAAAAAGACTCAGTGGTTGAAAAATGTGAGTAAATGTTTGCCAAGAACTTGAGGCCATTTAGCAGTATAGAGGGGGAAGGCTTTCTAAATTTTAGGCAAACACTGACTGAAATAGGAAAAACTATGTCTCAGTTGATACTAAAAATCTTGTGCCTTCTGGCGGATAGTCGACACTTCATTTGATTAAGTGCATAGCAAAATGCAACGCCATATAGTGCATGCAATTCAAACTGATATCTCTGCACGTACAATTGGTTTATGAACAGACGATTACAAAGGTGTGCATTACATGTCAATCCCAGTGCAGGATATAAATTCAGGCTATCGTTTGATTAAATATTTATTAAATGTGCTCGGCGTTTCCCGACTGCCCAAAAACTGGAACAGACTGGAGTCGGAAGATCCGTTAGAAGGTGTAGGTGATTTTGGTGAGAACACTGCCAGATTTACGTTTGTCATAGGCCAGTGCAGTAATATTGTTATAAGGCCATCGACGTACACTCATCTGCTACAACATTATGACCACCGACCTGCTATGTATAGAAACACGTCCAGGCGATAGCAGCGTCACCTAGTGGAGAATGACTGCCAGTCAGAGGCACGCGCAGTGCATGTGCTATCAGTAACCATGATGTCCGTGTGTAGAATGGGTAAGGCGCGAGATTTATGAGAGTTTGACCGTGGGCGGATTGTGATGTTCCGGAAGCTCAGCACGAGCATTTCGGAAACTGCACGATTGTCGTGTATTTGAGGAATGCTGTCGTGAGTGTCTTCAACACGTGGCGAAATCAGGGCGAAACCTCGTCCAGACGTCTTGGGGTTTTGCGGCCACCTCTCGTTACAGATGTCGACGTCGTAGACTGGACAGGACAGGCGACGAACTGTGACGAAACTGAGATCAGACCTTAATGTTGGGCAGAGTACAAGTGTGTCTGAACACGCAGTGCACCGAACACTATTACCGATGGGCATCTGCAGACCACGACCGATGCATGTGCCAATGTTAACAGCACGACATAGGCAACTACGACTGAAATAGGCACATGACCATTGGCACTGGACGTTGGCGCAGTGGCAGAAAGTTGAATGATCCGGTGAATCCCAGTACTCTCTTTATCATGCCGATGGAAGTGCTCGAATCCATCATTTTCCAGGCGAACCGCTCCTTGACACCTGTACTGTGGGACAGAGACAAGTTGGCGGTGGCTCCATTACGTTATGGGGAACATTCACCTGGGAACCCACAAGTACAGTGGAGCTGGTGCAAGGCACCATGACTGCCGAAGGCACTGGCACTTTTCAGCAATATAATGCGCCATGTCACAAGGTCAGGAGTGTTATGGAGTGGTTCGATGAACACAGTGGCGAGTTCCAGCTGATGTGCTGGCACCCCAACTCGCCAGGTGTGAACCCGATCTAAAACATTTGGAATCCGGCTGAGCATGGCGTCAGAGCTCATCGCCACATTCCCTGGAATTTACGGAAATTAGGTGACTTATGTGTGCAGATGGACATATTGGTTATTAGGTAGGTGGTCATAATTTCTGGCTGATCAGTGTACATAAACGTCTTCTACGCATGCCTCATAGTGTAAACACACCCTGAGACATGTTCTGAGCGAACACCTTTCGCAAGACAATATCCCAGATGTATTAGCTGCTTTTAATTCAGTTAGGTCTAAGGTTTACTATATCAAGAGAATAGGTCTCCGTGCGATATTGAACTGATCTTTGAAGTAGTGTGTCTCAAGTCGTTGCACTAGTTATTTTGCGATTTTTCAGTCAGTAATTTCTCTCGTTTACCAGTTAGCAACGATGCAGCGTTCGACGTATCTGAGGACACTTGTTTCGATATTGAAGTGTGGGACCGCGAAACTCTCAATATATTCCACATAGATCATCGTCGGATTGCTCAGGTGACGTATGCGGATCCATCTCTAAAGGTTCGGCTGCAATGGTTGGCCCCATACTGTCACAGCTATTCCCGAACCAGTGCTTTACCGATACTTGCCATTGGGGCATGGCTTGTTCATACTACAGTGTCATGCTGCTTCGTACAGGTAATGATCAATCACGCGTGATAGCTCCACAGTCTCTCCAGAAAGAAGTTCTTCTTCTTTAGCATCAAGGCCACTGAGGCACAGTGCATACAAAGCAGCTCGCCCGACACCAATTTACATGAGTCCGTATGGACTCACATACTGAACTGTTGATCTCTCATTGTCAGGCATGTATAGAGCACCAATTCAAATGTTCTTCGCTGGGCTCAGCCCCAGCGCCCCTAGACAAACACTACACATTGATTTTGCTGGTCCACTTTCGAACACCCGTTGGCCAGTTGTTGTAGACATTTATAGCAAATTCTCATTAGTGGTGCTGATCAATCGACCACAATCGTAAATGGCGTAAAACTCTCACGTCTGTTTCCTGTACTGAATTCCTCCCTGCACTGATGGTCTCAGATAAGAGCCAGCAGTTAACGTTGGCTACTTCAAGCGGTTTTGTAACACCAACAGTATTCATCATGTGACAAGTGCACCATTCCACCCGCAATCTGACGGTAAAGCAGAACACTGAAAGGTAACCCTAGTGCGGACTGTTTAAATGACTCAGAAAGGTGGCATAATTTTAGTGTTCTAAAACCATTTATTTTTTAAAAAAAAAACAGACATAAATTATGAAAAAATGGTTCAAATGGCTCTGAGCACTACGCGACTCAACATCTGAGGTCATCAGTCGCCTAGAACTTAGAACTAATTAAACCTAACTAACCTAAGGACATCACACACATCCATGCCCGATGCAGGATTCTAACCTGCCACCGTTCGGTCGCTCGGTTCCAGACTGTAGCGCCTAGAACCGCACGGCCACTCCGGCCGGCAATTATGAAAAACAAGTTATTGATTGAATACCGTAGACAATTAACAGATGGTTTAAGACTACACTGGACAAGGATCCTGTGTGGCAGAGACAGTCTAACTAGTGGAGTGAGTCAAGTACTGTGGCGCTAAAAATGTGGATAACGCAAGCTGAATTGATCTGACGCTGAGCAGACTTTGATTGATCAAATCTAAGTAAGTTTCTCTACATAGGTAGAGCTGAGAGCAAGTGGCAACTGAGATCTGTAAGGCCCTGACAGTCCTGGAGTGGCACTGCATTACCCGGTTTGCTTCGTGCGGCGATGTAAATTGCAGCTGGAGATATGTGTGCGGCAGAGGTGAGACTTGGAGGCGGCTCCTGTGAATCGATCGCGGCCACGACAGAAATGCAAAAATCTCACGGTCCAGCGATCAGGCAGACGGATCGCAATTTACTCTCTACCTGAGCCCTGAAATCATGGTAGATTCCAGTGTGTGACATACCTGTTCGCTGGTCATACCAAGGACCAACTTGGCTCACTTATACGACAGAGCGCACAAGGATACCAAACGTCAGGACCGGTAAACCAAAAACGAATAAGTGTGCTCTCGGCAAACGAACAGTCCGAGACGTTTGAAGTCACATTGTCGATACAGTAAGAACTTAACCACAGGCTCCCCAGTCTAAACTACTTGCAAGTGAAGTCAGTCTCAGAACAGGTCCCAAGTACCAACCACACATGCCGGATCTTTGACCAGAAGTACTTACCAGACCAAAGCCCTGCACTCGAGAACCTCGCATCTCTCCAGAAAAGAGCAAAGAGCACAAACAGCACCACCTTCACACCGTCTTGAGACAATCACAGGGCTAGAGGTGCTAAATCTCACCTCCCACACGACAGCACAAACTCATGTCGAACCAGGGAAAGAGTTAAGAAAGCTGCATCTCTGAAAAAAGGAAACCATCAATTACTGGCTTTTTTAAGTTTTCACAGATGGGGAAGAGACAATTTTCTCCAAAGTCGTGTCGCTTCCCATGGCAACAAGCGAACAGATACAATCCTGAATATCTTTATCTGAATCATCTGTGTCTTGGATCTTGTTAGTCCTAGCTATGAGGTGTATTAAATCTCTAAACATTTCTCAGACGTCGCATTTTTCTTGTACAACCGAGGCGGCCAGGGGAAGTTGTTCACTAGCCTATTTGCACTATTGGCGAACACGAAAACTTGTGAATTTTTATTATGCATGGCTCTGCACACAATGCCTGGTTTATGACTCCACTGTGTAGATGCATTCCTGTAGACCGTCGTCCTGGCTCAGGCTTCCGCTGGCGCCATGGCAGGTAGCGCAGCGTTGTTCTGTGGGAGACCTGTCTCAGCTAGGCGCTGCCCAGTCTGCCCTGTACGGCTGTGGACCTGTCTGGCAATGGGCTCTAAGGGATGGGCTCGCCGCCAGTTGCTTTTAACTCCCAACATGCTGTGTCTCTGAATCATAAAAATACCTCATGCTTTTGGGACCCTGCCAGGATCCATCAATGTCTCACTCAAGGTGTGTCAGGTTGTAATAATATCTTTAATAACTTTTCGTATGCGAAAAATAGGTGACAGAGTAACTTGTCCTCTCTCAACATTTTTACAAAACATTTGAGCAGCAAATGGACAAGTTACGTGCCTCCCACATGCGGGAGCAGGCTCTGGTGATTTTATTGTCCTTATACCGTTCTCTGCTGAGTAAGGGCAAGTTTCCTTCGGAACTGCTGCATGTACGCTGACAGAACACTGCTGGATCTGCTGCATGCTCCTTCTATATTTAATGTAAATGGTCATATCTTTTTCAGAGTCTTCTCCAGAAACAGATGCTCGGGACGAGGGGCATCGCCATTCAAGCATTCAAGTACTGGGCCACTCAATTTATCTTGTACAGGGTTCATCTGGGCTTCACAGGTGGCACCAGATTCAGCTTCACTCCTGTTAGCTGCGTGATTCTGCCGCAGATTTCTTGGTTTCAGAGATGGAACCCTATGGCATCTCGGATTCCTAGCATCCCTCGCTTCCTTCGTTTCCAGCACCGCCGGTGCCAGACGTTAAGCTTATGGACGACGATCCAGCATCTTCGGCGTCATCGCAGAGTCAGCAGCCCCCGTCACAAATGTCTGTTCCTCTATGTCCTGCCACCTTCCTACACGCCTCTGAGGACCCACCAGTTCCAGAAAATGCTCCGTCTTTGTGTGTGGATGTCCAACCTGTGAACAGCTTTTCGGCTGGTGCTCCCATTCCGCAGTGCATATGTCGGGTTGCGGGAGGAAGTTGCCATTGGCCACAGTCCAAGCTCCTGCGTCCTCAGTGACACCTGACTCTATACCTGGACTCCCACTCCCCTCGCCGTCGTTAGCAGTGAAGCCAGTGCACAACGATGGTGAAGAGGTTTGTGGGAGGCTGAAGGTGGTATCGTTCGCCGCAGAAACCACGCTGGGCCTGTCACTTCCAAATGCATTTGTTGGCATCGTACATGATAAGTATCGCCGCCAGAGACAGCCACACAGCAACCGCTGACCACCAACCGACGGTCGCTGGAAGTCCCCTGTAGAAATATCGAGCTATGCTGCCTCTACAGCAGCCCACAACTGCAGAAGTGTTGCCGCTGCCGGATTTTGGCAACGAACTGACCTCTCGATTATATTTCACAAATGTTCGATGGGATTCATGTCGGATGATCTAGTGGTCCCAATCATTCTCCTGAATGGTCCAGAATGTTCTTCAAACTAATCACGAACAATTGTGCCCCGATGACGTAGCAAATTGTCATCCATAAAAATTCCGTCGCTTTCTGTGAGCATGGCTGCAAATTGTCTCCATGTAGCCAAAAATAATCATTTCCAGTCAATGATCGGTTCAGTTGGACCAGAGGGCCCAGTCCATTCCATATAAACACAGTCCACACCATTATGGAGACACCTGCAGCTGTACAATGTCTTGTCGACAACTTGAGTCCTTGGCTTCGTGGGGCCTGTGCCACACCCGAACCCTACCATCAACTCTTTCCAACTGAAATCTGGACTCATTTGATCAGTCACAGTTTTCCAATCTTCTAGAGGCTCTCCAGGGATGTCGTGCTGTAGCCCATTAACGCCACATTTCGCCGCACTCTCCTAATGGAGAGCTAACCTTGGGTGAGCTCGAGTGCTCTCTGGAGATTTCACGAATTACTGCAAAATTAATGATTTACTCTTTTTCAGCCACGAAGACAGTAATTAAGATCGACAGCACTACATATTTTATTTTTGATGAAAAGATCAGTTTCAATTTTCATATTCAAAAGTAACACCAAAGTACAGATTTATTTAAATCATTTAATACTAGGAAGGAAAGAGGACCTGGTAAGAGTAGGGAACAGTATTTATAATTAATTTTTCAGCGGTTGGTTTCAAGGTTGCCTGCTCTTATCAGGAATACTTAATAATTTTTCTAGTTGTCAAGGGAGGGCCATTAGAAAAATTGGCGACCGTGACATGACAGGAGAAAACATCTGGTGGAGCTCCATATGATCCATCGCTGATAACACAAATGGATACAACTTCGTCAGGTGCTGTGTCAAACCACAAATCATGCATGCGGTCAGCTGCAGCTTTTGCAGCGGATATTGCAGAGGACATCTTATGAGCTGAAATGACAGCTGCTCCAGGCTTCTGAACTGTTGTCACAAAGTCTCCTTGGAGCCAAGCATCATCTTTGACAGCTTCATAGACAGGTACAGGTGAGCCTTTTCCAATGTCAGCTGTGGCATTACGTACATCAGGAAACTGCGTAGATGGGTGATTTCCCCAAATATTAACATTGCGAACAGCTGATAAACCAATCCCAAGACGTGCTGAAATGTGCGCTTTTGCAAGCGGGAAGACGGACAAACAAACAAGATTCCCTTAGCCTGCTTGGACTGGGCGTAGTTCGGCTTGGATGGGAGTAAAGCAGCCTGCCCATTCTGCCGATGACGTGCGGCAGCTTGCCTGCCTGGTTACCAGGAAGGCATGGCCAAGTTAAAAGCGCAATACGTACACATGTGCTCAGAGCTGGGTTAGGGCAAGCATGAATATGCATCAAGTTTCAATCGCCAGAAGATAGGATAGGTTCAGGCTGAATTTGAGACGTGAACACCTTTTCTGGAGTGTTAGATCTCAAATGTAAGTGATTTCGTACTTAGCCCTTTTCCACTTGTCCTACACTAATGGTCATATACTTGTTATACGCAAGTTTGGTGACTGGAGTTTGATAGCTTTTGCTGTCAGTGAATGTATTTGATATACGAGTGTTGGCCAGGAAGTAATGAACCGTTTTTTTTTTCTCAGCCGAAAACAATGCTACGAATGATAAACGTTACGTACGTATTATTTGAAGTCTCCTGAGTGAGCGCGCCAAGTTTCTGTCACTTCCGGCAGATAGCGTAGCTGCAGGACAGTTTCACAATGGCGCCTTTAGGTGATGTACGTTACAAGCAAGGTGCCGTCATTGAATTTCTCACTGCAGAGAGCGAAACTGTGGGGAACATTCACAAACGCTTGTGCAAAGTCTATGGAGCATCTGCTGTCAACAGAAGCACAGTCTCTGGGCACGGAGGGCGAGGTCATCAGAAGGCGGTTAGGCGGATCTCCACAATTTGCAGCAGTCGGGAGACCATCCACGGCTGTCACACCCGACATACCTGACCTAGCCCTACGGACTTCCACTTGTTTGGGCGATTAAAGGATGCCATTCGTGGAAGACATTTTGAGGACGATGAGGAGGTGATTCACACAGTAAAGCACTGGCTCTGCCACCAGAACAAGGACTGCTACTGACAGGGCATACGCGCCATCATTTCGCGCTGGAGGAAGGCCATAGAATGGGATAGAGATTACGTGGAAAAATAGGATGTGTAGATAAAACACCATTTTTAGTGAGTCTACTTCTCAGTACGTTCAATAAAGAATTGTTGAAGGAAAAAAATGCGGTCCATTACTTTCTGGGTAACTCTCGTAAATGCAGCGCCACTGAGGACAATAAGCTATCTTGGCTCCTGCTTGTTAATGCAATCAGAATAGCAACCACTGCATACGATTTCAGAGCCAGGTGTGTTACCAGACCTTTAAAAAAACTCCACATGCTGTATTTCAGCAGGCCAGTACCCAGTCGCATGAGGTGAAATTTGTGGAATACATCTGCGAAGAACGGTGGATACTGCTCCTTCTCGAGCATTCACTTACTTCCCCATCATCAGCAATGCGTTGGTCACGGCCCTCCAGTAACTATTGCTGATGCTTTACAGAATTGGTGCGAACTATGGGGAGGGAGATTCCACACAAACATGCACATGTCCTGGCTGCTACAGGTGGACGCTTCACAATATAATGAGTCCTCAGAGGCAGAGATCATGCATAGTTCTTTACTGGTAATAATCTGTGGATTACAAGTACCCAATCTCATTTCACTGACATGTGTATTTGCTAGTGATGGAATTCGTACAAATCGTAGAGCTGTATAACGAATTAGATTCATTTAGCTGTGTCTGAACGTAATCGTCTTCTCTTGTGAACCTACCTTTGTGAGTTTATGGCTGAGCCATCGACATACCCACGTGGCTATCAGAAAGATTTGTACCGGGTGACCTTAATGAAATCAGATAGCTCCCCACTGAATGACGTGAATGTAATTTTAGGTGATGAGCATCAGATAACTTAATAAATTTAATTTATTAAGTAAGGATATTCATACCATACGTAAACGTTAGGTGCTGTAACTCACAAGATGATAAAAATAAGGAATTTCATCAAGCTGTTGAATGAAACAATGGTCAGTATGAAAACATATTTATAACAATTTTCTGTGGACTTCAAGTTAAACGCAACTGCACAAGGGCATGAAATCATTACATTCATTAGGAACTCAAAAGCTGTAACGTCTGTCTGAAAACACCACATACATTCTATCATGTGGTTTGCGAACGCTGCAGTTGCTCACCATATTTAGCGTTACTAGTACCTGCAAGTGGCCCGGAATCGAAGTCCCTCTCAAATTAGTTCCACAGAGGACTCCCATCAAGTAGCAGAATTTTTATTCTATCTTTCTGCATGAGAGTTTTTTCCATGATTTTGAGCACCAATAGCGGTGATTCTTCCTAGTGCCAACCACTCATGTCAGTTTTAATAATGCAACAATCTCCCTTCCATACACTGTTTCAACATATAATTAACGAGTCGTGTGGTTTTTTTATTGCTGAAGTTCAGGAACAAGCAAGTTCTTATACCTTTCATCTGTCCTATTTCTTGTTTTAGCCAACGAGGCCTTCTCCATGTTCAAGTGGTGATTTCTAAATGTAGTTGCTCTTACTGTTTCTTAGCAGAGTCAACAACAAGGTAAGTAACTTGAGGCCATCCTGAATGCACTCCCTGTCTCTGTAAGCTCGTGGCACATCTCCTTAGTGCCAGAGGCCTCCAGACATCAAAAACACTATACAAAAGCTTTCCGTCATTTAGGACACAAAGCAGACCACTCCTCTCTGGGAGAGTTTAGACGCACGCAATATACTGGTCCCAATTTATACATAGCTTCTCATCCCCCTACCGGAGTGGTGGTGTCTTTTTTCTGAAAAGGACTGAAGGATTATCTCCGCTGCTCATCTGGCCTTTGCTCAACTTGTACTCACTAAAATTCCCAGCTACATTTAAACAAATCTCCAGAAGTAGAATTTAATATGTAAATGTAGTAATTATGTATGACAATCACTTGCGTTAACTTTAACCATACTTGGACTTTCATTCCCAATTTGCAATTTAGATTGCATGGATCTATTAATTTATCAGAGTTTGGTTATGGTACACGGCAGTTTTGACTAAAATGGTCATGTAATATCTTTTATCGTCGGTGGTTCTTTTGTCCTGGGATTTCTTTCAAATAGTATTAACTACTAATATTGAATTATTAATTATATTTCCACAATCTGCATAACTATCACAAAACCAGAAATAAGCCATAGCAGCACCCGCTGTTTGTAGTCTAGTGGGTATTGTTTCTCTTCTGGGACATGAAATGGTGTAACGAAATAACGTATAAACTGTGTACTGTACAGAACGAAAGTATTGCGTTTTACGATCAGTGCACTTGCTCATTTCAGAATGTCATGTAGTGAAATTAAGTATTCATTACTTAATTACTAATTACCACTTTCCTGCAAAGGCATGCGGTTCATGCATGACCGTGACTGCAATTATTAACGAAATTCGAACGTAGCGCGGAAATATTAAAAACTGTCTTGAAGTGATTGTATAGCACGGTACTGATCAGTTAGTTCAAATCCAAGTGATTTGAAAATCTCCAGTAAAAGAAGCAGAATTATCAAACTATATGTATTTTTTTTTGTTCCTTAATAATTTATTAGTTGTGTACTCACGAATTCGACTGAAGCAACACGCTTACAACTGTGTTGGTCGAGAACTTATAGATCTTACATAAATGACACAAGACATTGCTAGGTGAATCTTGCTCGGAGTTTCAGCTGTCTAAGTCGAGAAGATTTTCTGTATTCATCCCCACTGGGCACATTTCCCTTGCAAAATGTGAATGTTTATTCTCAACCGTAGCTTTACGTATACTTGACTGTGATGAATGCATGTAGAGTCATGTTTTGTGTTGTTGATTTCAGAAGCAGAGGTATAGTCTGAAACCCAATAGCCTACTGCTCTGGAATAGTACTGGGTGATTATGATGAAAGTGCAGCTGCTCACAGAGATCCACTGTGGGCTGTAATTATCGTGTAGCAGCAAAACTTGGTAGATATTCTAACAAGGGAAACTCCCCATCGCACCCCCCCTCAGATTTAGTTATAAGTTGGCACAGTCGATAGGCTTTTAAAAACTGAACACAGATAGATCGAGAAAACAGGAAGAAGTTGTGTGGAACTATGAAAAAAATAAGCAAAATATACAAACTGAGTAGTCCATGTGCAAGATAAACAACATCAAGGTTGGCGTAAGCTCGGCAGCGGCGTGGTCTCCTGGTTAGCGTGAACAGCTGCGGAACGAGAGGTCCTGGGTTCAAGTCTCCCCTCGCATGAACAGTTTACTTTTTTCATTTTCGCGAAGTTATGATCTGTCCATTCGTTCACTGACGTCTGTGTTCACTGTAATAAGTTTAGTGTCTGTGTTTTGCGACCGCACCGCAAAGCCGTGCGATTAGTAGACGAAAGGACGTGCCTCTCCAATGGGAACCGAAAAGATTTGATCACAAGGTCATAGGTCAACCGATTCCTCCATAGGAAAACACGTCTGATATATTCTATACGACACTGGTGACGGCATGTGCGTCACATGACAGGAATATGTTGTCGACCCACCTAACTTGTACACTTGGCGAATGGGTAAAAAGATTCTTCTACCTTGCCCGATTTAGGTTTTCTTCTGGATGTAATAATCACTCCCAAAAAAGTGATGAAAACATAAAAGTTTGTCACATAAACTGCAACAAATGAATGCAACAGTTTCACAGTCGCACAGTTTTCCCTGTGCTCTGTCAAAACATATGTTTTTAACGTTTTCAAATTTTTCCGTGTGTAGACCGTCAAATCCTGCATATGTCCAAGCAAATCAGAACATGTCCTGGAATTTTGGAGAACGAAGTTGATTATGTGTGAGTGTCTGAACTTTGGTAATTGACACACGATCACGTAAACAATATTGCTCTGTGTATCTGTGTAGCTTCGCAAAATCATAGAATCTTCTCACAAAGTATTTCACTTGCCGAAAACCGAACACATCTAACGGTTGCACAAGAGGTGTACAACCTGGAGGAATGGTAATCACGTCTACTCCCACACTAAAATTGTACAATGCCTGATCCTTCTGTCCTGTATAGCTGTCAAGGAATAAGGGAAAATCTTTGTCCGCTTAAGGAGCAATCACACGTTCATTAAAGTCTATCACTAGTCTTTTCTCCATTTTTCCTGACGCACTGCAATTCACAATGACATTCGGCGATTGCGCAAGTACCCTATTCACCTGTTGCTGAACTTGCAGTCCAAATACACAATTTTTTTCCTGCAAACATAAATAAAATGTAGGTAAAAGATATCCTGCTTTGTTCAGAACATATTGTATGGTATAACTATGTGAAGCGGCATGCAGCTGGTCTACAGTACATTCCGTGTCGCCTTCTCCAACTAACGATAACGTGCGGGTCGATTTCATTTCATAGTTAAAACCGGACTGATCTGTGTTGATAATATATGCGTCTTCATACTGTTGGAATCTGACGTTAGTTTCTGTAGCAAACGTCTTGGAACACTCTGAAAGTTCTTCCAGTTTATTCGCGTAGTTCTTGCTTATATATTTCGTTATCTTCCTGCTCGTAATTTTGTATTTTCTTTTGAACGTGACAGGCGAATGAGATGAAGTATTGAAGTCCAGGCCGATTTGTTTAGCGTAATGCAATCCCCAAATCTGTAGGTCTGTATCATGCACTGCACTTAATTCATTTCTGGCTTTAATAAATTGTCGGTATACATCGTTTTCTAGTTCACTGAACTTCTGTGTTCGGGTTCCACCTCGTTCCACGACATCTTTGCAATATTTAATTGTGATTTTTTCCTCCATCCCTTTAAATTTCTTAAATTTATTTGTTACTTCACTCCATAATCTATATTTGCGTCTTTTAATTGGTTTGGACAGTAACCTGTATTGGAACATTTCCCTCATGTAACCCAAAGAAATATCATCAGATTGAAGTCGCAGTATTTCCTCTTCGTGTTCTTCGCGCGGATCATCAACAATCTCATCATCTGGTACATACAGCCCCGTAGCAGTCAGCAAGGTATCGTCATCTACACACGTACTGTTTATCAACAAATGTAGGAAATAATCATACAAATGTTCGACAATCGTTCGATCCCTTAAGGAACTTTCCGATTCCTTAGAGTTCGGAAAATATTCATTGACCTTGTTATTGAAGTCGCGAGCTATATTTGCTGGATTCATATTGCCCACGGAAGAAGTCTCACGTATTTAATGCACTCTCGTCCAAAGTAGCGAACAGTCAACTGCCAGCCAGGGAGCCTCGTTAGCAGGAATACTCTCTCTTCCGTGCGCTGTAGTCGACTGACGTCGTGTGTTTCGATGTTTGTTTAGGTGTAGCGTCCCCATTCTATGGTGCAGTTACCTCGCATCGGACGGACGGACGGACAGATAATAATTGTCTGAAAATAAAAAATTAAACTTATCACTCGAGGAAAGATTTGAACCAAAGACTTCTCCTTCCGCAGCTGCTCACGCTAACCACGGGACCACGGCGCTCTGCATATCAGATAATTCTTGATGTTGCGTATCTTGCACATGGACTACTCAGTTTGCATATTTTGCTTATTTTTTTCATAGTTCCACACAACTTCTTCCTGTTTTCTCGATTGATCTGTGTTCAGTTTTTCAAGGCCTATCCACTGTGCCAACTGAGGGGGTGCGATCGGGAGTTTCCCTTGTAAGTCATCAATACGAAATCGATTTACACTGTCAAAAATTTGTTCCAGTTTTGGCCACCACGTGTTTATCTGGCACGGTACGGCGACTCGTCGGCGTCTCCGGTGTTCAGATTGAACGAATTGCGTAAGCGGCTGTCAATAATAGCATCAATATAATGCCCGTCTCACTTGTTTCACTTTTTCTGCACACGTCCCGTTCCTAATTCAACGCGTATAGAAACATTTGTATACGTCTTTCTTGCATTCAAAGCTCCCGATTTTCACCTGGAGGCCAAAATTGAAACTAACAAGTTTTTCAGCGTAAATCGGTTCCGCGTTAACGCATAAGATTATCTACCACTCCACAACACATAGCGGAAACGTTTGGGATTTAACCCAAGTCATAGAAGCATGGTCCAATGATCAATAAATTTATTCCAACATCTCTTTTTAACCTCGTCGTCATAAAAATTTATTCCACCTCCATGATTCAAACAGATTGGCTTGTAAGCGAAATTTGTAGCAGTAGAGGGCGTACAGCGTTTGTGATATCGGCTGCAGAGACTGGTCACTCCACAGTGCTTGCTATTTCGATATCAAAGGATGCATCGACATTTCGTTAATGGTCCTTTGTATGAGATCCGGAAGTAGAAGGTACCCAAAAAGAATAAAATACAAAGTAAATCCCGAACTTTGGAATAGGCTTCCAACAATTTCATTAATTTTTAAACAAGTTCGGAATATTAATAATCGGGAAAACTATCCAACGCACTTTGAAATCCAGTTGTCAGTACATCTAAGTCTTCGTGACTACTCTGTAATTCACATCTAACTTCCTGACAGTGGGTTCACAGTACCACTTTCAGAGTATTCGCCGACAGTTCCACTCTCGAATAGCACGTGGGAAAAATGAACATTTAAGTGGGTATGTAACGAATAAGTAAACATTTATTTGAAAAATCATTACAGCCATATTTATTGATATAAAAATCTAAAATTTTTCATGTGTTAATCAAAAAAGGTGTGTTTTAACAGAAAAATATAATAAAATATGCTGGATTAATATTTTGCCAGAAATTTGAAATTTTAAAATTTTTGTCATTTTTATAAAAAGCCGTAACTCAAATCATGTAGTTAATCTGAAAATTTTATTGTAATGTCCTGAGAATGTTATAAGACCACTGAACTGCAGTTAATAATTTGTGGTACAAATTGTATCATTTACAGAGTTTTTAATTTTGAGCGTCCAGAATTAACTTTTTTTACATACAATCATCTAAAAATCAGAATATAATTGCAGTATCTCGTATTTTTTAGTTTCCGGGAGACAGCAACACGTTGCGAGCAGTTCCTGAAAATTTCATACCATTAGTGCATATACTTTCTGAGATAAGGCTTCTAATAACGTAAGAAATGTAAAACAGAGAAAATGTGGTTCAAAGATTTTCTTCTTATACTTCTACATGTAATAAACTTACTCCAGTTTTAAAATCCTCCATACTGACGCTCCTCCTCCTCCAGGTTTCTCTTCTCTCCTCTTCGAATCTGCCTAACCTGTATTTGCGGGTAAGACACTGATCTGTTAGCTTTCTTGACCCTGCTCTCGTTGATGGTGTAAAATGCTTTAGTTTTAAACATACCAAGATCTATACCAGCTCTCTTCAGCATTTCAGTTCTACCATTATTTCCGTTATTGTAACATAAAACTGCATCATAGACACCTATTTTTAGTACTTCAAATCCACTCAATGTCATTTTTGAGCATTTAATCCAAATTACATTAGTGAGGCTTTCATTTGCATTTTGTGTCTTTCCGTGAAGACACTTCCTCAATAAATCATGGTTTGCAAGAAACCTGAACGTGGGCTTAATTATATTCATAACAGTTTCTGGTAATGAGTGTTTATGTGAATACGTCTCATTTCTGTAGTTGAACTTACACCAATCGCCTTTCGACATAGATTGTGTATTGGTCTTTAGTTAGTCAATAGTTTGTGGAGAAAAATTGCCCATACAGCACGCCTCATTGGCTCTAAATTATGTGTGTTTTACCTGATAGCTCTCCATGAAATAACTGAAGAGAATCAATTTCTTTAAGAGTATGCCTGTCTTTTCCTCCTAGTGGTTTTCCATCCTCAAATAATTCACCTTTCTTCTCTTTCAGCATGCGACGAAGCCTACCACCAAGCCTCTTTTGGATGTGGCCAATACGTCTCAACTTTTCTATTGTTGTATTCACGGATTTTTATCTGTTACAGCTTTGAAAGAAAAGGAGTCCCCGCCACCAAGGTATTTAGTATAGCTAACACCATACTGGTCCTCAAATCTCGAGAACATCCTCACAACTGCAGCAGCCTCCACGCCCCCACTTGAGCCACTATAACTTTTAGAGCATGCTACTGCATGCTTTTCTTGCCACAGTTTCTCGTTGTCTTCATTGTTGGACTTTTTTTGTTGCACACTGGTGGCACTATTTAGACATATTTCTACATCTAAAACTTTACCTGAGTCCATACTAATAACAGAGGCAGCTCCAGAGAGAGTTGTGTGACCCCTTTTCATCCAGGTCCCATCTACAGACACACACAGAGCAGTAACATTTGTAGGATTCACTGGCATGAATATTTCACCCAGGATCTATTTCTTTTTGGTTTACTTCCACCAATTCCTCCACTGCTTTCTCCATAGAAACTTTGGCAGTATCGCATACAGCATCAGACGATTCTTTATTTGTTTTTTGAAACCTTGCACAAGGTGCATATGCTAACATAAATTGCTTTCATAGGTACAAGTGTCAGTTTTTTTGCAGGAGGAAAATGAAAATTCATAGCCTCACGAATTGCAAATTAATTTAAAATCATAAGCTGTTCCCATTCTTCTTTCCTCAACAACAATCATGCATTCAAAATTGTTGAGGCTTTCGTGGCCACTTGTTGACAAACTGCCTATTGGCTTCTGTCTCGGGTTCTTCGGCCGACGTTCATCTGATTTTTCTGACGTTTCGCCAGCACGAGTGGCTGGCATTGTCAAAGCTTCATCCTCCATTGCCGGTGGTGAACTGGAGCCGAGCTCGCGGGCGCAGGCTATATGTACCTGGCGCGCCAACGTCCGAGGGCTTCTCCGCGGTCATTTCCGGTGCGGTTCTCCTCTTGCTACCTGCGACGGTCGTTCGCTGCAGTACGGGAAGCCAGGATCCGTTGACCTTAAGGCTTTCTTCTTTCTTGTTCAAACTGTTCGCGTGTTTTTGTATTTCTACAGCTTCTCTGAACAAGCGCGTGTGATAGTGCTTCTCTACAGCCAGAACTTCCGTGTCGGCGAATTTTATTACATGGTCGGTCTCATTCAGTGCGTGCTCTGCCACGGCCGATTTCTCCACCTGCCCCAACCTGCAATGTCGCTTATGCTCTTTGATCCTGGTGTTAATGGATCGTCCAGTCATTCCGACATAAACTTTTCCGCATGTGCATGGTATGCGGTATATTCCCGACATTGCAAGTGGGTCTCTTTTCTCCTTCGCCGATCTAAGACACTCTTTGATCTTCCTTGTCGGTTTGAAAATAGTCTTTACGCCATGTTTGCGCAATATACGGCCGATTCTGTCCGTCACTCTGGGAATGTATGGCAGAAAGGCCGTACCCGACAATTCTTTTTCCGGTTCCTTACTTCGCCGAGGGTTGGGCTCTGTTACACTTCTAATATAATTTGTGGAGTAACCATTGCTCCTCAGGACAGTTTCCAGGTGTTGCATTTCTCGTTTGAGGTGTTGCGGCTCACATATTCGTCCTGCTCTCGTTACGAGCGTACTAATCATGCCTCTTTTCTGGCTCGGGTGGTGGTTTGACAGTTTGTGCAGGTATCGGTCCGTGTGAGTCGGTTTTCGATACACGCTCGGACACAGCGGATCTCTTGCTTACATGGCAGACGCTCTATCCATCTGAGCCACTGAGGGCACAGTGGATAGGGCGACTTGGAAGAATGTCTTCCACGAGTAATGAGTGCGTTGGGTGGGACACTACGAATGTAGTGTGTGGACATTCAAGGTGAGAATGTGTGAGTCTCGCGGGAGGCGTGCGCGAGATAGTCCCTGCAGTCGCCCTATCCACTGTGCCCTCGGTGGCTCAGATGGATAGAGCGCCTGCCATGTAAGCAGGAGATGCCGGTTTCGAGTCCCAGTCGGGGCACACATTTTCGCCCGTCCCCGTTGATCAATATCAACGCCCGTCAGCAGCTCACGGTATTAATATAATTCTAATTTCGACCATGGTATTGGACCGCTCAGGGAACACGTGGGACGTGTTTTGACGTCTCTTGGATGCCCATTGGCAACAGCCTCAAATAGTCTAACCAAAGCCAGCAAGGCCTGGAGCTGTTAGCGAATGGTCACCATTTCAGCTCGCATCCAAACACAGCATCCCTGTCCACACTAGACACTGCTGAAATCAACCCTACACAAACACGCAAGAAATTTAAGAGTTAAGCTACAAAATCGCATAGGCAAAGTTAATAACCAGCTCGCTTCTAGTTAGAAGCTCACAGTACAATAAACGACCTATGTGCTTTGCTGGTGCTGCTGTTGGAGCGAAGGCTGGTGCATGACTAAGTGGTCTACTACGTTCTCTAGGTGTTCAAAACAAATAAGCTACACCGGTGATACAGATAGCGGAGCTCTGTACTACGTAGTTACTAAAACGTGAGAATGTGCATCGTAAATACACAAACATACGGAAAATTTAAGTATTAAACTACAAAGGACACATGCAAAACTAGAGGAGAAGCTCGCTTCTAGTTACCAGCTCGTAATGTAGTAAACAAATGACCGAAGTACTTTCCTGGCGCTGTTGCTTCAGGAAAAGCTGGTGCCTAGTGTTGTAACAAGAAGATAAGTTTTTTATTGATCAATGCTAAGAAAATATAACTCTGAAATATCATCCCAAGGTGAAAGAAAATCTATGATATGTTTCTGATGACGTAAAATCGATATAACGGAAGGCAAACATACCCATAAAACCCGTTCCATTAACTAACGACGACAGCATGAATTACTTGTTCTCAGCATGGTGCGAGGTGGTGGACTGGTAAGACACTGATCTTGTATTAAGGAGAACGGCGGAGCAAATTCCCGTCTCGCCATCCAGATTTAGGTTTTCCATGTTTTCGCTTACTAAAAATCCCGGATGGTTCCTTGAAAATGACACAACCAATAAACTTTCCCAATCTGAACTTGTTTCCAGTCTCTACTTACTACGTTGTCGACCGGCCGATAATCCTAATCTTCCTCTTTCTACATTACTTTCAGTGAAACATTTTACTACAGAACTTCGTGAGCATCCGCGGTATACAGAATATCCTACTAGAAAGCACAATCTGTAACATATAAAACTCAATTAAAAATACAGAATTAATGAAGTACTGAGCAGCCTGTAGAGGTGAAAGGTTGTCCCAAGGTAAACGTAGGATCTGTACATCTCGACTGTATTGTTTTACAAAAAAAGAATCCCTTAGAACTGAATAAGATAGTTTTCCTACATTTTTCAAGAATTTAAGATAAAATTCTATTAACACCGCTAACTGGCAGAGAGATTAAGTTCAGAGTTGCCTAAAATATGTAACTATACCTTTGGAAGAAATGCTAACTTTAATAGTGAGGGAAGTCTATTTTCTTCATTTTGAAGTTTCCGTACTTCGGTCGGTATAAACGGAACCCTTATGGGATCAATTTGTTACCCGTAAATCTGCCTGGCTTCTGCCCGTCTGTTAAGATCTCTTTTTCACAGGAACGTTTAGAGGTATTCAGGTGAAATTTATGTCAAAGTCCGTTGGCGGAGTAAAAAATTTAAGCTGCTGAATCAGTGCAGCCATACAAGACGACTATTTATGTCAAATATTTTGATACTCGCAGACTCATTCATGAAAACCTGTCCATGAACTATGTATATACATAACTAGCTGAGCACCCGGTGTTTCCCTCGTATGTATTTATTCCAACCTTCTATTAGTCTATCTCCTTCTCCTCCCCCCCTCTTCAATCTCCTCCTCCCCCTTTCTCTGTCCATCTCCTCCTTCCCCTTCTATCCCCGCATTATCACCCGCAGGTGCTTTTTACTCGTGGCTTTGCCAGCATACAAACATGTCACATATAAAAAAAAATTTCAGACTGACAGGGCACATCGGACATACCGCGTGGATCAGTAACCAAACATTAACCGGTGGACCCTAACGCCACGGGAGGGCGCTATTGTCACGAGAGGGCGATTCGTTTGATTTGGCCGTACATTCTCCCAGACCGATCTGATGGTCGCACGTATCTCGTATTTCTGCGAGAGCTTTTGCCGAACATGAGGTTCACATGCCTATTCGTCTTTGCATTCGATTTCAGCACGACGGAGCTCCCGCGCATTTCAGCAGACAAGTCAGGGTCCATCTGCAGGCAACCGTTCCCGGCCGTTAGATTGGTCGCGACGGGTATCTCAAGGGCTTTGTGAGGGGAACACCTGTTACGTCGCCGGACGACCTAGTGGGCAGGATTGTTGCGACAGCAAGATGTCTTCGAGACACGCCAGGTATCTTTGAACTGTGCGCCTTTCAATGCGGTGTCGGCGACGCATCTGGACAAAATTTTAAGCATCTCCTGTAGTGGGCTTCCATTTGTAGGATGCGACGAAATAACTGTAACACCATTTAATAGCCCCGGATTGCCCTTGCGACCCCCGGTCCCTATGTGATTACTGATGCTTGTTGGATGCCCCATGTGGCATGCCAGTTTATATAAGTTTTCTTTTTCAATCACCCTGTATTTCACGTATTTCACAAATATTTTTATACCTATTTCACTTGCATCTCTATCGAATTTCGCCCTGCACTTCCGTTTTCACGCAACTCAATGTTTATGACGTCATATCTTCTGAATTATGTTTTTTTACAGTGATATAATTCTGAAGGTACATCCAGTAGTATATGTGGATACTGTCCGCGAATTGTGCTGCAAATTGAGTTAGTAGGAAAGAAGTAATACATTAAAAGGTCATTCCTGATGCGGCAGTTTCACTGCATGAACAGCGAAAACGTAATACGCGATTAACTTTTTCCGTTTCATCATTTGCTGAGGTTGGTTGGTTCAAATGGCTCTGAGCACTATGGGACCTATCATTTGAGGTCATCAGTCCCCTAGAACTTAGAACTACTTAAGCCTAACCAACCTAAGGACATCACACGCATCCATGGTCGAGACAGGATTCGAACCTGCGACAGTAGCAGCAGCGCGGTTCCTGACTGAAGCGCCTAGAACCGCTCGGCCACAACGGCCGGCTGCTGAGGTTGTCAGCGACAAAAAGTGTCGTTAAGGTTTGAAGCTGTGTGTAACATTGGTTGCAGGGAACTAAGTGGTCTCATTCTCAAGTACTCGATGAATATAATCTGGCTTTTTCCGTCCGCAGCTCGTGGTCGTGCGGTAGCGTTCTCGCTTCCCACGCCCGGGTTCCCGGGTTCGATTCCCGGCGGGGTCAGGGATTTTCTCTGCCTCGTGATGACTGGGTGTTGTGTGATGTCCTTAGGTTAATTAGGTTTAAGTAGTTCTAAGTTCTAGGGGACTGATAACCATAGATGTTTAGTCGATAGTGCTCAGAGCGATTTTTTGGCTTTTTCCGCCTCGTGAGTTACGCCTCTTTTTGGCCCTCACCTCCATTTTTTGAGAGATAGGTGGCTCTTACCCCCACAATGGTCCTTTCCAGATAGTAGTTGATATGTGTACGAGGTTTTGTTCAATCAATTCAGTAGTTTATGAGGAGGTGGGGAAGATAGATACATACATACATACATACATACATCCACTTTTATAATATGTATGGATTAAGTTTGTACGGATCCGTCATAGGGATAGCCCTAGCAGCACTTCTCCGATTTCTTTTACTTCTTACATTCAAAACTTTTCTCACATATCGTAATCACATACGAGAAATCTATTAATAAAAGAAAATTTTAAGTATTTTCACCTAAGGCTTTTATTTTATTTAGAAAAGACTTTCTGGAAATAAAATAACGAACTGAGAACACAAATTTTATTCGCTCTGAATGAAGCCTAATTGGCGCACTGATTCGGGACTGTACAGTCTTCGAACAGAAACTTCTTGATCGCCCCTTATATTTGTCTTATGGACACAGCACCTGGGGTGATGGTATGAGGCGCTATTTGGTTCACAACAGGGTAACCTGTGGTTAGCGTAGCCGGTAATTTGGTCAGTACCATTACATTTCGGACGCGTTGAGGCGGCTGTCTGCACCCTATCTTCAGGATCTCCTTGACGTCACCTTTCTACAAAATAACGCAACACTACATGTTGCTCGTGATGTCCTGATCTACCACGATACTGAGGACGTTCGACCGTTGTCATGACCATCAAATTCTACAGATCTCTCACTGATTCGAAACCTTTGGTCTTGGGCGGCCGAGAGACTGCCACGACACCAGTCGTCAGCCACTACCAGTCTTGTATTCTGACATAGAGCCAAAGCAGCATGGGGGGAGGCAGATTCTCTGTGTACTCACATTCACACCCTGTGTATCCCCAAATTACACAGAAATTTAACTGTGCATTTTACTACCAGCCTATACAGTATAAACACAGTAAGTACAATTGCCTTACTATCTTCCCTACTGTTGCAGTTTTAATGGCCAGTGGTGTAAAATCACAAATGCTGCAGAATCTAAAACGGATTTATTTCATGCAGCTGTTGTCATATTACAAACGTATCTATTTTTAAATCAAATAGTAACTTACTGCGCTCGACAGGCTGAATTTTAGATCAAGGATTACGTCCTTGTACTTATTACCGAAGCATGCGTGTACACCCCCGTACGAATTACGGATTCATGTCGTTGAAAATGGAAATTTCTGCGTATGTTTTTCTATATAAAAAAGTGGATAGTTTATTTCTTCAGAACTGAATAGATACGTGCAAATCCTCTGTCTTTATCAACACAAGCAAAACAATTTCTTCGAAATGCATTAATCAGTTCTTATTTTATTTTAGAAACTTATTTATTTAAGTCTCCTGGTGGCGTGTATCTCAAAATCTGCGCTACTCCAGCTTTGCTTTTTACTTTATGATGCGCAACATACGTATTCGCTACCGTGGTCTTCAATGCACCAGGCTGTATCTGGACCACTAGTAGGAAAATTCTTCTTCTTTCCACTTTAGGGTCAGAACAAACAAGACGTGTGTCGGTTATCGAAGCAACGTCGTCTGGAATGAGAAATATGATGTAGCTAATGGTAAATGGTTTGTCGGATAGGAGGACTGATCTCGATGTGGCCTTGTGCCTCTTCGACAAGAAGTAGGTTGTATACTGACGTGGAAATTAACTTTCTGCTTTTCCATTCATTTCCATATTCATTCATGAACATTCTGTATTTTCTCACTACTTCATTGTAATATTAACAACAATCAGTTAATCAAAGCAAAAAGCTCTTCACCGTGAGATCAATGCGTCGTAGCACAATCTATATACGGTCAGTCGCTAGGGCAAGTTCCCTTCCTTAGTCATTTCGTTTTGAAAGTGATGTGTGTTAGTTTTTTCCTAGATTCGACAAAGGCTCCTAAATGGCCTTAGCAGAGGAAACTGATAGAATTGTCACTATGGATCACGGCTTTAGAAATAATCGCTTCTTTATGTCTGAACTTTGCCTGGAACTACAAGGTGGAAACGCATTTCATTTTATATGGTGAGACAATTATGGGATGACTTGACTTGCAGTCAGTATTTACAGCCATCCAATAGATAAAAGCGGCAGTATCGTGCGAAAGGAGACATTGATACTATTTGTACTCTACTTTATAGCGACCATGACATGATGCATATTTCCCTGTTCGGCCAGTGTAAATTTTACCTTAAATGTTTGCCCCATTTCTGATAAAACTATTGAATTTACAGCAATGAAGTTTCTAACACACTCGAAGAAGCTATTCTGGATCATACCAAACCTTAAATACGTTGTTGTAGTTGCACATTTAAAAAAAAACTGGAAGAACCGGTCCCATACGTTGAAACTTCTTAATTTAACACTCTACTTAGAAGAAAATAATACAAAACTTCACATTATTTGAGGCTCCATGGCGGAAGACGCTTGTTATTCAGATGCCTACAATATTCACTGTATTATTTTGGATACTTCTGTAGCAAATGGCACATTTCTAGTAGAATATATTCTATCAGGGAAACCGATGTTAAAGAAAATAGAACGAATTTGAAAACTTAAAGACGTATAAAAACTACCTGCCGTATATGCTTTGTCTTCTTTGGTTTCCAGCGATTCCTCCAACTTCATTTAATAACGTCTAGCCACCTGTCTTGGACTTTTTGCCATGTCTGTCGCTGATCTTTCAGCATCCTGCACTCTGCAGTTGTCAGAATAGTGAAAATCCGAGACCATGTTCTACTCAGGAATAATCTCTGATTATTTTAGTATCCAACACTTCGGAATATTTCCACCGTTACATGTGATAACAGCATCATGGACTTCTATTTCTAATGTTTTCAAACTTATAAATACAGTTTCTGGTAGATGGTTCCAAATCGAACTGTTTAGACACTTATTTGTAATTGGTGTCTGTCGATGGGAAAAACTTTTTCAGCATCTCAGATTTCAGGCTTGGCCAAATCTTAATTCAGTTTTCAAATTACAGTAACAGAACGTACACTGTTTGTTAGGATGTAATTTTTGGGGGAAAATGGGAGGCTCTGAATTATATGTATCCTTTCTGCATCCCGAAAGGTCTAAACGGGATTTCTAACATTTTAATAAGAGTCAACCGTCTGAAAAATGAGACTTTGATACTGGAAACATGCATTTCATAATCTATACAAGTTCCCTAATGGGTGAAAAATCTCTAAAAAAAACCTTCGATTTTCTGAATGACCATCACTTGGACTCCTTAAATGTGATTCGTTTCATTTTCATTCTGGTGTTGTTCCCTCGTGTGCTCTATTGCAAATGTCGGCTGACGATGATGCCAGTCACTCATGCGGACAACACACGCAGACCGAGACGCCATATCATTCCTCTGGTCGATGGCAGCGCGCCATTCGCATAAATTACCCGTCTCATACTGCATACGTAACTGGCAGTCCGGGTTAACCCCCTTACTTTTCAGATGACCTCGATGGACGCAGATCAGCCCACAAACCAGCTCTCCTTCTTACACTTGCATCGCAGCGGTTGCTCTGCTTCCCGTCAGCTGTGAAAGAGACGGAGCATAGTTTCAGTGGTCACTGAAGCAACAGTTCTAGGACTGGTTTCCACAGGTACTACAAAGACCTGCTGACAAGATACCTAAATGTCTCAATTACATACACATTTATCCAACAAGACATAAATCATGTACCGAACACATTTTTATGTTTTCTGTAATACATACAAACATTTTACGAGTTTCAATTCCCTTACCAAATTCAGAAACGGATTTCTGCGAAAGTTAAATCAGCAATTTGACTGTCACCTGTTTTTTTAAAACCTTTAACATTTCGTGTCAGGTTGAATTACACCTATGAAGTGGATTACAGATGATATACGTAATCATGAATACTTGGCTGTGATCTATCTGACATAAACAAACAAACGAATATTACAATTTCCCTAACGTTCATAAGCTTATTTTCAGCACCTGTGTGTTAGTGTGTGGTCTGCTCATCCCCCCTCTTTACATAACAGATGCTTATTATTCTTAACTATGTTGTAACACACAACCCCATCTGATTGACCTTTTGCCTGTAGCTACGCACAGAACTGCAACTAAGTCAGAATCATTTTAGAGGAAGCTATTCGACAGTTCAGGTACTGTCCTAAATAATGTTGCGTTCAAGAGAAGCCTTTTGGTACAACCATTCATGTTGTAGCTGATAGGACAGCAGAATATTGTCCGTTCCTCAACGGTCCCTCTCCATTTCTCCAATTTAGCTTCCTCGTTATTCCTTCACCAAAACATTTTCTCCCTCGCCTTTACTTCTGTTTACTTTTACTTTATTTTCCTTCGTGTTCTCTTTTAAATTGCCAATTCTGTCTACATTATTTTCATTTCTCAGTACAGCTATTCCCAAGTAATAGCTTCAGAACTCCAAGACTGTCTACAGGAATAACAATGAGAATGTGCCAATAACTTTTGAAAATCTAGCCAAATGAACATTTTCTTTACTCGTATATAGCTCCTGTTCTGAGCTGATTCTCTTTATATTTCTGGTGGAACTGGCATGTATTTCATACAGAGATATGATTGTTTCTAAAAGCATACAGAATAAATGGTGCGCTGTGCACACTGTCATAAAGGTCTGATGATAATACTTTCTCTGTATCATTTTGGAAAATAAAACAGTTCCTTTGCATGAAAGACATGTAAATTTCACAAGTGTACATCTCCGCTTAAAGATGGGCATTGGCTTTAAATTAGTCAGACATTTCACGAAATTTTGAAATGTGGCAGTATTATTCCCTCTCGGAATTCTGTTAGTTATCCTTATCTTCCACATTATATTTTGATATTACTCCTGCAATACGTAAATAAGGAGACATAAATAAAGGATAGTAAAGTCAAATTAATAACATACCTGAAGAACGTATAGCATCATTGTTAAGGCAGAAAAGGAAGTAACAGTGGTATTTTTTCGGAGGAGTATTTCAATAGTAAAGTGTAAGAATATTTTGTATTAATTAATATTAAAAGAATTGACTGTGACCAAAATAAATTTATAGTGTAGCTGATGAAAACACCGAAAAGATGTAACTGTGTATTCACAGAAAGAAACATAAGAGATCGTATTGTGTCCAAAAACACCGTCATTGTATGCTCAACCCGAGATACATAAGAAAAGGATACTGTTTCGAGTGACTGTTAATATGCACATCCTGTTAGAATGTTACATATATCAGAATGAATACACCATACATTTTCTGTTGATATTAAAAATGTAAAGGATCCAGATAATGGAAAACTCATATTGTTTGAGATCTCCAATGTATATACAATCATTCTGTTAGCTGAGACTATCTAAATCATTAAAAATTACCTTCCCGAACGAGAAAATTGGTCAAACTGAAGTTTATGAAATGGTAGAACTTAAACAGTTAATCACTGCATACAACTAATTCTCATTCCAGAACGAAATTTATCTCCAAGAGGATGGGTTGGCAATGGGTTCATGGCTTTCAGGTACATTAGCTAATATTTTCATCAATACTTTAGAAGAAAAGATTTTTAGTAGGTTCACTCGAAAATCCAAGAAAATTTTCAATTATCGTAATAGTAGCAAATAAAGTAGCACCAGGCTGCAAGAATGGCTTTCAAAAATCAAATGGCTCCGAGCACTATGGGACTCAACATCTGTGGTCATAAGTCCCCTAGAACTTAGAACTACTTAAACCTAACTAACCTAAGGACATCACACACATCCATGCCCGAGGTAGGATTCGAACCTGCGACCATAGCAGTCGCTCGGTTCCTGACTGAGTGCCTAGAACCGCTAGACCACCGCGGCCGGCAAGAATGGCTTTATAATACTTTTATTCCATGACTGATTTCGAGACTTCATGCCTCATATTCAAATGTACCTTTGTTCATCGTAAATTTTTTTCAAAAATTACATACGTCAATACATATACAACGTAACTGCATTTCTCGTAATTTACATCTTATAAGTATCCAGTCTACCACATCATGCGATTAAGTTAGAGTTCCTGTTGTAAGTAGACTGTTTAAGGTTTTATAATGGTAACGCCATGTAGCGCTCTATATGAAAATCACTGGCTGTGCTGTGTGCAGTCTGTGGCTGGGTGGCATTGCTGTAATATTCGCCATTGTAGTGTTGGGCTGTTGGCTGTTAACAGCGCATAGCGTTGCGCAGTTGGAGGTGAGCCGCCAGCAGTGGTGGATGTGGGGAGAGAGATGGCGGAGTTTTGAAATTTGTAAGACTGGACGTCATGAACTGCTATATATATTATGACTATTAAGGTAAATACATTGTTTGGTCTCTATTAAAATCTTTCATTTGCTAACTATGCCTATCAGTAGTTAGTGCCTTCCGTAGTTTGAATCTTTTATTTAGCTGGCAGTAGTGGCGCTCGCTGTATTGCAGTAGTTCGAGTAACGAATATTTTTGTGAGGTAAGTGATTTGTGAAACGTATAGGTTAATGTAAGTCAGGGCCATTCTTTTGTAGGGATTTTTGAAAGTCAGATTGCGTTGCGCTAAAAATATTGTGTGTCAGCTTAAGCACAGTCATGAATAATTTTTCTAAGGGGACGTTACATATGTCGACCCTTAGCCGAGGATACCTCACTGGAATCTTCTGATTTTTTCTTGTAGTTTGTGTAATTAGTGTAGATTTTGTTTATTGCTAGCGCGTAATTGTAGAGAGAATCTCCTTTGTAGTTGCAGTCTTTCATTGTTGTACAGTAAAACAGGTGTGGCACACATGTAAATTTGCACCAAGTATTTCGCAGCTGCGCTTGCAATTAACTAGATATTATTTTCAGTGCTATGTTAATGTGTTTCCTTATTTTTGCTCTTCAAATTGTGCTTTTCTGTGTTATCGTGTGAAATATTGTGACAGTTATGGCGTGTGAAAAACGTAATACTAGGCTCCAAAGTAAACTGAGAAATGACAATGAAGACGAAAGCAGTGTGTTAGCGCAGCCGAGAAATGAATTAACTAATGTTCAAAGTAGTAATTTGGTAATTGTGCATAGGGAAATGGAGCGGGCTGCAAATAATGGCGTAGACAGTGAAACAATTAGTGAACAGGGAAGCATTATCGATCGATCCGTCGGCAACAGCTCGCCTCAGGAATCGGGAATGACAGGACACAATCTTGCAAATACTGCAGATTCAGGTTTTGGGTCCTCACCGTTTTCTCAAATAAGTCAAGACACATTTTCTTCTTGTCAAAATGTGAATGTTGCCGGTGCAACTTCACTGCCAAAAAGCACTGAGGAACATGTTTCAGACACCAGCGCATTGTTATTACAGTTAATGCAACAAATGGGACAAAGGCTACAAAAGTTACACACAACGCTTGAACAAAATCAGAAACAAATGGGACAAAATCTTCAAAAGTTAGACACAATGGAACAACACCAGAGACAAACACAGCAACAGAATGAGATTTTCACTCTGCAGCGGAGTGTGCGCTGATATGAAACTTCCTGGCAGATTAAAACTGTGTGCCCGACCGAGACTCGAACTCGGGACCTTTGCCTTCCGCGGGCAAGTGCTCTACCAACTGAGCTACCGAAGCACGACTCACGCCCGGTGCTCACAGCTTTACTTCTGCCAGTATCTCGTCTCCTACCTTCCAAACTTTACAGAAGCTCTCCTGCGAACCTTGCAGAACTAGCACTCCTGAAAGAAAGGATATAACGGAGACATGGCTTAGCCACAGCCAGGGGGATGTTTCCAGAATGGGATTTTCACTCTGCAGCGGAGTGTGCGCTGATATGAAACTTCCTGGCAGATTAAAACTGTGTGCCCGACCGAGACTCGAACTCGGGACCTTTGCCTTTCGCGGGCAAGTGCTCTACCAACTGAGCTACCGAAGCACGACTCACGCCCGGTGCTCACAGCTTTACTTCTGCCAGTATCTCGTCTCCTACCTTCCAAACTTTACAGAAGCTCTCCTGCGAACCTTGCAGAACTAGCACTCCTGAAAGAAAGGATATAGCGGAGACATGGCTTAGCCACAGCCTGGGGGATGTTTCCAGAATGAGATTTTCACTCTGCAGCGGAGTGTGCGCTGATATGAAACTTCCTGGCAGATTAAAACTGTGTGCCCGACCGAGACTCGAACTCGGGACCTTTGCCTTTCGCGGGCAAGTGCTCTACCAACTGAGCTACCGAAGCACGACTCACGCCCGGTGCTCACAGCTTTACTTCTGCCAGTATCTCGTCTCCTTCCTTCCAAACTTTACAGAAGCTCTCCTGCGAACCTTGCAGAACTAGCACTCCTGAAAGAAAGGATATAGCGGAGACATGGCTTAGCCACAGCCTGGGGGATGTTTCCAGAATGAGATCTTCACTCTGCAGCGGAGTGTGCGCTGATATGAAGAGATACTGGCAGAAGTAAAGCTGTGAGCACCGGGCGTGAGTCGTGCTTCGGTAGCTCAGTTGGTAGAGCACTTGCCCGCGAAAGGCAAAGGTCCCGAGTTCGAGTCTCGGTCGGGCACACAGTTTTAATCTGCCAGGGAGTTTCATATCAGCGCACACCAGTATCTTTCAAACCCATACAGCCCCTCAGAACTCATCCGCATTTGCTTAATCAAACTGCCTGAACATTTACGACATATTATTTTAGAAGGACGTTGCAAAGACGACATTGAAGCTTTTCAGGGACTGTTACAAGAACTGGAAATTGACACTGACAATCGCGGAACGCGAAAACAGGAACACAACAATTACAGGTCACATCTGTCACAATTCCGCGATGACAGAAATAATACACGACAAGGCTATTCTTACAACGTAAATCGTGACCAAAACAGACACCACCCGTATGACAACCGTTGGCAGAGTAGTAATAATTTCAGGGAAAGATCACCTCTCCGCAGTAATAACTATCACATTGCATATACTGTGATTCAAATTACTGTAAATGACGTAAAATTTACGGCAGTACTTGACTCTGGCAGTCCCATTTCAGTAATTAGTGAAACAGCTTTTAGAAAATGGAACAAATCGAACGATTGCCCCACACTTCCGTTACCTAAGATTAAATTACAAGGTGCAATCTTTGGAAAAAGTGTAGATGTACGCCAACAAATCAACTTAGAATTCTTTTGTCAAAACCACAGCTTCTCTATGAACTTTCTTATTGTTCCATTATTGTCGACGGAAATTATACTGGGAGTAGACTTTTTGAATTAATACAAAGCAATCTTAAACTTTCACGATGCTGAAATAAGTTTAGAAAAAGAAGGTAAGTCAGTAGCTTTGAAATTTGAAGATTGGCTCTCAAACCATGACGAAGAAATTAATCGGCTTTACCTTCTGTTAGACAACAGTTCGGAATTTTCTACGGAACTAGACACTAACAATCACTCTGCAAGTAGTGACAGGGATGATATCGACGGCATATTTGAAACTAATGAGTTAATTCAGAATAAAATTCAAACAATTGAGAATTGTAATGACACATAGGCAGGACCTTTTTGAGATTTTACAAGCACATTCCACAGTTTTTACTCACAAAACATGAACAATCAAGGGATTTCAATACCAATTTCGTGTTCGTGAGCATACTAAATTTTGTGTTAGACCATACGTAATTCCAGCACATTATAGGGACCGTGTTAGAACAGATATACAATCTATGCTTGACGAGGGCATTATTGAGCCTGCAGTAAGCTCATACAACAATCCATTACATGTTGTTGAGAAGAAAAAATGGATCGATCAGGCTTGTCTTAGATTCGAGACAAATCAATACTATCATTATTCCTGAAACAGACAGGCCGCAAACGTTGGAAGAACTTATTCAAAATTTTAATGGTGTAAAAGTGTTGTCTTCCATTGATCTCAGATCCAGCATTTATCTGATCGAACTTCATCCAGAATGTAGAAAATACACAGCTTTCCTATGTTTCGGCGATTGTTATAAGTTTCGGAAACTTCCTTTTATTTTGAACATTTCTTCGGCAGCATTCATTCGCGGGCTGAATTCCATATTACCTGGGTTCTTAAAACGTCACATCACCTTGTATGTGGACGATATTCTAATAGCAGAAGCTTCATGGGAACAACATAATCGCATCGTTAACAGTTTGTTACGTATTTTTGCAGAATCTGGAATTACAGTTAACTTGGAAAAGTCTGAATTCGGTAGGTCAAAGGTGAGGTTTTTGGGACATATTATTTCTTCTGGAGGCATTCAGCCGGATCCTGAAAAGTTAGAAGCAATCAGTGCCATTCCAGTGCCATCCACAAAAAACAAGTCCGCAGTTTTCTAGGTCTCGTAAATTTTTACCGTCGTTTTCTGAATATGCAAATTCTTGTTACACCAAAACTTTGTTCTCTCACTGGAAAAAATACTATTTAGAACTGGGACGAACAAGAACAGTTGGAATTCAATTCTTTGAAAGAACCGCTTCTTAACGCGCCAATACAGATCTGTCACAAGATTTCTGCCTTAGCACGGATTCTTCTAAAGTCGGTCTTGGTGCCCATTTATTTCAAGAAGCCATAGAAAATGACGCTACCGTTCAGAAAACCATTGCTTTTGCTAGCCGAGTGCTAACAAAATCTGAAAAAAATTATTCCGTTACTGAATTAGAAGCTTTAGCTATCGTTTGGGCATTTAACAAATTCCGTTTCTTTCTTACTGGTAAGCACGTAAAAGTATACAGTGATCATCGTGCATTACAATTTCTTATGTCTTCAAAATTAAATCATGACAGGTTAAAACGTTGGGCATTGTTTCTGCAAGAATTCCACTTCACAATAGTCTACATTCCCGGCAAGGAGAACATTGTTGCGGACGCACTGTCACGCGCACCGGCTGGGCTTGAGAAAAGTAACACAGAAGGCAACCTCGAGAAAAATTTCAGTATTCGTTACATTCAGAAAGTCGCCTTTGAAAACTTCATCACCACATCTTTAAAGGACATTGCTCATGAACAAGATAAAGATCCGATTTAGAAAGACATCAAAAGCAAGTGGCATGAAAAGACACACACACAGATTCGGCATTATTATCTGGTTAGAAACAACATACTCTTCAAACGCTGCACTGTTGATGACAAGCTATGGGTACTTTGCATTCCTGACGATTTTGTTAATAAGCTCATTTGGTACATTCATTTCAGCTATGCACATTTTGGCCCACGAAAATGTTATCATATTCTTCGAAAGACTTGTTATTTTAACAATATGGAAAAGAGAATTAGAAGAGTCTTGTCTATTTGTAAACTTTGTCAGAAGGCGAAACCATCTACTATCTCCCATCGTGCTCCGCTGTTTCCTATCAATCCTTCTAAATTAAAAGAATTTGTAGCTGTTGATCTCTTGGGACCGCTTGTCAGAACATCTAATGGATTTTCGTACGTTCTAGTCGCTGTTGAACTTACTTCAAAATTTGTTTCTTTCACACCGTTACGTAAAGCCACTGGACGGCCTGTATCCAACGCCTTTGTTAAAAATTTCCTAGGTGAAGTTGGACACGTTAGTAAAGTCATTTCAGCTAACGGACCTCAATTCAGATCTGCTGTTTGGTCACGCATGCTTCGGAATCATAAAATCAAACCCGTTTTTATTTCATTGTACTCACCACATTGTAACACCTCCGAACGGATTATGAAAGAAATCAATAAGCTTTGCAGACTTTACTGTCACAGAAAGCATCAGCATTGGGACAGATATTTACACATATTTCAAAACGTGCTGAATGAAATGTCTCATAACTCCACTGCTTTACCACCTACTCTTGTACTGAAAAATGAAGAACCACCGAACAGAATCAGAGAGCTTGTACCTTTCCCGAATACACGTAAACTTCGACATACAGACATAATTGATTTGGCTATTAAAAATATAAAATCTGCTGCAGACAAAAGGAGAAAAGTAAATGGTAAAGCAAATGCAAAGAAATTATATATTGGTCAGAAAGTTCTCATTAAAGCTCATTCATTGTCACATAAGAAGAAACACTTGAGTCACAAATTCTTTCTAGTTTACAATGGACCTTACAGAATCCGACGTATACCACATGATAATTGCGTTGAAGTTGAAACTCTGCGTACTAGGAAGAGTAAAGGTTTACACCATATTTCACATGTAAAACCGTTTATTGAAAGATAATCTGCTTTTTAACTTCGTCTTTGCCATATAACTTTTCACTTTACATTACTAGTATGCTTTGTCAGACTTAAAATCTGTTAACATGCAACAATGTTTGAAGTTAAATATCCAGTCATGAACCAAGAGAACTTATTTAAACAGAAATTAAGAATGCATTGTTATTGTGAACAGACGACACAGTGTTATTGTGTGTGTACATTCTTGCTTGTTAGTTGCACTATAAGGATCACATACTTAGAACCTTTACCAGTACTGCTAATGAGATTTTAATGCAACATTTTGGTTTACTTGAAAATACATTCTGGATTTAAAATACTTTCTGTGAGATACCAGATGACACAGTGGTTAGTTTATGTGACAGCTAAACGATTTTATCACGGCGCTACTAATGAGTGACAATTTACAATGTTGCTTTTTCAGTGTTTCTGTTTTATATCTGCACAGTTTTTCTGTATTATTCTGGAAAGTAAAACATGTTTTAGTAGTAAATTTTGTGGTATAGCTACAATGAGACAGCCTTTTCCGTAGCACAACAATATGTTACATTATAGTACTTTCTTGATCACGGTAAGGTACGTAATAACTAAGATACCTATACGCAAAGCATTTCACTTTTGTTTATGATGAGGTAAGTACATTGACTTCTGCAGAACTTAGCTTTCGGAGGACGAAAGCTATGACACTTCCACAGAGATTATTTTACAACAAGACGCACAGATTAGCGCTACAGCACACGTATTTGAGTGATTAATTTTGTACTTAAAACATTTATTTTTATAGATTTTTGAATTACAATGATATAAAGGTTTTCCGTGATACATTTCATTCCATTGCTGTAATCTGTAACACCTGAGGGTATAATTATATTAATCCTCAGGGGGGTACACGCTTACTTTGTGGACCATGTGTTCGGCAAGCACAAGGAGCCCTAGCTAATATGATATTTGCTTATACAACTTTACACGTCGGTGCCATATTTCTCTAACACACAAATTACACAGCTATCTGATCATTTAACTGAGAGATAAACATTTTTTTACTACATCAGTGACAGATGTTTACGTAATTACACAGTTGGATAACTTCACACTTACGAAATTGTATTTTGTCTGTACTTTGTGAACTGTTCACATTTTTTCGGAACCATTCTGATATTATGAGAGCTTTGAATGATATATTTGGTATGGGATCACGATTTTTAAAGTACGTTTGAGGTAGATGACACTATTGAAATGAGCAGAGAATTTTTTAGGTTTTGAAATTATTGCAGATAGCTACGACATTTTTGAGATTTGACTGAGGTGTTATGATATTATTACGACGACGATATGTATTATGCTGTTGAGATATGATTATGATCAATAAGATGATGCTACCGTATATGAGGAATTTGATTATGCTACGTATTTCTTATGATGAAATATTGAAGAAGTGTCGACGAATATGTATATGTATAATAAGGTGAGGAATAATGAGTAGTGGTTAGGGACTCTGATTTGTGGAAAAGGATGTTGGAAACCAAGAATCGTACTTTAAGAATTATGAAATGTGTGTACATGCGTGAATGTATTACAAAGCTGTCAAAAATTTTTTGGACACTGTTATATTTATAGGATTTTATTTTCTACACATTTGTAACGCAAATTCTCAACCTGTGAAAATATTTTTATATGAGACTGTCACTGTAGCGGAAACTGCTGTCGTAGATATTTCAGTAAGAAAGTTAAGTGACCTTGACGTAATGCGTTTTGGGCGCCCAGCTGAGAGGTAGTCGTCTGACAAAAGAAAGCCATTAGGTGCAAAAAAAGAGGCCATTATCCTCGCTATTGACATTTCTTTGTCGAAAGCATTGCAAATACGACACGCTCAAACTTGAAAACATATGATTACACTGTGGAGCTCTTAATTTATGATGTTTACTAAAATGCCTAATGAAATTATGAGAAACATTTTACGTCTATTGTCTTTCTAGTTGAGAGATTGCTCATTTTGTTTAATATCTAGTTTACAGCTGTGTTGCAGCATTGGTTTTATAAAATAAAATAAAATGCATTTGCTAATGTGAACACTTTCTGTCAACAGATCTATTAAATAATAATTTTGTGATCCATATTCTTCGAAAAAGGAGCACTTAGAATGAAAAGAACAATAAGAAGGGATTAATAACAGTAACTGCATACATAATTTTCTTTTCAACTACTTGGTAATTTTTTTGGTAGAGTAAGTTATCGTGATGCATCACTCTAGTGTTAAGATGTGAGATAGGTATTGGACATGGCCATCTTTACTGTAATATTCTTTCTGCTTGAGCTTTGTCATGTTTAGATAGAAGTTATTGCATTTGCTGCTGCTGTTTGCCAGGCATAGTACTACTGAATTTTAATTTGTGTTACTCTGCTAAGCCAGTTTACTACTGATTTATTTTTCTTGTTTGCTTCACTTTGCCTTATATTAGTTGTAATGTTGCATTTGCTTGGTAATTTAGATTTACTGTAGCTTGCTTTGCCAATTTCCATTTCTTTGTCATTGCTGTTTGTGTTAATTGTTTTGTGCTGGTGCATTGCCTCGTCCCTTAGTTTAGCATCTGAGCTCAGTAGATTTAAGTTAGCTTAAGATGGGGTAGGCTATATGAGAGAACGAGTTGTGATGAATTGGAAGAAATGCATTGAGAAGTTATATGAAAAAGATTTGGGGCAAAATGAGTATTGTACACTGAGAAATAATTATTTTGAAAGAAATATGAATAGAATACAGAAAGCAATTATAGATAGGACTTTTTGGGAATAATAATGAATGAAGGGAGATCTCCAAGAAGTAAAGGAAGTTTTGTTTGCAAAATACTGCAGTAAAACAAACCCTGTCCTTTCCTTTTGTATTATTCCGCTATGTGTTTGTGTATCCTTGTGTATTTGTGTTTTGCCTGTCTTTGTGTGTTTAGCTGATGAGTGTTATGTTGTAGAATTTTTCAAATACTATGTTATTTACTTTGTAAAGATGTTTAGACATTATTTATCTGTTCTGTTTTGTTGCTCATGTGTGAAGTTGATGTTTCGAAAGTTAATCTGATCTTTTATGTATGTACTCATGTCATAATTCCCGTAACACTGATGTATATGTTATTTCGATTCTTTTGTAAAGCCTGTGTTACTACAAATGTTATCTGCACTGTTATGTTCTTTAATGATGTATTTTGTACGTTTGTAATTGTATTCTTATGTTGGAAATTTATAATTGTATAGACACCAGTTCATCAAATTAAGTAACTTGTAAGTTACATTTAACTGCACACGTTTCTGTTGGTCATAGTATATGGACAATATGTGAGAAGTAAGGACTGTTAGTGTTTGCACGTGTGTTAATAATTCAGCAAGGGACTGGATAACAGCATTGCTGGTTCTAAGGACAATTACAAAAAAACTTTGTGAGCGCACAAGTGGTGGCTTATGGATGTGCTATAT
Organism: Schistocerca nitens; assembly: GCF_023898315.1. Taxonomy (NCBI): domain Eukaryota; kingdom Metazoa; phylum Arthropoda; class Insecta; order Orthoptera; family Acrididae; genus Schistocerca; species Schistocerca nitens. The sequence goes on from NC_064616.1 coordinate 564,557,348, forward strand.
TCTCCGCAAGACTCTTCGATGGTGATTGTGCACCTGCACAGTCGCAACGGATGGCTGGTATCCATCTCTACAAGGACTACAGTGGGTCTGCATCTTTGATGGCCCACGAATACCATTATTTCTACAAGGACTGCAGTGGGTCTGCACCTTTGGTGGCCCACCAATACCATACTTTCTACCAAGACTATAGTGGGTCTGCTCTGTGATGACCTACCTACCAATATTCTTCAAAACGTCGAATGACTCTGCTCTGGGTTTCCTCTGTTGTGGCTCATTACCTGTCTGCATGTCGAGAGTCAGCACTGTCTTTCCGTTGGAAGGACAACACTACTTCTTCAAGACTGCATGGAAATCCACTACTTCCGTGTGCATTTTCTTTTACTGCTCAGAACTTGAGAAAAGGACTGATATTTTACTGTGATGAACGGTCAGGACTGTCTTTATGGACTGTGAGAAAATTTTATCTTTTGACCAGCATTGTATTAATAAGTGTGTTCATTTGATTTCTTTGTTATTGTAATTATGAAAAAAATTTTCAAATCTGTATTGGCCACTGCCTAAAACAATTTGTCAAATTTTTTGGGGGACCATGGGGGCTTTGTAAGTAGGCTGTTTAGGTTTTTATAATGGTAACGCCATGTAGCGCTCTATATGAAAATCACTGGCTGTGCTGTGTGCAGTCTGTGGCTGGGTGGCATTGCTGTAATATTCGCCATTGTAGTGTTGGGCTGTTGGCTGTTAACAGCGCATAGCGTTGCGCAGTTGGAGGTGAGCCGCCAGCAGTGGTGGATGTGGGGAGAGAGATGGCGGAGTTTTGAAATTTGTAAGACTGGACGTCATGAACTGCTATATATATTATGACTATTAAGGTAAATACATTGTTTGTTCTCTATTAAAATCTTTCATTTGCTAACTATGCCTATCAGTAGTTAGTGCCTTCCGTAGTTTGAACCTTTTATTTAGCTGGCAGTAGTGGCACTCGCTGTATTGCAGTAGTTCGAGTAACCAAGATTTTTGAGAGGTAAGTGATTTGTGAAACGTATAAGTTAATGTAAGTCAGGGCCATTCTTTTGTAGGGATTTTTGAAAGTCAGATTGCGTTGCGCTAAAAATATTGTGTGTCAGCTTAAGCACAGTCATGTATAATTGTTATAAGGGGACGTTTCACTGTGCTTAAATAATGATATGTAGGAATTATACTTAGTGAGAGTAAATACCAACTATTAAACCGATAATATTTTTTACTTTTGAATGTTAATGGCATTACACATTGTTGCTAATCAGTTTTCAGTTGAGTTGGACCTAGTTACAGGGAGAGTGTGTAACGACTCCCCACCACCAGAAACATTAATGACATTGACACAGACCTCTGTAATGAGCAAGAGTGATTATTAATGTGAGAGGTACATTAGGGATATAGTGAAGACTATTCTATGCCCCATACGCTGTACAGTCAGAACGCGAAATTAGGTTAGTATCAACCTGTGGAAATCTCCTATGATACAGTAGAATTTGCTAAAATCGCTATTATTATCTAGTTTGATCCGTGGTGTTAACATTCACAATAAAACTGAAAATTATTAATGTGTGAGGCTATTTTATTTATTGTTTTTATAGCCAACAGCTGCGTTCCCACCAATCCACTACAATGTATAGTCAAGATATTTATTATCATAGGTATGTCGACGACATTTTAATTTCATTCAATGGCACAACAGATGTGAGTAATGTTATATGTTCACAATTCAACAGCTTCCATCGTAAGATTAAATTCACTACGGAAATTGAGAAAAACAGAAGCAACTTTTTTATTTAAAAATTTAAATTGATAAGTCTGAAGACACAATCGATATTTTTCGTAAACTTACGACAACAAACTTAATTTTCCACAACCAATCATGTCACGCAAGGATACACAAACTTATATATTTTCGTGACATGACATATAGACTGGTAAATTTATCACTGGAAAAAATTATTGTTGATGAACTAAACATTCTCTAGCTATAAATAACGACTTTCCTGAGGACTTTGTGGAGGCATTATTTAAAAAGGAAACCAGTAAAACATGCCCCAATCCCGAAGATGAAATAAATTTAATGAGATGTACATGGAAAGAATCAGACCGCGTTTTGGTTGTGATGGGTCAGTCGGGAGCGATCGACCGCCGTAGCATCCTCTTCCAACTGTGTCATTGGCTGTTGCGTGTAGGGACGCGGGATCAGCACACAGGTCTAACGGCGATTGTCGGCTTTCTTGACCTTGGGGCCGCTACATTTCATACAAGTAGCTCCTGCATTGGCATCACGAGGCTGAGCGCACCCCATTCCAGTTCTTATACCAAGAAAAAAATCCCCGGCAGTACCGGGAATCGAACCCAGCTCCTCCCCGTAGCAGCCAGACACACGAACCACTGTGCTACGGAGGCGAACAACTGTCAGGATTTTATATTAGACAAACAGGAAGAAAAGTTAGCACACAATTTAAGGAACACACCACAATAAGTGATAGTAACCCGTGCACCTTTGCAGCACACTTGAAAAAATGGTTCAAATGGCTCTGAGCACTATGGGACTTAACATCTATGGTCATCAGTCCCCTAGAACTTAGAACTACTTAAACCTAACTAATCTAAGGACAACACACAACACCCAGCCATCACGAGGCAGAGAAAATCCCTGTCCCCACCGGGAATCGAACCCGGGAACCCGGGCGTGGGAAGCGAGAACGCTACCGCACGACCACGAGATGCGGGCAGCACACTTGAGACTCCGGCGCCAAGGTACCTACCTTTAGTAAATGACTATAGGTCTTGCATAATGTACAGAAAGCTTGTCATAGCCGTAGTGGAAGAGACAGAGATTTAAATTCATCTAAAGGACTCTTCTGAACAAAAGTAACTGTAAAATGGAAAATTTGTAGATATATTTGCGCAAGTTTTGCTACGAAGTTTTGCCGGGTCACGGGACGAGCAGTCTTTGCTACAGTGATAGGCGTATGTGAATACAATTCGGGGGACCATGCAGCCGTATAGTAAGTCGTGACAGTAGCATTGTTTTCATATTTTTCATTTCTGTTTTAATATTTAGCTGCAAGCCCGCCTCCATGGCAGAGGACGCTAGCGCACACTTGTGCGGTGGAGCTCGTCTCGCAGGTGAGCCAGTTCGAATACTGGTGGTGGATGAAATTTTCACTCCCTGTATTTGGCTCGCAAGGGGAGGAGTGGTGGTGACGTAAAGCTCCTAATTGCCAATATTTGCACCAGTACCCTGGATTAAATTCCAAACCAAATTCCAAACCACTCCGCAGTGTACCACGAAGCGAGGATTTGTGAACCGTGGATGGCTGTCAGTCCGTCGGGTCGGGACATAAAGCTCAACGGCCCCCTTGGTGCTATGCACGAGAAGTACGCTACGTGATGGGACCAAGTTTCACCCTTTCCGTTCTCTCGTCATCTCAGTACGAACACTAGGGAGCGAAGGCAGGTTAACTTGGTCCTCGGCATTCCCAGTCTTTCATGCCATACTACTTTACTTTATTTTTACTTAGCAATAAGTGCGCAATTTTAGCATTTTATACATTCGACTGTAAAATTATACACCTACACTTCTATTTTAATTTAATCTACTTTACTACTACTATGTCCACATGAAAAACTCGTGTGCACCATGTATGTACATTGTGCGCATCGACTTTGTGTATATGTGTACTCCTCAACGTAAGATATTTGCCACAGCTGTTTACTAGTCGCGGGACCACACTGAGAACTGTGTGCCTGTAACGTGTGTGGGGGGTGCGAAAAACGTGAAAGGTATATTATTTTTAAAATTGTGTTGTGCTCCCGTAATAAGGGGGCTAGTGTTTCCAATTTTATGACAATTACGGTGCATGTATTTATAGGCACGTTATTTAAATATACACAGGAACAGAGACCTGCATGCCATAAGGTGCCACTGATGAATTTTTTGTGAAGTAAGTTAAATTTTTTCTAATTTTGTTGGGGTATCTGGTCTGATTTTGTTAAATTCTGAAGTGACTGCTAATGCACCGGACGTATGATGTTTCCATTTTAGATGCTTGATAATGGTCTAAGACTCTAATTATCTAATCGTAGTAATCTTACAATCAATAAAGGAAAAATGGCGGCTACAGGCCACACGAACTAATTCAAACATAAATAATTGTTGAATTTATTAAACGGGAAACACTTTCTAATTTTCTGCAAAACACCTGACGATTGCGGAGCCTAAGAAGGCGGAAGCGGGTTTATGACCAAATCAATATAATTTTGCAGAACATCTACATGGATACTCTGCAAATCACATTTAAGTTCCTGGAAGAGGGTTCATTTAACCACCTTCACAATTCTCTATTATTTCCATCTCGTATAGCGCGCGGAAAGAACGAACACCTATATCTCTCCGTACGATCCCTGATTACCCTTATTTTATCGTGGTGATCGTTTCTCCCCATGTAGGTCAGTATCAACAAAATATTTTCGCATTCGGAGGAGAAAGCTGGTGATTGGAATTTCGTGAGAAGATTCCGTCGCAACAAAACACGCCTTTCTTTTAATGTTGCCCAGCCCAAATCCTGTATCATATCTGTGGCACTCTCTCCCATATTTCGCGATAATACAAAACGTGCTGCTCTTCTTTGAACTTTTTCAATGTACTCCGTCAGTACAATCTGGTAAGGATCCCACACCGCGCAGCAGTATTCTAAAAGAAGACGGACAAGCGTAGTGTAGGCAGTCTCCTTAGTAGGTTTGTTACATTTTCTAAGTGTCCTGCCAATAAAACGCAGTCTTTGGTTAGCCTTACCCACAACATTTTCTATGTGCTCCTTCCAATTTAAGTTGTTCTTAACTGTAATACCTAGGAATTTAGTTGAATTTACGGCCTTTAGATTAGACTGATTTATTGTGTAACCGAAGTTTAACGGATTCCTTTTAGCACTCATGTGGTTGACCTCACACTTTTCGTTATTTAGGGTCAATTGCCAATTTTCGCACCATTCAAATACCTTTTCGAAATCGTTTTGCAATTTGTTTTGATCTTCTTATGGCTTTATTAGTCGATAAATGACAGCGTCATCTGCAAACAACCTAAGATGGCTGCTCAGATTGTCTTCCAAATCGTTTATATAGGTAAGGAAAAGGAAAGGGCCTACAACACCGCCTTGGGGAATGCCAGAAATCACTTCTGTTTTACTCGATGACTTTCCGTCAATTACTACGAACTGTGACCTCTCTGACAGGAAATCACAAATCCAGTTACATAACTGAGACGATATTCCATAAGCTCGCAATTTCAGTACAAACCTCTTATGTGGTACAGTATCAAAAGCCTTCCGGAAATCCAGAAATACGGAATCGATCTGAAATCCCCCGTCAATGGCACTCAACACTTCATGTGAGTAAAGAGCTAGTTGTGTTTCACAGGAACGATGCTTTCTATACTCATGTTGACTCTGTATCATATGGTTCATATGTCTCTGAGCACTATGGGACTCAACTGCTGAGGTCATAAGTCCCCTAGAACTTAGAACTACTTAAACCTAACTAACCTAAGGACAACACACACATCCATGCCCGAGGCAGGATTCGAACCTGCGACCGTTGCGGTCGCGCGGTTCCAGACTGTAGCGCCAGAACCGCTCGGCCACCAGCGGCCGGCGACTCTGTATCAATAGACAGTTTTCTTCGAGGTAATTCATAATGTTCGAACACAATATATGTTCCAAAATCCTGCTGCATATCGACGTTAACGATATGGGCCTGTAATGAAGTGGATTACTCGTACTACCTTTCTCGAATATTGGTGTGACCTTTGCAACTTCCCAGTCTTTGGATACGGATCTTTCGTAGAGCGAACGGTTGTATATGATTGCTTAGTATGGGGCTAATGCATCAGCATACTCCGAAAGGAACCTAATTTGTATACAGTCTGGACCAGAAGACTTGCTTTTATTAAGTGATTTGAGTTGCTTCACTACTCCGAGGATACTTACTTCTACGTTACTCATGTTGGCAGCTGTTCTCGATTCGAATTCTGGAATATTTACTTCGTCTTCTTATGTGAAGGCATTTCGAAAGTCTGTGTTTATTAACTCTGCTTCGGCAGCACTGTCTTCGACAGTATCTCCATTGCTATCACGCAGAGAAGGCATTGATTGTTTCTTGCCGCTGACATACTTCACATACGACAGAATCTCTTTGGATTTTCTGCCAGATTTCGAGACAAAGTTTCGTTGTGGACACTGTTATAAACATCTCGCATTGAAGTCCGCGCTAAATTTCGAGCTTCTGTAAAAGATCGCCAATCTTGGGGATTTTGCATCTGTTTGAATTTGGCATGTTTGTTTCGTTGTTTCTGCAACAGTATTCTAACCCGTTTTGTGTACCAAGGAGGATCAGCTCCGTCGTTTGTTAATTTACTTCGTATAAATCTCTCAGTTGCTACCGATACTATTTCTTTGAATTCAAGCCGCATCTGGTCTACACTTATATTATTAATTTGGAATGGGTGGAGATTCTCTCTCAGAAAGGCGTCAAGTGAATTTTTATCTGCTTTTTTGAATAGGTATATTTTTCATTTATTTTTGGAGGATTTGGGGTTCACAATATTCAACCTCGCTACTAATCCCTGTATCGGTTTTGATGCTCGTTATTAACTAAGGATTATTTGTTGCTAAGAGGTCAAGTGTGTTTTCACAAGCGTTTACTATTCACGTGGGCTCATGAACTAAAAGCTCGAAATAATTTTCAGAGAATGCATTTAGCACAATTTCGGATGATATTTTATGCGTACCTCGAACATCAGGAAGTGGTTCCCATTTAACAATGTTGTGTTCTGCCAAGTCCCGGCGAATAGTTCAGTAATTTGTTTCATTTAATAAGAATTTGCACTGTCACGTCACGTCGTACATATTTGGAGAATTTTAATAAAATGTGATTGAATCACTAAAGAAATGGCTTACAGGGCACTTACTTGACTTATTTCTGAGTATTGACCGTCAGTATACAACCCATACGACGTTGGATTAATAGCAGTACACAACGTATCACTTTGCGTTGGATCATCTGTGAATTACAGATCACAGTGGCGCGTTCCGCACGGATACTTCTAAGCAGCAACATGCCATCATGGAGATGCTCAACAAATTTTAGCGTATGGAGCTACAAGAGAGGCGTTGTGGATGCGTTGTGTATTGGTCGTCAATATATAACCCTTACCGGGTTAGAGTAACAGAAGAAATACAAATCATCTATGAAATACACTCCTGGAAATGGAAAAAAGAACACATTGACACCGGTGTGTCAGACCCACCATACTTGCTCCGGACACTGCGAGAGGGCTGTACAAGCAATGATCACACGCACGGCACAGCGGACACACCAGGAACCGCGGTGTTGGCCGTCGAATGGCGCTAGCTGCGCAGCATTTGTGCACCGCCGCCGTCAGTGTCAGCCGGTTTGCCGTGGCATACGGAGCTCCATCGCAGTCTTTAACACTGGTAGCATGCCGCAACAGCGTGGACGTGAACCGTATGTGCAGTTGACGGACTTTGAGCGAGGACGTATAGTGGGCATGCGGGAGGCCGGGTGGACGTACCGCCGAATTGCTCAACACGTGGGGCGTGAGGTCTCCACAGTACATCGATGTTGTCGCCAGTGGTCGGCGGAAGGTGCACGTGCCCGTCGACCTGGGACCGGACCGCAGCGACGCACGGATGCACGCCAAGACCGTAGGATCCTACGCAGTGCCGTAGGGGACCGCACCACCACTTCCCAGCAAATTAGGGACACTGTTGCTCCTGGGGTATCGGCGAGGACCATTCGCAACCGTCTCCATGAAGCTGGGCTACGGTCCCGCACACCGTTAGGCCGTCTTCCGCTCACGCCCCAACATCGTGCAGCCCGCCTCCAGTGGTGTCGCGACAGGCGTGAATGGAGGGACGAATGGAGACGTGTCGTCTTCAGCGATGAGAGTCGCTTCTGCCTTGGTGCCAATGATGGTCGTATGCGTGTTTGGCGTCGTGCAGGTGAGCGCCACAATCAGGACTGCATACGACCGAGGCACACAGGGCCAACACCCGGCATCATGGTGTGGGGAGCGATCTCCTACACTGGCCGTACACCACTGGTGATCGTCGCGGGGACACTGAATAGTGCACGGTACATCCAAACCGTCATCGAACCCATCGTTCTACCATTCCTAGACCGGCAAGGGAACTTGCTGTTCCAACAGGACAATGCACGTCCGCATGTATCCCGTGCCACCCAACGTGCTCTAGAAGGTGTAAGTCAACTACCCTGGCCAGCAAGATCTCCGGATCTGTCCCCCATTGAGCATGTTTGGGACTGGATGAAGCGTCGTCTCACGCGGTCTGCACGTCCAGCACGAACGCTGGTCCAACTGAGGCGCCAGGTGGAAATGGCATGGCAAGCCGTTCCACAGGACTACATCCAGCATCTCTACGATCGTCTCCATGGGAGAATAGCAGCCTGCATTGCTGCGAAAGGTGGATATACACTGTACTAGTGCCGACATTGTGCATGCTCTGTTGCCTGTGTCTATGTGCCTGTGGTTCTGTCAGTGTGATCATGTGATGTATCTGACCCCAGGAATGTGTCAATGAAGTTTCCCCTTCCTGGGACAATGAATTCACGGTGTTCTTATTTCAATTTCTAGGAGTGTAGTTGAGCGCTTTAACACGGGTTCTTTTGCAAGCACGAGAGCGTTACATAGATGCTCAACTCCAGCGGCAAACGCAAGTCAGGCGTTGTGCGTCATTGAAATACTTGTTGTTAATTTTTTTTATAAAGATCTAAAGAAGAAACTACTAAGCACAGGTATGCCCGCCCGGTTGGCCGTGCGGTCTAACGCACGGGTTTCCAGGCGGAAAGAAGCGCCTGGTCCCCGGCACGAATCCGCCCGGCCGATGTGTGTCGAGGTCCGGTGAACCGGCCAGTCTGTAGATGGTTTTTAGGCGGTTTTCCATCTGCCTCGGCGAATGCGGGCTGGGTCCCCTTATTCCGCCTCAGTTACACTTTGTCGGCGATTACTGCACAAACAAGTTCTCCACGTACACGTACATCACGCTTACTCTACCACGCAAAACTCGTCTGGTGTGAGACGTCCTCTGGGGGGTCGACCGGGGGCCGAACCGCACAATAACTCTGGGTTCGGTGTGGGGCGGCGGAGGGGTAAAATGGACTGCGGTAGTCGTCGTGGGGTTGTGGACCACTGCCGCTGCGGCAAGGACTGTGCCTCTCCGTCGTTTCTAGGTCGCCGGTTAACATACAAGCACAGGTATGGCCATTCAGTTTAATAAGCAATGTGAAAAAATGGCACTAGTCCCTAATTATGTCAGAGCCTATATTAATTCTGCAAATTGTAAGAAAGATCCCATGTTCTTCAAAATTACTGTTAAAAAATCACATTTCCGATAAATGCATATACGCTAAAAAAGATGTTTTTAATGAAGAGGCATATTATCTGTATTTAGAGCTCACAAATATCTTTCGTATTAATTATAATTTTAACGTTGACGGTTTCTTGCTACAGATTAATGAACATTTAGAAATTTGTAAACAAGGCATATTGCGTAAGCACGAAAAGAAACTTAGTAAACTTTTTTGTCTGTTTCCTGTAAAAAAATGTCCTCAAAGTACTTTCAAGAAAAGCAGTCACGTATTTTATAAAGGAATTCTAAATAAAACTAACATTACTTTTACACGGAATGAAACTGTCTTGCTTGGAAAAGGGCTGAACTACAATGTCATGCCTAACCTGTCAGACAAAAATGTAATAGAAAAAATGCTTGTCGACCTAAAAACTGGTCTTGATTGTAAAAAAAAAATAATAGATAATTCATACATCTACATCTACATCTACATCTATACTCCGCGAGCCACCTTACGGTGTGTGGCGGAGGGTACTTATTGTACCACTATCTGATCCCCCCTTCCCTGTTCCATTCACGAATTGTGCGTGGGAAGAACGACTGCTTGTAAGTCTCCGTATTTGCTCTAATTTCTCGGATCTTTTCGTTGTGATCATTACGCGAGATATATGTGGGCGGTAGTAATATGTTGCCCATCTCTTCCCGGAATGTGCTCTCTCGTAATTTCGATAATAAACCTCTCCGTATTGCGTAACGCCTTTCTTGAAGTGTCCGCCACTGGAGCTTGTTCAGCATCTCCGTAACGCTCTCGCGCTGACTAAATGTCCCCATGACGAATCGCGCTGCTTTTCGCTGGATCATGTCTATCTCTTCTATTAATCCAACCTGGTAAGGGTCCCATACTGATGAGCAATACTCAAGAATCGGACGAACAAGCGTTTTGTAAGCTACTTCTTTCGTCGATGAGTCACATTTTCTTAGAATTCTTCCTATGAATCTCAACCTGGCGCCTGCTTTTCCCACTATTTGTTTTATGTGATCATTCCACTTCAGATCGCTCCGGATAGTAACTCCTAAGTATTTTACGGTCGTTACCGCTTCCAATGATTTACCACCTATGGCATAATCGTACTGGAATGGATTTCTGCCCCTATGTATGCGCATTATATTACATTTATCTACGTTTAGGGAAAGCTGCCAGCTGTCGCACCATTCATTAATCCTCTGCAGGTCTTCCTGGAGTACGTACGAGTCTTCTGATGTTGCTACTTTCTTGTAGACAACCGTGTCATCTGCAAATAGCCTCACGGAGCTACCGATGTTGTCAACTAAGTCATTTATGTATATTGTAAACAATAAAGGTCCTATCACGCTTCCTTGCGGTACTCCCGAAATTACCTCTACATCTGCAGATTTTGAACCGTTAAGAATGACATGTTGTGTTCTTTCTTCTAGGAAATCCTGAATCCAATCACAAACCTGGTCCGATATTCCGTAAGCACGTATTTTTTTCACTAAACGTAAGTGCGGAACCGTATCAAATGCCTTCCTGAAGTCCAGGAATACGGCATCAATCTGCTCGCCAGTGTCTACGGCACTGTGAATTTCTTGGGCAAATAGGGCGAGCTGGGTTTCACATGATCTCTGTTTGCGGAATCCATGTTGGTTATGATGAAGGAGATTTGTATTATCTAAGAACGTCATAATACGAGAACACAAAACATGTTCCATTATTCTACAACAGATTGACGTAAGTGAAATAGGCCTATAATTATTCGCATCTGATTTATGACCCTTCTTGAAAATGGGAACGACCTGTGCTTTCTTCCAGTCGCTAGGTACTTTACGTTCTTCCAGAGATCTACGATAAATTGCTGATAGAAAGGGGGCAAGTTCTTTAGCATAATCACTGTAGAATCTTAAGGGTATCTCGTCTGGTCCGGATGCTTTTCCGCTACTAAGTGATAGCAGTTGTTTTTCAATTCCGATATCGTTTATTTCAATATTTTCCATTTTGGCGTCCGTGCGACGGCTGAAGTCAGGGACCGTGTTACGATTTTCCGCAGTGAAACAGTTTCGGAACACTGAATTCAGTATTTCTGCCTTTCTTCGGTCGTCCTTTGTTTCGGTGCCATCGTGGTCAACGAGTGACTGAATAGGGGATTTAGATCCGCTTACCGATTTTACATATGACCAAAACTTTTTAGGGTTCTTGTTTAGATTGTTTGCCAATGTTTTATGTTCGAATTCGTTGAATGCTTCTCTCATTGCTCTCTTTACGCTCTTTTTCGCTTCGTTCAGCTTTTCCTTATCAGCTATGATTCGACTACTCTTAAACCTATGGTGAAGCTTTCTTTGTTTCCGTAGTACCTTTCGTACATGATTGTTATACCACGGTGGATCTTTCCCCTCGCTTTGGACCTTAGTCGGTACGAACTTATCTAAGGCGTACTGGACGATGTTTCTGAATTTTTTCCATTTTTGTTCCACATCCTCCTCCTCAGAAATGAACGTTTGATGGTGGTCACTCAGATATTCTGCGATTTGTGCCCTATCACTCTTGTTAAGCAAATAGATTTTCCTTCCTTTCTTGGCATTTCTTATTACACTTGTAGTCATTGATGCAACCACTGACTTATGATCACTGATACCCTCTTCTACATTCACGGAGTCGAAAAGTTCCGGTCTATTTGTTGCTATGAGGTCTAAAACGTTAGCTTCACGAGTTGGTTCTCTAACTATCTGCTCGAAGTAATTCTCGGACAAGGCAGTCAGGATAATGTCACAAGAGTCTCTGTCCCTGGCTCCAGTTCTGATTGTGTGACTATCCCATTCTATACCTGGTAGATTGAAGTCTCCCCCTATTACAATAGTATGATCACGAAACTTCTTCACGACGTTCTGCAGGTTCTCTCTGAGGCGCTCAACTACTACGGTTGCTGATGCAGGTGGCCTATAGAAGCATCCGACTATCATATCTGACCCACCTTTGATACTTAACTTAACCCAGATTATTTCACATTCGCATTCGCTAATAACTTCACTGGATATTATTGAATTCTTTACTGCTATAAATACTCCTCCACCATTGGCGTTTATCCTATCCTTGCGGTATATATTCCATTCTGTGTCTAGGATTTCGTTACTGTTCACTTCCGGTTTTAACCAACTTTCCGTTCCTAATACTATATGCGCACTATTTCCTTCAATAAGAGATACTAATTCAGGAACCTTGCCCTGGATACTCCTGCAGTTTACCAATATTACGTTAACTTTTCCTGTTTTTGGTCTCTGAGGACGGACGTTCTTTATCAACGATGATAATGTTCTCTCTGGTAAGCCGTCAGGTATTTTATCGTTTCGCCCAAGGGGGGGTCCCTCTAACCTAAAAAACCCCCGTGTGCACGCCACACGTACTCTGCTACCCTAGTAGCTGCTTCCGGTGTGTAGTGCACGCCTGACCTGTCTAGGGGGGCCCTACAGTTCTCCACCCAATAACGGAGGTCGATGAATTTGCAACCATTATAGTCGCAGAGTCGTCTGAGCCTCTGGTTTAGACCCTCCACACGGCTCCAAACCAGAGGACCGCGATCGACTCTGGGCACTATGCTGCAGATATTAAGCTCAGCTTGCACTCCGCGTGCGATGCTGGTTGTCTTCACCAAATCAGCCAGCCGCCGGAAGGAACCAAGGATGGCCTCAGAACCCAAGCGGCAGGCGTCATTCGTTCCGACATGTGCTACTATCTGCAGCCGGTCACACCCAGTGCGTTCAATAGCTGCCGGAAGGGCCTCCTCCACATTACGGACGAGACCCCCCGGCAAGCACACCGAGTGCACACTGGCATTCTTCCCCGACCTACCCGCTATTTTCCTGAGGGGCTCCATACCAAACTAGAACTGCTTATGATGAAGCTAACATTCTCAGTAAAAACATAGCCTCTCTTCATAATGTTATGCACAACGATAGAAAATTGGTTAAATCCATTAATAATAAACTTAAAGAAGGTGATGCTTTAATAACTAAGTCTGACAAAGGTTGCTCTTTATTTATTGCCTACAATTCTGAATATATTTCTAAAACTTTAGATTTTTTAACGAAAACAGTATTTCGGAACCGCATGAGGATCCGACTCCGGAATTACAAAATAAGTCAGGTCAGCCATCAATAACGCAAAATTTCTAATCAAACCTTTTCAGAAGAAAATGTTTATCAACATGAAACTTCAGCCTCCAAAACTTCGGTCTCAGTTTAAAATTGAACCATCCGATACGGCTGATTTCTAATAGTATGAATAGCGCGTATCATGATTTAGCTAAATTTCTGCGTGAAACTCAGAACAAATCATTCTTTTTCGAGAACAATTATTCCATCACCTATAGTCACGCCTTAGTCCGTAAAATAAAAGATTTAGAATGCAGTTCAGATACCAAGTTGTATTCATTAGACATCAAAGATCTTTGTACTAACGTTCCCGTACAAGAAACGCTTACAACTGTAGAAAAAATTTACGTTGTTTCAAAAAAGAACTTTCAGATGAACTAATCACTGAATTTATGAATCGCATCATAGTCGTAGTCAAATACAACTATTCTGAATTTAATGAGCAATTGTACCAGAAATCCGACGGTCTCACTATGGGAAATCCGTTAGCTGGTATTCTTGGTGGTATTTTCAGTAACTCTCTAGAAGAAAAGCTTTTCAATTGTTTTTCAGCTACAGCACTAGGCATTCTCTCCAATTTCAGATATGTTGATGATATTTTAGTCACCTACAAGGGACCTGCTGATGGCATTGACCGTATTTTCAATCTCTTTAATGAACTTCATGAGAACATGTCTTGCACCATCGTACTCGAAAACGATGTCCACCAGTTAAACTTTCTTGACTTGTCGCTTACAGCAGAAGAAAATAAAATCTCATTCAATGTTTTTCGTAAAGAATCATACACTGATCAGGTAGTACTTGCGTCTTCCATGCATCGACTGTCTCATAAAAACGCTTTCTTTCACTCTGCTATTCACAGAGATACTTCTATTCCCCTCTCGGAAGAAGAATTCAGATATTAATTTACTAAAAAGTATAGCAGTCAATAACGAATATGGGCCTGGCATAGTGGATGATATCCTTAAAAACAAAACTGTTAAAAGAGTTACTACGTTCGGCACCTCTATCATTGAATCTAAACCAAAAAAATATTTTTGTATACCATTCTTGGGGCCCATCTCCTATCACATTCAACGCCTTATTCGTAATAAATACAACTATAACGTTGCCTTTTCTACCAATCATAGTTTGAAAGAAACTTTATTCATAATTTAAAATCGACTCGTTCCCCTTTCGAAAATTCTGGCGTCTATAAGATTTTCTGCGACACCTGCTCCTCTTACTACAAAGGACAAACAGGCCGTGCCTTTACAACCAGATATAAAGAACATCTTTTAAGAAAAAATGGCACTAGCACCAAAAATTCATCTTTTGTCGACCACCTTATTACAGGTCACGAGCCAACAGCTATTCACGATATCAACATTTTACACTCTGAGAAGAAAGGGCATCGATTAGATATTTTCGAAGAATTAGAAATTTTTAAACATCTTTTTCGAAATGATAGCCTCATTCTCAATGAGCAGCTGCAGTTGCGTAATAAAAACTTCTTCAACGGTATAAAGAAGTTACTTGATGTTTGATTTAATGTTTCCTCGAGCAGTTACCGAAATGTTTTTTCCATCTAAGTCAACGCATAACTTTTCGTTTATTAAATGGTTTATACTGGCTTTATTTCACGTTATATCGTTTTCTACAGGCTGTGTCATTCAGCCCTTTCTGTATTTTCTATAATGGTGTTTTCATCCTGTAAACTGTGCTTCTAAGCTCTGATGTAGGCAAAATGTTACCTTTTCTGCTGCTGTCAAACAAAATATTACCTTTTACGTCATGTGCTGGATAATGTTCATCATAATATTCGTCTATCTTTATTTGAATGTTAAGTAGCCATGGTGTACTTGCGGCTACTAGATGGCACTCTCGATGCAATATTCACCTGCCTGCAGTTGTTAAGGGGGGCTCCCAGTCTGATGCTACCTGTAGCTCGACATATGCGAGTAGCCTGTCGTGGCTTGCTTTCCACGCAGTCTACTTTAAACATTGTGACTAAAGTTTCTTCGCTTCATATTTATTTTTTACGTGACGTGTAAGTACTGTTTTCTTTTGTACTGTTAATCAGTTTTCAGTCTTCAAACTGCATTACTAAGCTTTTACAAAAACAAGGATTTACCACGTCTGCTGTGTCAAATGAAACTTTGCCCGGTAGTTCATGTACTAAATACTGTTCATCTTAACAGTCAGCTGTCTACCTGTGGCTTTATAGGTATGAGCAGCGCACGGTGGCTCTCCTATGTATTCCTTTTAAAAATTTTGTGACTAAAGCCTTTCTCGCTTGATATTTATCTTATACGTGACATGTAAGTACTGTTTCTTTCTTGTACTGTTAGCCAGTACTTACACTTCTATATAAAATATTTTTCCCATAAATTTTTACATGTGTTATAGGCCAATTTGAGTATTTAATTTCTGATGAAGGTACTCACAGAAGAGTTGAAACCTGGTCAAAAGATTTAAATTTTGTGACCAAGGCTGTAATTGCTTTAACTTTATTGTAAAAATTCCAAGAGTGTAAGTTCCAAGAAGACTGGGCGAACATATTTTCTAACACATACCTCTTGTAAACTGAAAAACGAAGCGACTGGAGCAAGGAGCAAGTCATTCTCCTTTTCAAGAACGGCCATAGGACAGATTCAAACAATTCTAGATCTAAATCTTTGACGTCAGTCTGTTGTAGAGTTATGGACGACGTATCATGCTCAAGAATTATGACGGTTCTGAAGAACGAAAACCACTCTTTAAAAATCAATACGGATACTGCAAACAGAAATATTGCAAAATTCAGCTCTCACTGTTCCTCCATGAGAACCATAGCGCTGCAGATAACGACCTTCAGGTTGACGCCGTGTTCCTCGACTTCAGGAAGGCATTTGACACCGTCCGGTACTGTCGTTTAGTGAGAAAAAAAAAAGGGGCTACCGAGTATCGGACCAGATTTGCGACTGGGATCAATACTTCCTTATACACAGAACTCAACACGTCGCTCTTAACGGAATGAAATCGACAGATGTAAAAGTAATTTCCAGAATACCCTAAGGAAGTGTGGTAGGAACGTCACTGTTTACAACGTACATAAATGATCTAGTAGAAGGCGTCGGATGCTCTTTAAGTCCATTTGCAAATGATTCAGTTGTCTATAGAAAAGTAGCAACGCCAGTAGACAGCATCGATTTGTAGGATGACCTGCAGATGATTGATGAACGGTGCAGGTCTGGCAATTGACCGTGAACGTAAATGAATGTAGTATGTTGGTCATAGGTA
This sequence comes from Schistocerca nitens, assembly GCF_023898315.1. Lineage (NCBI taxonomy): Eukaryota > Metazoa > Arthropoda > Insecta > Orthoptera > Acrididae > Schistocerca > Schistocerca nitens. The sequence goes on from NC_064616.1 coordinate 564,574,183, forward strand.
GGAAAAGAAAGCCACAACTGTACAACTACCTTATTGATGAGAAACTGCTGGAAACAGTATCTACCGTAAAATATCTGCGAGCAACAATCCAGAGTGACCTGACGTGAAGTGATCACATAAAACAAAGAGTAGGAAAAGCAGATGCCAGACTGAGATTCATAGGAATAATCTTAAGGAAATGTGACTCACTCACGAAGAAAGTGGCTTACAAGGCGCTTATTCGAACGATTCTTGAGTATTGTTTATCAACATGGGTTTCTTATCAAATAGGACTGTTAGAAGAGAGTGAAAATCCAAGAAAGGGCGACGCGTTTCGCCACGGGATCGTTTAGTCAGCGCGAGAGTGTTACTGAGATGCTGAACAATTTTCATTGGCAGACACTACAAGAGAGGCATTGTGCATGACGAAGAGGTTTACTTCTAAAATTTAGATAGAGCACTTTCCGGGAAGAGTCGGATACGTATTATTTCCTCCCACATACATCTTGTGCAATAACCACCACGAGAAAATCCGAGAAGTTAAAGCCAGTACATTCTTTTCACGCGACATTCCCGAGTGAAACAGGGTAGGGGGGATCAGTTAGTGATACTAGAAGCACACTCCGCCACATACCATTGGGTGGCTTGTGGAGTATGATGTAGATGTAGATGTAAAAAAATGGTTCAAATGGCTCTGAGCACTGTGGGACTTAACTGCTGTGGTCATCAGTCCCCTAGAACTTAGAACTACTTAAACCTAACTAACCTAAGGACATCACACACATCCGTGCCCGAGTCAGGATTCGAACCTGCGACCGTAGCGGTCGCTCGCTTCCAGACTGTAGCGCCTAGAACCGCACGGCCACTCCGGCCGGCGATGTGGATGTTATCAGATAGATTAGACCTTATGCGAGGCCTTACTGACGCTCGTTCTTCCCATGCACCAATCGTGAATGCAAGAGAGAAAGGGGGAGGTGATAGGAGTAATGTAATTGCTCCCGCCATACACCGTTAAATGGCTGACGGAGTATAGATTTAGATGCAGAAGAAATGTAGCTCTTCAACTTAGTCACGAGAAACAGCTGTACCGCAAATAAAAAGTGATAAAAACTGCACGGCAGATCAGTTGTTTAACTATTTGGAGTCTACTTCTTATTACAAGAAACGCTGTGAAACTGTACTAGTTAGGCCTACGTAATATATCGCGACTCAATGAGAGGATCGTTCGTATTTGAATTTGTTCGTGTTGTGTGCTCTTTGTCTCTGACGAAAGTGCAGAAGTGGAATAAACCGCAGTGAATCCGACTGCGTCCAGCTGTGTTGCAGGGACCAGGGTCCGCCGACCGGCCGACTCATACCTGTTTGGTCTCTCCAGAGGGGCGTGGAGGGCCCAGTCCCGATCCCACGGATACCCAACCCAATCAAGACGAGACATGTAGTTAAAAAACACGCCTCCCGCCTCCCTTACCTGCATTAGGCTGCCCGGTAATAACGTCCCGTGCTCTCTCACAGCTGCTGCATCCAACTCTCCATACGAAGCTTTTAACACCTATAGCGCTTCCCCAGTTCCTTCACGAAGGCTCCAAGAGCGAACACTTAGTAACCCGATCAGCCACACAGATTTCCTATTGATTTTGGGGAATTTGTAAGCATTATTGACTGGGGGTCAAATAGGTCGAATTTCGAAATAAATTTTAAAGTTTACGTCAAAAGCCAGTGATTGTTGGGGAATTCGGACAGACCTGGTGCATAATTTGTGTCGTAGGTCAATTTCTGTGTGAGAGTAACTTTAATGTAACGAAGCAGTACCGATCGTTAACGCGTATTTACCTTTCTTCAAGAATTACCCGGATGTCTGTTAGCAGATACTGAGAAGACACTGTTACCATTGACTCTAAGGGGTTTCCTCAAGAAGCCAGGCTAAATTTCTAATGATAAGAAAACAACACCGTGACTTACTTAACCCGAAGTTGTTTTCACTGCATCAGGAGCTCAGAACGTCAATTTGTTTGTTTATTGATAAGGCAGAAAAACAGTCACATCCGAATCGTACAACAATACAACATAATGGCTTCAACCTCAGATTTACATTTCGCAACTGTAGGCAGGTAAGCGCCGACGTTGTAGCTTCATAAAAGTCTTGGATCGCTGCACGAGGTGCCGTGTAAGCGTAAGGGTGTCGATGGAGACGTCGCAGTGCTTACGGCAGTAGAATTGCATTGTGAAGGGGCGGAATTCATATCCCCATTCGGTCATCCATATTTAGGTTTCACGAGAATTCCGTAAACCTCTTAAAGGAAGACCCGGTGTCCTATCTTGCACATGTTAAATTTCCGGTGTTCGTGAACACTTATGTCAGAGACAGTTGAGGAATTTCTACCGTATATTAACTATAGTGGCGTCATTCAGCAGATTCACAATCATGAATTTTCATTAGTACGAAAGCGTTTATATACTACTTGACTAAACAGGAGAAGCAACCAGAAGACGTGCTCGGATGTCAGATTAACTTAGTACACGTACATACCATCGACGGGTATGTAATTGATTAGCGTTGGAATTCTCTGTGACAGGTAGAACGGCCACCACAGTACATTAATGTAGTTCGTGTTTAGGGTTGTTACTCGGCCTGTTACGGTGTATAAGAGGTTTGAACAGCGTCATATGTTAAGTGACCACTGTGAAGGAGACGGAAATGAAGCGTAATCGTGTGAGGAAGCATTATTAACATCTGAGTTTTGAAAGATGCGTCACTAGGGAACTCCATGTAGCCATCTGGTCCAATCGCGCAATATACAGATCTGTGGGGCATTCAGATGTGACAGTGCCCCGATGCTGGACTTCACAGGAACGTGCGGGCACGCATACTCTTTTGTCAATGTTCAAGTCGACCATGCCTGACCACGGCAAGGGCGAACCATTACTATGCACCTAGCACATCGTAATCCTTTCACGTTTACGTCTGCCATCCGAGAACAGTTAACTGACTCCCTGCAACATACTATGTCAACCCCCACCATTGGTTGGAGACTAGCGCCAACCAGACGAGAGAATTACTGCCATATATGTAAGCTGCTGTCAACACCAAAATACAAACGGCTGTACTTGGAGGGGTGCTGTGCCAGGGCAATAGGGGTCCCGATCAATGACGTCGCTTTGTACACCCCTGGAAATGGAAAAAAGAACACATTGACACCGGTGTGTCAGACCCACCATACTTGCTCCGGACACTGCGAGAGGGCTGTACAAGCAATGATCACACGTACGGCACAGCGGACACACCAGGAACCGCGGTGTTGGCCGTCGAATGGCGCTAGCTGCGCAGCATTTGTGCACCGCCGCCGTCAGTGTCAGCCAGTTTGCCGTGGCATACGGAGCTCCATCGCAGTCTTTAACACTGGTAGCATGCCGCGACAGCGTGGACGTGAACCGTATGTGCAGTTGACGGACTTTGAGCGAGGGCGTATAGTGGGCATGCGGGAGGCCGGGTGGACGTACCGCCGAATTGCTCAACACGTGGGGCGTGAGGTCTCCACAGTACATCGATGTTGTCGCCAGTGGTCGGCGGAAGGTGCACGTGCCCGTCGACCTGGGACCGGACCGCAGCGACGCACGGATGCACGCCAAGATCGTAGGATCCTACGCAGTGCCGTAGGGGACCGCACCGCCACTTCCCAGCAAATTAGGGACACTGTTGCTCCTGGGGTATCGGCGAGGACCATTCGCAACCGTCTCCATGAAGCTGGGCTACGGTCCCACACACCGTTAGGCCGTCTTCCGCTCACGCCCCAACATCGTGCAGCCCGCCTCCAGTGGTGTCGCGACAGGCGTGAATGGAGGGACGAATGGAGACGTGTCGTCTTCAGCGATGAGAGTCGCTTCTGCCTTGGTGCCAATGATGGTCGTATGCGTGTTTGGCGCCGTGCAGGTGAGCGCCACAATCAGGACTGCATACGACCGAGGCACACAGGGCCAACACCCGGCATCATGGTGTGGGGAGCGATCTCCCACACTTGCCGTACACCACTGGTGATCGTCGAGGGGACACTGAATAGTGCACGGTACATCCAAACCGTCATCGAACCCATCGTTCTACCATTCCTAGACCGGCAAGGGAACTTGCTGTTCCAACAGGACAATGCACGTCCGCATGTATCCCGTGCCACCCAACGTGCTCTAGAAGGTGTAAGTCAACTACCCTGGCCAGCAAGATCTCCGGATCTGTCCCCCATTGAGCATGTTTGGGACTGGATGAAGCGTCGTCTCACGCGGTCTGCACGTCCAGCACGAACGCTGGTCCAACTGAGGCGCCAGGTGGAAATGGCATGGCAAGCCGTTCCACAGGACTACATCCAGCATCTCTACGATCGTCTCCATGGGAGAATAGCAGCCTGCATTGCTGCGAAAGGTGGATATACACTGTACTAGTGCCGACATTGTGCATGCTCTGTTGCCTGTGTCTATGTGCCTGTGGTTCTGTCAGTGTGATCATGTGATGTATCTGACCCCAGGAATGTGTCAATAAAGTTTCCCCTTCCTGGGACAATGAATTCACGGTGTTCTTATTTCAATTTCCAGGAGTGTATTCAGAGATGAATCGCTGTTCTGCAAAACCCGGATGACCATCGTTGGCGAGTATGGAAGCGACTTGGAGAGAGGACCCGCTCTTCCAATGTTTTGGAGGGGTACACATGTGTTACTCTTGGCGTCTTGGTGCGGGGAGCCATCGAGTATGACTTCAGGCCTCGGCTGGTAGTGGCTGAGAGAACTATGACGGCACAACAATACGTCTCGGACATCCAGGGCCCTCAGGTTTCCCTCTCATGCGACAGTAACGTGGTGCGATTTTTTCAACCAGGCAATGCTCGTCCACAGATGCCACATGTCTCTAAAACCGGCTGCGAGTTGTTGAGATACTCTCGCGGTTAGCAATATCCGCAGATCTCTCCCCAGTGAAACAAGTGTGTGAAAACGTTGGTCATAAACTCCCACTCATCGCCAGTATCCAGGGTATAAAGAACCATTTTCAACAGCTGGAGGCCAGCTTATCTCAGGAGAGAATACAGCTATTGGATGACGCTCGTTCCAACCGGATCAGTTCATGCATCAAAGCCAGAGGCAGTGCTACATCATAATGATAAGTGGTCTTCTCATACTGACAAGTTCTTATGTGAATTTAGTCAATTTTGTAATCAACAAAATAGCATCACATACCCTCTTAACTTATGAAGTTCGATTTCGTTTCCTCCTCTCCTGCTGTGTGCATCTCTTTATTGTCAGCCTGTGTATTGATTTTATTCAAAGATTACATTTTTCTTATAATTTTGACACGAAAATTTACACAAAAACAACTGAGCATATATTCAAGCATAGCTTTGACAATCGTTGTGGAGGAGCCTGTAACATTATGAGATCAATAAGTATCCCTGCAACATACTATGTCAACCCCCACCATTGGTTGGAGACTAGCGCCAACCAGAGAAAAAAGGGCGTTTGAAATTGTACGTGTATAAACTGCAAAAAAAGCATTTTAATGACATTTCTTAGTTTTATCGTTACATGACATTCATTAAGAACACCCTGTTCCGTATTGCAGGTCGTCTTCCAAGTCTGTCTTCTATTTTTTCGAGCTTCTCCGATTATATTTTTTGCAGATCGCCCAGCTTATCCTACTCTTGCGGTGTCCACTTCGCCAAGTAGTTTCTCTGTATATATTCGTAGACTCGCTCCTAGTTTACGAAATACTCTTAGTCTAGCACTAATTCCACTGGTAAATGTAACTGCAATATGATGGGTTTCTCGTTTTAGACAGACAGAAAATACACGTATGCGGTTAAGTTGCGGAGTCGCCATTTGAACGACAGAACACTGTATCTAAAATGATGTATATTTATGTGGTTGAATCTAATCCTCACATTCCTCTTCAAATGGAAGCATCTAGTTTATCTGTGTAGGACCTAGCCATTATAAAATAGATAGCATTGAAATGAATTCAAAGAAGCCCTAGTAGATAAACTAAACTGAAAAACAAACACACAAATTAGGAAACAAACAAACCAAATCACATCAACGCATACAAGCAGCACAGACACAAAAAATGGCACACAATCACCTGTCTTAATAAATTAACACACAAAATAGGTAACACAGTGAAGTGACAAAATTCGTGGGATACCTCCCAATATCGTGTCGGACCTCTGTTCGCCCGGTGTAGTGCAGCAACTTGAGATGGCATGCACTCAACAAGTCGTTGGAATTCCCCTGCAGAAATATTGAGTCATTCTGACCCTGTAGCCGTCCATAATCGCGAAAGTGCTGCTGGTGCAGGATTTCGTGTACGAACTGACCTCTCCGTTATGTCGAATAGGATTCACATAGGGTGATCTGGGCGGCCAAATCATATGCTAGAAATGTCCAGAATGCTCTTCAAACCAAACGCATAATGTTGTGGATCGGTGACATAACATCGCTGTTTGGGAACATGAAGTCCGTAAGCTGGCTGCTGTGGCCGAGCGGTTCTAGTCGCTTCAGTCTGAAGCCGCGCGACCGCTACGGTCGCAGGTTCGAATCCTGCCTCGGGCACGTATGTGTGTGATGTCCTTAGGTTAGTTAGGTTTAATTAGTTCTAAGTTCTAGGCGACTGATGACCTCAGATGTTAAGTCCCATAGTGCTCAGAGTCATTTGAAACGTTTGAAGTCCATAAATGGCCGCAGATGGTCCCCAAATAGGGACAGCCCACAGCTTTATGGAGACACCACCAGCATACACAGTGCCTTGTTGACAACTTGGGTCCATGGCTTTGTGGGGTCTGCGCCACACTCTAACCCTACCACCAGCTCTTACCAGCTGACATCGGGAGTCATCTGACCAAGCCACTGTTTCCCAGTAGTCTAGGGTCCAACCGATTTGGTCACGAGTCCAGGAGAGGCGCTGCAGATGCAAAGGCACCCGCGTCGATCGTTTGCTGCCATAGCCCATTATCGCCACATTTGGCCGCACTGTCCTGATACGTTCGTCGTACGTCACATTCATTTCTGCGGCTATTTCACGCACAGTTGCTTGTCTGCTAGCTGTCAAAGTTCTACGCAAGTACCGCTCCTCTCGGTGGTTAAGTGAATGCCGTCGGCCACTGCGTTGCTCTTGATGAGAGGTAATGTCTTAAATTTCTTATTCTCGTCACATTCTTGTCACTGTGAATTTCGGAATATTGAACTCCCTAACGATTTCCGAATTGGAATGTCCCATGCGTCTAATTCCAACCACCATTCAGCGTTCAAAGTCTGTTAATTCCCGTCGTGCTGCCACAATCACGTTTGAAACATTTCACATTAATCACCTGAGTGCAATTGAAAGCTCAGCCAATTCGTTGCCCGTTTATACCGTGTGCATTCGATACTAACGCCATTTGTATATGTGCATATCTCTACCCCATGACATTTTGTCGCCTCAGTGTATATTCAAGAAACGGGACATTAACAATGCCTACAAAACAAATAACTCAAAACAGAAACACATCCCTAAACTAAAATCTAAACCAGACAGACACCAACAACCTGGTATCTACCAGCTCAATTGCAGAGACTGTGAGAACTCTGCATTGAGGTGACTGGCACGACATTTGACACAAAATGTAAAGAGCACATCATGGCATGGGAATACGGTACAAACCATTCACCACTTTCGGACCATCTTCAACAAGAATACCACAGACCAAGCACTATAGAAAAACATATTTACTTCATAAAAATCAGTAAAGACACCTCCTCACTTTCCAGGAATTTTTTCACGCACTCAAAGCATTTACACACAGTAAAACTGTTACTCAATGGCCAAATAAATATTGAAGAAAGTCACATAGAAAAAATTTCCCTTTTTCCCTCCTTCAACTCCTACCACTCTACTCCCTCCCCCTCCCCCCTTTCATTTCATCCCTTCCTTTTCACCCTTTTTCTCCTACTCTCTCTCCATCCCGCTAATTGGCACTTATTCTTTACTCATCTTTGCCTCATCCCACCCAGTCCCCACTTAGATTGTCAATTCCATCCACACTACTTCATTTCCCTTAAATATTACATAAATACCTACTAACATAATTAATTTAAATACACAAATGACGAACTGCAGAAAAAATAACAGGTTTAGATCAGAGAAAACCTAGTGCCCAAATTGGCAACTCTATACAAAGCAGATGATACATATTTAGTCAGGATGCAAATATACAGTGGCAGTACTACACTGAGTTGTGTTTAACGTAAAAAAAGCACAGTTCTGCAAATCAGTAAGAGACTAGGCCAGAATCGCAGACAGGTATACGACGAACCGTGAAAAGTATACAGTAGAACTCATTCCCAGAAACATCTCACAATTACCGCTTTAACGACGGTAGGCACTACGGTGTTGTTTCTGCTTACCTCTTTGTAATTTTCTGTGATATCTATTACTGGCTGCTCTCTTGGAGATCAGACATTAGTTATGCTATTGGGACAACATGTCATTCTGCCGAGAACGATAAATAGGACTTGAACTCATCTCTAACTGACAGTATTCAATGCTCACGACATCCTTGGTCATCTTCCCACTCGTAACAGACCCTGCAAATAATGTATGTGATGACAAGACAGATCTAGTGTTACAGTGTGTAACGGTACCACCGACCACCTCCAACGCCAATAGATGCTAACGTCCTACCTCTGCGAGGAATTTGAGAAAGTTGACTGTGATACAACCTAATAGAAACAGAACAATCAAACTGGGATTCGTTTCCAGCAAATTATAACCAATAGTAAACGGTGGTTCAGGAAGAGATGTTCTCCCAGCACAGAAGCAAGTTGTAAAATTTCATAGTAAAACCAGTTGCCAGCCTAATTAGTCATTCATGTGTCTGGCAACGCCACTGAATTGTCTCCATGGATTGAGAAGGGTGTTCGAAATTGACTTTATCATGTCATTCTTGAATTTAGGGACCTATACGATACTTTGCATGACACCAGAACGTCCACTTGTAATGTTACAACTTACTTTTGTGCTGGGAGAACGTCTGATCTTGCCCTACCTTTTACTGTTGGTTATACTTTGCTGGGGACTTTCGGAAACGAATCCCAGTTTGATTGCTCTGTTTCCATTAGGTCCTGTCACGGTCGCCATGTGTAAAGGTTCCACTGACCACCCTAAAACGGCAATCAATGCTAAAGTTATACCTCTGCGAGGAATTTTTGATAGTTGTGACTGTGAGATAACCTAATGGAAACAGAACAGTCAAACTGGGATTCGTTTCCGAAACACCACAGAAAAATATAACGAACAGTAAACGGTGGGGCAGGAACAGACGTTCTCCCAGCACAAAAGGAAGTTGTAACATTACAAGTGGATGTTGTGGTGTCATCCAAAGTATCGCATAGGTTCCTCAATTCAAGAATGGCACGATAAAGTCAATTTCGAGCTCCCTTCTCAATCCCTGGAGACAATTCGGTGGCGTTGCCAGATTATTGTCAGGAAAATATCCAAGACTGGTACTAAGTTAAAATTGATGTGAAAATCCAAGGACGCAGGACTGGCATCTCTGTCGGGAAAAAACTTATTTGTCCTGCCCATCCCCTTGTGTCCAAGCTCGAGCTTCCGTGGCTCACACAGGGTGTTCTACGATTTTTGCGCTTTGCAAATAATTCAAATGTGTACCATACCACATATCCACATCATTACTCCTACCATGCATGTTATGGTTACAGAGACGCCAATTTCGCTTACTCGCACTCTGCAAATACAGAGCAAGTGTCTTACTACTTTCCACTTCGTTTGCTTTCCGCCACCAATGGTAATTTATCTACTAACACAGCACTTAACTGCGCACTATCTTGATAATTAAGACCTATCTCTAAGCTACGATCTATTCAAAAAAAGAAAAAGGTGTAACAGGGTCAGAAGCTGAAACCAGGTAACAAGGACAAATGGAAAATTTTCCGGCGTGTTTACATAAATCAAATTTTATAGTCCGACTATCTTGACTTTTTGGTTGGATTACTGGTTTACTCAGACACTCCGCCATATAAAGTAGAAGAAATAGCCTTGTTTTCGAATTTCCCTCCAAATTTCAGAAAGAGTATGTAGGGCATTTCCACCATCTTGGTGTAAACGCCAACGAAATTTCCTGCAGGGAGGGAAAAAGGGACCAGACGTAACATTTCAGTGACCATCTTCAATTGATTTATATCGTAATTTTTACTACAACAGAACACCTTATTCCTCACTTTTTCGACCGTCACTATGTGTACAAAATTTACAGCCGTGGATCCAGATTTCGTGAAGCTGTGGAAATACCGGCCGAACTATTTAAATCACCTGTTAACTCTAAGCAGTGCAAAATCCACTGATTTTAGAGGCAATGTGCGGCATCAGATCCACCGTCACCCTTGGCGTTACCATCTTTTAACGAGACGGAAGAGAAGCTGGATATGTACCTGCACCGCCTCCAACAACACTTGGTAGCTTTCCGGAACTTAACGACTTTTTACAATGTTACGTATGTTTCTCTTAGGCAGCTCACTTGCCAGGTCCAGTAGTTTTGTCGTTAAGTAAACATGGAGAGCTTCTGTCGTCACAGTACAGTCAGCAAAGCTATACTGTAGGGTCTAGGTTAGTATTTTATCAGGTACGCATGCAGCCAGTCGTTTCACTCAAAGATCACCGATTTTCAAACTCTCAAACAAAAATGAAAGTTTTTCTGTTCCAATCCAGAATTTGAGCCACCTGCGGACGCCCACGTTCAACTAGCGCCATATTCGGAGGTTCACCAAAAACCACAAAAATCCGCCAATCCGTTTCCTAAGAATATCTTGAAACTGGTGTAAGTATTATAGGATATTATTTTCCGCAGCGCCAGGTGACGTTCACGTCATGTAACAAATGTGGATAGGCCGCCGGCAAGAAAGCTTTTTATTTCCTTCTAAATACGACTAGAGGCGATCCAGTTTCACGTGGCCTGGGCGAACTATCAGTTTATTCACCGTTCATCAGCTTATCTGTCTGCTGTTGCCCCATGCAGAGCGTCGAGACGTTAGTGACAACAATAAATCAAGTAACATAAGAGTCGACCATGAGGTTTTTAGAGGAGCACAAAATAACGCTGTGCAAAGATGGGGCAGAAAAACTGGTTGTGTCCTTCTCACATGAATCATCCAGGCAGTTACCTGAAGCGATTTAGGGAAAACACGAGAAAACTGAATATGGATAGCTACACAGTGATTTGAACCAACGCCCTCACGTTACGAAATCAGTGTCTTGCCACATAATCAATAAAATCCTTTCTTAGGCAAGTTTAAAATTTAAACTTCCATCAAACTTCATTTCGATTTCGATTGCTTTAAGACCTTATTGCAAATTCCCATTTTTCGTGATTCTGTTTAGTAGTCGGTTGTCCACACAGAGACGCCATGTGCCGTCCTCCTCCATCACAAGGACCACAGAAGAGGACTAAACACTCTCTGAAGGTCCATCGACATTATCTTGTAGCATCTTCTCTACTTCCTTCCGAATTATGCGTCGTTCAGCAGGCAACATACTATACGATCTCTGGCTAATTGATGGATGATCTCCATTGTTGTTACATTCTACCAGCTAGACTGTCTTTCCTCCAAGCTGGATTTGAAAGCATCCTACAATTGGCGCTAAACGGCTAACACTCACAGATCTTGTTCCTCGATCAGGCCAGGTCCTGTCAGCAGTACGACAGTGGCTTCCTCTTCTGTGTTGCCTGTAGTGGTATCCTAGTACGAATCTTCATCAGTGGCACTGAGCTGCTCATTCTGGACTGATTTAGTTTTCCTACGCACATATTTTTAGGAATGAGTTGTGGCTTCTTCTCAAAATTAGTCATCCAAAATTCTCCTTGACCATCTGCAATGTTCATAGTCGTCGTCAATATGTCTATTTGTTTTGTGAGACTGAGTAGCTTTTTGCACTCGACAAAAGCGTTGCAGTTTAACTGAGCATCTCGACTGACGATTGATGACGGCAGCATAGCAACATCCTCAATGGCAAACAACCACCCACAGCAGTCCTTGTTATTTGGCTTGCTGGAATAGCTTCGTCAATCTGAAGCTCTGATCTTTCACAGTCTATGATTAATTGTGAAGCCTGCAAGAAGTCCCATCCGAGAATAACAATATGACTATATTCATTTAAAACTACAAATCCGAAGGGCTGTGTTCTGTCGTTGACGGTTACCCTTGCAATACATTTTTTTATCAGATGGACATGTATCCCATTTGAAACCTCCGTATCAAGGAACACAGTTTTCCTTTAGCTAGAGGCAATAAAATTCGTTTTACAGAAAAAGAAACCCGTGAGTCGACAAGCGCCCAAACAAGTCATCGATGAGATTTCCTGACAGATTGGTGACTCTGTCATCGATGGAGCCGGCCGCGGTGGTCTCGCGGTTCTAGGCGCGCAGTCCGGAACCGTGCGACTGCTACGGTCGCAGGTTCGAATCCTGCCTCGGGCATGGATGTGTGTGATGTCCTTAGGTTAGTTAGGTTTAAGTAGTTCTAAGTTCTAGGGGACTGATAACCACAGCAGTTGAGTCCCATAGTGCTCAGAGCCATTTGAACCAATCATCGATGGAGGATTTTCATCTTTATAGATGGTCAGCTTGGTTTTTTTTAATTCGACGACTAGGGGAGCGGCTGGACATCTGTACAGCGAGAAGGAGCGCTACGGCGTGTTGAGGTGCGACCTTATCCAGTGTACGACAACGGTTTCGTACCACAGGTCGACTGTTATTTGTAGTGGCCTGGAGTGAAAAGGAAAATTGTGATGGTTTGTAAGGAACTAACCGCAAAATTTGTAGATCAAAATCCAGTATGCACTTACAAAAACTCAGAACCCCCCAGAATGAATGAAATCCAAATCATCATAAAAGATTTGAAGGAGAGTAAGGGCCCCAAGACAGATTCCTTAATTGCTGAAATGTGGAAAATTACAGGTGCTTCAACAGTCAGGAAGATACATGTCTGGCAAATAGAAGCTATACCAAAATATTGGGAAACAGCATTAATTCACTCAATCCACAAAAAAGGAGATAGTACTGACCCCAACAATTACAGAAGGATTTCCCTCATTCCATTGACTTAAAAACTCTTTGAAAAGCATAAAATCAAGCTGGAAAGCCAATTGGAACGTACCAAGGAGCGTTTAGAAAACGACGATCCTGTGTGGAACAAATTTTAAAACTGAAACTTTTTATCGGATATAGAAGAATGAGAACCAAAAATATTTATACACTGACGGGAAAAAATTGCAACACCAAAATAGAAATTGATGAAGACTGACTAAAATTCGGGAATACAGTTGTCTAGGTAACATATTTAAGTGATTAACATTGCAACCTGACAGGCCTATGTAAGTGCGAGATAATCCATTGCAAGTGTAAAACGCTGGTACGTTAATAACAGTTGCAAAGGCCAAAATGTTGAATGGAAGCGTGAAAACGTGCATCCATTGTGTTGCACAGGTGTCACATGTAAGTTTGTGGGATGGAGTTCCATGCCTGTTGCACTCAGTCGGTCAATACACGGACGGTTAATTTTGTTTGTCGATGAAGCTGGAGTTATCGTTCGATAATGCCCCAAATGTTTCCGATTGGAGACAGATAGGGTGATCTATGAGGCCAATACAATATGTTGACACTCTGTACAGCATGTTGGGGTACAACAGCCGTATGTCGGCGAGCGTTATCTTGTTGGAAAACATTAGCGGGGATGCTATTCTTGAATGGCATACGTAATCGCACCCCAAACTATAACTCCAGGTGTAAGTTCAAAGTTTCTAGCACAGTTCGGTTGCAGGCCTTCAGCTGGTCTCCATTTAACCAACACACGGCCATCACAGACATCGAGGCAGAACCAGCTTTCATCAGAAAAAAACAACAGACCTCCACCCTGTCCTCTAACGAGCCCTTCCTTGACACCATTAAAGTTGCAGATGGCGGTGGTTTGGGGTCAGTGGAATGCACAATTCAGGACATCCGACTCGGAGCTGTCCTCGAAGAAAACGATTTCTAACAGTCCATTGTGTCAATGTGGTTCCAACTGCTGCTCATATTGCAGCTGAAAATGCAGCACGTTGCGCCAGAGCCATACGCGGAACACCACAACATTCTTCCTTCTCGCTAATGCCACCGACCGTCCGGAGCCGGTCTTCATCCGACCGTACATTCTCGTGACCACCGCTGCTAGCAGTCATGTACGGTGGCTACATTTCTGCCAAATCCTTCTGCAGTATCACAGAAGGAACATTCAGCCTCTCGAAGTCCTCTTAGACGGCCTCGATCACATTCAGTGAGGTGTTGATAATGGTGTATTTGTTGCCTTATACACATTCTTGACTAACATCATCCCACCACGTCCAGTGTCAAAGTTAACTAACGCCCACGACCGTCACAGCGTGTATTTAAAGCGAATCTGATTTGTATTCTCATAGTGGCGCTACTAGCGCCACTCTCATGCGACTGGCGCGAAATATGAAGAGAGATTATCTTTCAGATGTAGAAACACGCCTACCAACTTTCGTGTATGTTGGATAACTCCTTCTTGGTGTTATGATTTTTTTCCGTCAATGTATAGTGTTTGTAGACTTTAAAAAAGCATATGGATCGATTGACAGGCAAACATTATTCCTCACCTTAAAAGGGTTTAGAGTTGAATTCAAATGTGTCACAATCACAACAAAACACACTAACAAATACAAAACGCAAAATTAAATTTTTAAGTGGAACTTCCAAGAGTTTTGAGTTCAAAACTGTTGTACGACAAGGAGATGGAAATAGAGGACAAGAACAGAAGACGAAGGAATCTGAAAGAAATCACAATTGGGAGACAAGGAGGTAATGTGAGAACTGATTGTTTAACTTTTGCAGATGACCTTGTCGTCTTAGACGAAGCTATATAAGATGCAACAATATAGATAAATCTCCTACAAGAGACGGCTTCAAAAGCAGGTGTTTATAGGTGACAGATGCGAAGGAGGCATCGGAATACATGTAAACTGACTAATTTAGCAAGGGCGAGGAAAATGGGAGGTGCTTCACAACGAACAAAAAACTAGTAAAACAAAAATCCTGTTTACATAAATACAAAACTCTGGCACTACAATACTGTCATTAGACTAGGACGCCTTTATGCTTCAGATTGCCTTTCGGCAAATCCAGCCAAACAGTTAGGTGAAATAGAAAGGAAGGAAACGGCAATAATCGTGAAAATCTTGGAAATTCATACGACAGTGGAAAATGACAATCAGGAAGTAATAAAGAAGTTTATAAAAAAAGTAGAACAAATATTATACACAAAGAGGAAGAGAATAATTGTTTTCAGTGGACACGAAAAACGGCTACATATAACAAAAAGATTTTTTAATTTTTTTGCAGAAACCCAAAAATATTAAAGAAGTTAAAGCAGACCCGAGGGAAATGGAAATAACGGAGGAAGAAATAGGAGAAAGAGAAAAATTCAGAGCAAAAGTATCTTTTCAAATGCTTCTAGGAGAAATTAAAGAAAAAGATAGGCGCAGTATGGACAGAAGAAAGAAGAGAAAAACATAGGGCAAGAATGAAAAACTGCTGGAAAGGACAAACCATTCAATGTGCCACTGTGTACAGTAACATCATCTGGATTAATATCATTCCGTCTAGAATTATGATGGTTCTAGGCGCTTCAGTTTGGAACCGCGTGACCGCTACGGTCGCAGGTTCGAATCCTCCCTCGGGCATGGATGTGTATGATGTCCTTATGTTAGTTAGGTTTAAGTAGTTCTAAGTTCTAGGGGACTGATGACCACAGATGTTAAGTCCCATAGTGCTCATAGCCATTTTTATGATGGTCAGCCAGAGAAAATACCTATTAATATATTAATTATTACAAACAGATGCCTATGAATGATTAGAAGCATTACATCGCGAATTTTTTAAGAGCATTTGTAGGATAAGGGGGCTTTAACTGTGCGCTGACCACAGCAAACAGTGGAAGAGATTTGGTCGAGACCTCGGCTGACGAGTTTGTACTTACACGTCGGGTAACGTGAGTTTACCTGGACGTCGTATAAAGTGTTGTTGCAAATAAGTTCTTTTATACATTACATCTTGCAAAAGGAGATCAATTTTCTAAATACATACTTCACAAGTTCAATTAGCAGTAATTGAAATTCCTTGTGATAAATTAATTGTACACTGATATATCAAATGTGGAAAAGATTTCACCCAGACATTAGGTGACGAAACTGCAGGTAGACAGCGGAGAATGAGCTCACATCTACACTTCCAACGACGTATTGCCGTATACAAGCTAGTACAAACAGCATGTTTGCTAAAAAACTGCAAACTATTATTGTTAGTTCCATTGCTAAATAGGTACTGTGTATATTTCAGAGACGATAAATATCATAATGTATTAAATGTACCTTTGATTTCGAGTATTTATGGATGTAATAAAGTTAACTCACATATGACATTTTAAGACAGGCATAAGATTTTTTAAATAAGTTTTAGGTTCATTTTATGTAATTTGATATTAAGAATTGTTAAAACATTTTTAGAAATATTTTTGGAAAAAGTTTTTTAGAGAAAGATTGCCATATGCGGTAATTCTGCACGAAATTTTGTCTTCCGAATTTGTTGTAAAAATGTTTTTAAAACTATGATGATCTGAACCTTAACCGTATTTTCTTACATGGTGGCACTTTGTATATTATTCATCTAGGATGAATATCACGTGAACATATTTGTTCTGGCAGAGGCATATGTAATAGTGTGCTGGTAATGCTAGATCATGGGCTCAGTTTAAGACCGATTTCAATCCCACATGGTGCAGTAATTGTACATCGGTTATGTTAAACACTGGAAGAGTTTTCAGCTAGATATCAAGTGATCACATTTCACTTAGGCGTCAGGCGACGAGATTCCATTTGGACTTCGATTGACGTGTTGTCGTGGATAAGCTCATGAAAACATCGTAATTAACAACAAAAGCACAAACATTAAATCGCTCCATTGTTGGTACACATACCTTGAATGTATTCTCGACGAAGTATCATATTTGTGCCTCTTTATATCGAACTATTCCTAGATTATTAAAATCATCATAAATATGGTACCATTATTTGTATAGAGAGAGCTTTTAAGCGGTCATAGGTTGTCATGTAGGGTGTGATTATGTATAAAGGAAAATTTGGTAAGGAATTATTAAGAATGCTTGTACATTTTTTTGAACGTTTTCCAAAAAGATATAAAAAGATTTATGTATAAATTATGTATTATGAATGTTGGACATAATTTTACACACAATTTTTTTAAATGTAGAATACTGACTTGGATTTTAAGTTATGATAACAATCTGGATTCACGTAATTATATGGAATAGTAGATCCATGCCTTAATCTAATGTGAGATGATAATATCGATCGTACTCCCACTGCGCAATCTAATGTACTTATGTATGATTAAAGACGTCTATGCTGGGGTCTGTCAGTTGTAAAGTGATGATGAATGTGAGCATCTGTAATCGACGCAGTAACATGTGTGTACATGGTTATTATTTGAAACTGACATGCTGACTTCTAGAATAGCTCACGATACCAGCATGGAGACACATTGTATGGTACCGCTTAAGTGTACTGAAGGAGAAGTTAGGTAATGATGTAAATATAAGTATGTTACTGCTCTATGTATTGCAAATCTTGGATATAACTAAGTGCGCTGTTATGTTACTTTCGGTGTCCTAGCATATTCGGTTCCATCTTTTGCGAATCCGAAGATGGCAACAGAGAATTCCAAAACCGGTCATCTATATGAATAAATGATTTTAGCCATCTTCACAGTTAAAAATTATTCAATGTTGAAAATAATAATAATTTTACATGATGAAGTATCAGCGGCCAATAACACAAATGACTAGAGATGGTTTTCTACCTGGAAAGGAAAAATAGATATGTCATTAGTGAATCGTATCAGTAGTAAAATGAAATAAAATATGAGATCCAATGGGCACTCTTTCTAATAGCAAAAACAACGATTAAACTATTTTACAAACGGAATAGTTTTCTCTCCTCAAATTAAAAGTTCATTGTTAGGAAAAGCCGGCCGGAGTGGCCGTGCGGCTCTAGGCGCTACAGTCGGGAACCGGGCGACCGCTACGGTCGCAGGTTCGAATCCTGCCTCGGGCATGGATGTGTGTGATGTCCTTAGGTTAGTTAGGTTTAATTAGTTCTAAGTTCTAGGCGACTAATGACCTCAGAAGTTAAGTCGCATAGTGCTCAGAGCCATTTGTTAGGAAAAACTTTCCACCTCAGGCTGACGGTTGCTCGGGAAGGAATGTGAGAGTAGCAAAGAAAAAAATCTACAGCAGTACGGTAAAATCATCTCGCTTCGGTAATGAAACAGCAGTGCTGGTGTCACTGCTGTATCTTCATAGTATCTTTAGTAACACAGATAGCACTTCTACCTTTTTCTCCTCTTCATCCTCCCCCATCTTCCTTCATTTCTTTTACTGTTTACTCAGAGGTTAGCAGCTTCGTGAAGTGTTATCATGTTTACAATTGAAAAACTGGTTAAATGTGTTTCGTTATCTTATAATTTACAAGCATACATGTTCGTATATCACTGGACAAAAACTGAAGTGCGAACGTAACGGACGAGGTTCCTTTCAGATACCTACATAGACATTCGTAACATTTCTGAATTAACGGCCAGTAAACACGGAATGATGTGCACAGGAATAGCATCTCTTCTTACACTAGACTGTCTGCGAGTGCGATTAAACAGGATGGATTACAAAACTCGTCGGCTGTAAATAACGTACAAACACGTTGTTAACAGCGCGGTTCGAGCAATGAAACTGAAGTGTGTTAGTATTAAACTGGAACAACTGTGGTTTGTATCGTAACGCTGGTCATTGGATATCTATGCACAGGCTTACTGGACTTAGCTGTCAAAATGGTTCAAATGGCTCTGAGTACTATGGGACTCAACTGCTGTGGTCATCAGTCCCCTAGAACTTAGAACTACCTAAACCTAACTAACCTAAGGACAACACACACATCCATGCCCGAGGCAGGATTCGAACCTGCGACCGTAGCAGTCGCACGGTTCCGGACTGCGCGCCTAGGACTTAGCTGTCACTTGCTAATTAAATTATGACTACACGCTGGATACTTGATGGAAAACGAAATCCTTTAATGCGGGAAATCGTACGTTGCCACTTGTCCAAATGCTCTAGAAATTAATACTAATGGGCACAGTGTAAGAAGTATGAGCACGTCTTTCATGTATGTCGTTGATTAGCAATTTTCGTTTCGTTCACAGCAATATTTTTAACAGGGAAGTCTTCCATGCAACTCGTTTGTGCTATCTTCATTAATCAGAAATCGTTATGATTTTAGCTTAGGATGATGTAAACCCTATATCAGGTACTGCCAGCTGGGCCACAAAAGACGGCCATAGACTTTGAAGTTCAATATTTTATTACTGCATCAAGTAGACCTATACTGCATCAAGTAAATCTGTATCTACTACATTCACATTCTCTTATGAACTCAGCACTTTACGGTTAGAATTTTGAAGATTTACTCTTCTTTGTTATTGAAATTTCCTTGCGATCGATATGTCCGCAATGAACTCAGGCAGCTGCAGGAGGGTGTGCTGGTTTCAGGTCCTACGTAATAGGCATACCTTCAACGAATGTGTTTATTCGAGCCAATAAAAATGTTCTGAAAATATTGTGCCTTGACGAAAACACAAGTTCTTGTTTTTTCATCACCCTTACATATTTCGGTGATATTTCACCCATTATCTTCTGTGACTTTCTCTAGTTTCCTGTCTGACAAAAAGTGAAAGCTAAATGAATCTTTGTCGTTTGCATAATGCAGAGCAAGACCTGATTTTTGTTCAGATGATAGCATTTTTACGATACGTATTCGGAAATTAAGGGCCGTAAGGTCATAAAACTATATGTTATCGGAAGCTTTTACAGGTACTTTAAGTTTTCTACGAGATTGCCTTTAATTTTCCACATATCATCCTTTTCTTCTAATAGCACTACACGAGCTTCTTCAATTCGTCTACTAAGAAATGCTGTGCTTCGTCACTGAATCAGTTAACAGCGGTAGCATTAAATCGTTGTCAACTTCAAACCGTTGTCCACCAAGCCATTGTTTCAAGTGCCACAGGAGGTAGTAGTTGCAGGTTGCAAGGCCAGGATTGTAGAGTGTATGGTTGAGGAGGTATTAATAACGGAAATTTATTTATTTTATTTATTTATTTCCATAATTTTTCGACCTGTTACCTAGACTGTGAAACAGATCGTACATTTTACTTTTATCGTGCCTTAAAACTCAAACTAATTCATGATATACATAAAGGTAACGTTATTCTATGATTATATCAAACTCAATTCAATCAAATGTATTTTTGTAGCTTTTTTATGAAAACTCCGAAGTTTATAAAACGTAAGGAGCAAGAAAGTTATTAAATTAATTATGTCTCGATGGAAATACCTAATTTTATTCTTGGTAGGGGCAGTGGTTCTTTGAAACGCGTTTTCATGAATGAGTACCATCCCAGACGACAGTTCCCTACACCCTTCCTTTTTTATGGCACGTATCTTTTCCGACATGAGGAAATTCATCAGCCAGAGCGTCAATCTGCAGTTGTCGACCAGAGCGCAGTTTTTTACCGTCCTCTTCCACGATTTCGTCTATCTGGATACCGAGCTTTTGATTTCATTCTTCAGCATGCACATTTGTACGCTGGTGTGGTAAACTTAAGGGTGAATGTAACTTTCGTTTGATTTTTCACTGATAAGTAATTCAGCTGGATGAAACTTAGACCATACATAGATACAGTACAGCACGGAAGTTAACTAAGAGAAATAAGCAATCAGACGAACAGGAATGACGCTCGTATCAAAATAATAATAATTACAGTGAAGTCACCGCGATTTATGATAGTTCCCGTGGCATTAGAAACAGCAGAACGTGGTTCTTAATATGGTGTGTGACCACCACGGACAGCAGCTCATGGTCTGCTACGCGCTCTCATACTGGTAAGGAGTTCTTGGCGTAGGGCGCTCCTATCCTCCACCAGCGAAATAGATAACTGCTTCATGGCCAATAGTGCGTAGTGGACGTGCTGCCGTAAGCCTCCTCAACACGTGCTAGACGAGATGTAAGTCGGGGGAATAGGCAGGCCAGTACATTCACTCACGCTCCTCCATCTGAATTTTTCGATGCAATCGCTCACTGACATCCACAAAAATGAAGTCAGAGTCGAATACACCCCTAAAAGACGAACATGGGAAAGGAATAGAGAGTCACAATGACGCTGGCCGGTGAGTGTAGCGTGTGCAAGGATTTGGAAGTCGGTGCACCCATTCAACGTTGTGTCTCCCCACACAACATCACCTAAATCACGAAAACGATCATTTTCGACAATGTTAGACTTAACTTCATATGAAAAGAGCTGTAAATACGTAATGCATCCAGGGACATAGTGGAACATGATCGTTTTGGTGATTCTCCTATATCGTTTACAGGTGCTTTTTTATGCAGGCAAGTATTCATCACACATTGCCTATGCAATTCATTAAGGGTGAGAGATACAGTTTTAAGGGCCTCTTCTATACGGTGCATGTCTGCAGCTCGTGGTCTTGCGGAAACGTTCTCGCTTCCCGCCCACGGAGTCCCGGCTTCGATTCCTGGCGGGTCATGGATTTTTCCTCCTTCAAGATGACTGGGTGTTGTTGTGTCATCTTCATCATCATCATTCATTCATTCCAATTACGGTAAGAGGAAGGCAATGGCAAACCACCTCCACTAGGACCTTGCCTAGTACAGCGGTGCGGGTCTCCCGCATCGTCCCCTACGCTCCTCGGAGTATGGGACTTCATCATCTATACGGTGCAGGAAGTAGTAACGGTCGACGGTTGTCTGTATCCCTATCATTTAATATTTTAATTGACGCACACATTTCATCTGGAAATAAAATTCCTTTTACTTCTTCTCCTCCATGTTCAGTTTCATTTTTTTTTTTTTCACACCTAACGTGTTTCTCTATGTCTTTTAGCGCTACTGTGTGAGCTGTGGACCTCGCATACCCGTACTCATGTGTCAGGGTGGTTCCAGCTCATGTCATACATCTACAGCTATGCCCTTGTAGCAAGTGTGTATCTCCAGCGCGCGCGGCAGATAGCAAATCCAGTTTCCGAATTTGTGGCCATCTGACGTTGGAATTCTCTATGAACACCCAGTAACGACTAACACCTAAGAAAGAACAACATACAGCCGGCCGGTGTGGCCGAGCGGTTCTAGGCGCTTCAGTCTGGAACAGCGCGACCGCTTCGGTCGCAGGTTCGAATCCTGCCTCGGGCATGGATGTGTGTGATGTCCTTAGGCTACTTAGGTTTAAGTAGTTCTAAGTTCTAGGGGACTTATGACCACAGATGTTGAGTCCCATAGTGCTCAGAGCCATTTAGAACAACATACACTCATGTTCAGAGGAAAACAGAACACCTTGAACGACTAGAGATAGGGCGTTCATATTTACAGGACATGTAAATTAGTATACTCTGCAGAAACGTTTAGCATTTGAACCATGTAGAGGGGTGGGTTCAAGGTCAACATCGACATCGCAGCGTAACACCACCCACCAGCAAAATGTGCCTGCGGCTCCGGTTTTTGGTATAAACCGAAGGTAGTGGATCAGTGTGACTTGAGCAGACGTGCAGGATGCCTCGCAGACGCATATGTGAACCGTGTCGTCAAATCAGTGAGTCTGAAAGAGGGCGCATTATTGGCATGAGGGAATGTGATGCATCCATCCGGGAAACTGCTGCTCGCTTAGGATCAATTGTTTCAACAGTGCAACGGGAGTGTGCAGAACAGTTCATGGAAGGCCGTAGAACTCGACGAGATGTGTCAGGTCGCACGACTCGGACCCAGAAACATGCTATACGGTAGTGGTGTGTGTAATGACCTCACTGGCGACAGGGATAGTATCAGACAGTGTTTTCCGACGAACGCGGTTTCTGTTTGAAAATGACGGCCGCATTTTGGTTCATCGCAGACAAGGGGAGCGGAATCACAGTGCCTGCATTCGCACAAGACATTCAGTGCCAACTCGAGGCCTTATGGTGTGGGATGTTATTGGGTACAGCCACAAATCACAGTTGGTGCATGTCCAGTGCACTGTGACCAGTGTGACTACGAGAATGACATCCTGCGACCCATAGTCATACCGTTTCTTCACAACGCCCCAGGCGCCATTTTCGGCAAGCCAATGCATCGGCAGATGTTGCTGCACGAACACGTGCTTCATGGTGTCGCAGGATGTCAGCCTTTTCCCCTGACCGGCCAGATCACCAGACTTGTCACCAATCGAAATTGTGTGGGATATGGTGAAACGACGGTTGCAGCGCTGTCACCCAACGCCAACCACCACACTTTAGAGCCAGGAGAATGCAGCTTGGATAGGTATACCACAGAACGCCACTCGCGCCTTGTACGCGCCGATGCCATCACGTATGGAACATTCTATCGGGGCCTGTGGTGGACCCTGTACCTAACAGGCAACAGAACACATGCTGAACCGAAGTAACGGAAATACTAATCATTTCTGCGTAACATACTAATGAACATGTTCTGTGAATATGAATGTCCTATCTCTACTCGTTCTATGTGTCCTGTTTATTCTGGAAAAGAGTGTAGTTCTTGCAAAACTCTACTGGCTAACTTTAGTAGTGAACATATGTTTGAGATGGGTTGCACAATAATTATATTCCGCTTCTATTAATCAGTCCTGGTGCGGGTCTCAGGCTGACTAGCAATTACCGTAACCTGATGTACTTTTACCTAACACATCACAAATAACGCACTAGAAAATGTGAAGCATTTTCTGGAATGTGTCATGCAAGCGAAAATAATTATGTATTAGATCCATGACGACGGGTAATCGTAGGTACTGTATTTAAATGACGGCGTATTGACATTAACGTAGCATGGTGGAGCTGCAACACATTTCTACATATATTGTTATCTCTTTATAACGGTAGAGCGGTAGGCTAACAGCCCCTAACACACACATCAAAAACATAATTAATCAACCAATCATGTTACGCAGTCTTTATTGGAAGAATCAACACAGCTCCCAACACCTCATTACATGTGCTCAGTTTCACAGAAGGCAGAAACGAACTCTAGCTCATGTGAGCTATACTTGAGAAGTGTTGTCTTCTAGCATTATACTGAACTGTTGAGATATAGCTCCCAATAAGGTTCCTTGATTATTTCATAGCTGTCAAATCTATTAGTCATATGTATGAGTGATACTGACATAACACCTTACGCTGTATGGTTGGACTGTAGTGGAATTGTTGAACCGCGCGGGATTAGCTGAGCAGTCTTAGGCGCTGCAGTCATGGACTGTGCGGCTGGTCCCGGCGGAGGTTCGAGTCCTCCCTCGGGCATGGGTGTGTGTGTTTGTCCTTAGGATAATTTAGGTTAAGTAGTGTGTAAGATTATGGACTGATGACCTTAGCCGTTAAGTCACATAAGATTTCACACACATTTGAACATTTTTTTAAATGGACGTTCATGCCACTTTTTTGACCGTAGTTGAACTTCAAAGACCTTACTGTTACATACCACTGGATTCGTCTCGATAGCCACTACCAGAAAATAAGTACCAAACTATAGCATCCCATTAAAAAAAAAAACAAAGTTGACCTTTCATACCTCTGACGCGACCCTCACCCAACAACAAAAAACCAACGTTATATTATGGCTGCCGTTTTCCCATGCAACATTTGTCCCACAAACTTTTCGGCTCCTATCATACTTTCGGAGTTATTCTTGGTGGCAATAGTTAGTGATTCAGCCTGTACATGAGTCCTAGACAATGTAAACAGTGATCATCAGTAATATTGAAATATTTCTTCAGTTTTTGAGCAATGGACAATCACGATACTGCGTGTTAACTATTTGGACAGGATCCACACCTAGTAGACAGGAAAACCACTTTACTTTCTTATAATCCGTACCATAAAGTACGAGGGCATGCTGAAAAATAATGTATCCGAATTTTTGCGTGAAAACTCTTGAAGCTTTCCAAACAAAATAAATAGAACAAACATTATTAATATTCTACATACATATCCTCTCTGTTCAAATACTGGCAGCCCTTATGGCTAGAGGGCTTCGAATTATAGTGTGTAACATGGTGGTCTGTAACGTAACTATGGCGGTGCGTGTGAAACAGCGTGCTGTAATTGAGTTACGAATCCGCAGGGTTCGGCCACATGTGGTGCACTCTATTCTTCAGCATGACAGTGCCAGACCACACGAGCGCTGCGACATCTGCAACAATCTTACGCTTTGTGTTCACTATAATCGCTCATCTTCCACACAGTCCTGACTTGGCCCTATTCTATTTTCATCTGTTTCCACGCCTTAAAGAACACCTTCGAGGATTTCACTTTGATAGAGATGAAGCGGTGCAAGCACAGGTGTGGTTGTAGCTCCGTTAACAAAGTCAAACATTTTACAGCGATGGTATCAACAACCAGTTCTGTCGTTCGGAGAAATGTGTTCGTCGCCAATGTGGCTATGTTGAGAAATAAATACGTACTCAAGAAAAACAGAAATGCGGAATCTTCTTTACGTTTGTTTTATTTGAAAAGCTTAGAGTTTTCACATAAAAATTTGGTAGCAGTACTTTCAAGCACGCTCCCGTAATACGCACATCTACACAGCTCCCACAGTGTGTTTCTCGCAGTGAGTCGTTCCACTCCATCCACCCCTAACTGCTGACGGTGGTGATATCGTAGAAACGGTGAGTTCATTTTCTGCATTTCTTGTAACAGGGTCCTAAATGCTGCTATTATGAGAATAACCTCAGCGGTAACTTACTAGCCATCCAGGAGTAGTTTTATCACAAAATTACATTAACAAAAAAGATGTTGCAACACCAAGAAGGGGTTATGCGATATAAAAGGAATTTGGTAGGCACGTTTCTGCATTTGAAATCTAACGTCTATTCAAATTTCGCGCCAGTCGCATAAGAATGGCGCAAGTAGTGCCACTACGAGGATGCAGATCACGTTTTCTTTAATACACACTGTAACGGTCGTGAGCGTTAGTTACCTTTGAGGCTGGACATGGTGGGTTGATGTTACTCAAGAATGCCTTTAAGCCAATCAAGACGCGATTGACAGCACCTCACTGAAATTGAAAGAGGTCGTGTAGGAGGTCTTCGAGAAGCTGAATGTTCCTCCTGCGATATTTCAGAAAGGCTTGGCAGGCATGTTCAAATGGTTCAAATGGCTCTGAACACTATGGGACTCAACTGCTGAGGTCATTAGTCCCCTAGAACTTAGAACTAGTTAAACCTAACTAACCTAAGGACATCACAAACATCCATGCCCGAGGCAGGATTCGAACCTGCGACCGTAGCGGTCTTGCGGTTCCAGACTGCAGCGCCTTTAACCGCACGGCCACTTCGGCCGGCTGTACATCTACACTGAAGCGCCAAAGAAACTCGTACAGGCATGCGTGTTCACATACAGAGAAATGTAAACAGGCAGAATACAACACGGCGGTCGGCAACGCCTAGATAAGACAAGTCTCTGGCGGAGTTGTTAGATCGGTTGCTGCTGCTTCAATGGCAGGTTATCAAGATTTAAGTGAGTTTGAACGTAGTGTTAGAGCCGGCGCTCGAGTGCATCTCCGAGGTGGCGAGGAAGTGGGGATTTTCCCGTACGACCATTTCACGACTGTGCCGTGAATATAAGGAATCCGGTAAAACATCATATCTCGGACATCGATGCGGACGGAAAAAGATCCTGCAAGCACGCAACCAAAGACGACTGAAGAGAATCGTACAACGTGACAGAAATACAACCCTACCGCATATTGCTGCAGATTTCAATGCTGGGCTATCACCAAGTGTCCATTCATGAAGGTCCACTCGTCTACCCTTTATGACTGCACAGCACAAAGCTTTACGCCTCGTCTGGGCCCATCAACACCGAAATTTGACTGAAAACATGTTGCCTGGTCGGACGAGTCTCGTTTCAAATTGTATCGAGATGATCGACGTGTACGGGTATAGAGACAACCTCATTAATCCATTGACCCTACATATCAGCAGGGAACTGTTCAAACTGCTGGAGGCTCTGTAATTGTGTGGGGCGTGTGCATTTAGAATGATACGAGACCCCTGATACTTCTAGATACGACTCTGGCATGTGACACGTATGTAAGCATCCTGCCTGATCAGCTCCATCCATTAACGTCCATTGTGCATTCCGACGGACATGGGAAATTTCAGCAAGACACAGCGACACCGCAAACGTCCCGGGAGGGTGCCTTTCAAAGGGCACGGCCGACTTCCTTCCAGGTCCTTCCCTAATCCGATGAGACCGATGACCTCGCTGTCTGGTCTCCTTCCCCAAAACAACCAACCTACCCAAACGTCCATAATTTCTACAGTCGCTCCAGGAACACTCTTTTGAATTTAAACACTTTCCCTGGCCACCAAACTCCCCAGATATGAACATTATTGAGCCTATATGGGATGTCTTGCAACGTGCTGTTCAGAACATATCTCCACCCCCTCGTACTCTTACGGATTTATGGACAGCCATGCAGGATTCATGGTGTCAATTCACTGCAGCACTAATTCAGACGTTAGTCGAGTCCATGCCACGTTGTGTTGCGGCACTTCTGAGTGCTCGAGGGGGCCCTACACAATATTAGCCAGATTTACCAGTTTCTGTGGCTGTTCAGTGTTTTACTCCAGAACTATGACTCATCTCTGCGTGAGGTACGTGCTGTCGTTGACTATCATGGGATCATCACTGGAAACCTCCTAGCGTTAGTCGCCTTGCCAGCTTTCTATCAGGCGGTTTCTCCAATGCGCGCGCGCGCGCGCGCGCGCGCGCGCGCGTGTGTGTGTGTGTGTGTGTGTGTGTGTGTGTGTGTGTGTGTGTGTGTGTGTGCGTGCGTGCGTGCGTGCGTGAGTGTGCGACGGCCTCTCTCTTTCATCTGCGGCGCGTCCGTGATTTTTGACTGGCAGACTTCAGCTGGCGTGATGTCTGGGCGTTGAATTCTGTTGACTGCAGAGGCAGTTCTTGTGGCTGCGGAGAGTGACTGTCCACTCTTCATGTATTTACATATATCTTTGGGTTACTGGGTACGTACATTGGTATGTGTATGTCGCAGTTTTTAATAATGTACGGTTAAGTTATTCATAGAAAATGTTTTAAATACTGAAGTTTTCCAGCTTCGTTTTACATGTTTGGAGTAATATGGAGAAAAAAAATACGACAAAATAAAGTAAATATCGATGTATTATGGGCACACGTACTCGGGTGTTTGTCATCGTTTTTGTTATTAATGTGTGTACTAGGGTTGTCTTATAGCAACATCACACTAATAATGGTAAGGGTAATGTAGACATGATATATATTAGTTGTTAAATAATGCATTGCGGAATTTCTTAAACATTCGAGCGTCTTGTATTTATGAATGTATTTTGGAGTACTGGACAGTGGTCAAGCTTTGTAATTCTTGCAGACAACGCCATGACATCATTAAATGGTAGTAAGTCTATCGTTACCTCAGTGTGTTCATTTTAATACACAGTATGGTGCCACACATTAATAATATCAGGGTGACGTAGGTAGGAGACCTAACTGAGTGTTTCAGACCATGATAGTCTCTCATCAGCCATCCAAGACACCAGTAAACAGGAGTGCAGTAGTCGATGTATGTCACCATCAGTGCGCTGGAAGAAAGTATAAGCAGTGGTGTGTTTCTTCCTAACTTTTTCCGCTATGCCTATTGCTGATACAATATGGTTCACAAGTAGAAAAAAATGACAGTTTCGTCTCTATAATGACACTGCACCACTCCTAGCCGTCTCCCCCACTCTAAACTTTCCAAGGTGATGAACGCAGAAGGAATGGCAAGTCACTGTCAGGTGGTAGGCCCACTTTCACGTGTATTGGTTAATAGCCATATTCTGGTGGCACTTCCCTGAGGTTCAGAGTGCAATGACATTGGCATACTGGTCATTCATTGGTTCACACACACACACACACACACACACACACACACACACACACACACACACACACGCACGCACGCACGATTAGATTAACAGGTGGATCTCAATTTCCATCTGCAATTTCATATTTCACCATTTCAAAAAAATGGCTCTGAGCACTATGGGACTGAACATCTATGGTCATCAGTCCCCTAGAACTTAGAACTACTTAAACCTAACTAACTTAAGGACATCACACAACACCCAGCCATCACGAGGCAGAGAAAATCCCCGACCCCGCCGGGAATCGAACCCGGGAACCCGGGCTATTTCACCGTTTCGAGAAGTCCTGACAAGTAGGTGCTTGCAGAGTACTTAGTCAGGGAATCAATAGCCATGGGATCTCTCATATATCACTGAGTCGAGGCCGAACGAACTTTCATCAGATAACACAACAGATCTCCACCTTGTCCTCTGATGAGCTCTGGCTTGACATCACTGAAACCGAAAATGACGGTGGTTTGCGATCAGTGAAATGCTCGATACAGGGCGTCTGGCTCTGAGGTGTCCTTGAAGTAACCGATCTGTACAGTTCGTTGGGTCACTGTGGTGCCAACTACTGCTCAGATTGCTGCTGCAGATGCAGGACGATGGGACAGAACCATACGCCGAACACGATGATTCTCTCTCTCGGTAGTGCCACGCGTCAATCTGGAGTCCGGTCTCCACTCAACAATACATTCTCGAGACCACTGATGCCAGAAATCATGTACAGCGGCTACATTCTTACCAAGTCTTTCTGCAGTAGCGAGGAACAAATATCCTGCTTCTCGTAACCTTACTACACGACCTAATTCAAACTCTGTAAGATGTTGATAATGGTGTCTTTGTCATCTTAAAGTGATTCTTGACTAGCGTCAGTTCATCATGCCCAGTCTCAAAGGTAACTAACGTTCACGACATTTACAGAGTGCATTTAAAGCAAAATATGGTCTATGTTCTCATAGTGGCTCTACTAGTGCCAGTCTCATGCGACTGGCGTGAAATGTTTACAGACATAATCTTTCAGGTGTAGAATCACGCGTACCAACTTTCGTTTATGTCACACAGTTCCATTTTGGAGCAACGATTTTTTTCTGTCCATATACATACGCCAGCAGCCCGGTCTCTCTGTCCCAACTGCTAACGCACAGTACATATCACCCAAATTCACAACTATGGAATGTTTAATGTTAATGAACACACAACGATAAACTCAAGCAGTGCAAGAATTCAGGGGACGTGTATGCTCAGAACAGTGGTTTATTTGCTGCGCACTTAGAAGCAATGAGATGTGGTGTGCTTACAAAAAAGATGTCCAACACTTTGGTACTAACTGCGTTAATGAATATATGAAACCTCAATGCGAGCATTAATTATGGTAAAACTGGTTACCGTTTTTAAGTAGGATAGCCCCAGTCACACATAGTTCACCTAGACGACTGGATCGACTAAATTTTCCGCTATTTTGTACAAACTGAAATGAAAAAACGTCCGATAACTTACAATAACCAAATTTGTGTAGTATATGCATGTTTTTTCTTACATGAATATGCAGATAGAAACGCTCCCTAGCAGGAAAATTGTCTCTCTGTAGCAGTAGCCGTGACAGACTCAGAGGACCACCAGCTGCGGTGTGGACTTCTCCCTAAACTAGCTTGTCACTTCCATTCGTTTCGAGACGAAAACGGGACATTCAGAAAAAAGGCTAATAAAGTAGTCCTTGGAGTCTATCAGCTCGCGTTTTCTGTCAGAATTGCACAGCCAGAAGTATTTTGGTGTTACCGCAATTGTACAAAATAAGCGCGATCATACGTATTTTAGATGGATTCTGCTAACAGTTGAAATTACACATGTACAAATTGCACATATTGTAATTCTTAGGCCTATAACAGTTAAGTTATACAGAAGATGACACAGAGGTGTCTAAACATGTCTGGGTAAATACAAAAATAAAGAAATTGTGTTTGCATGAGACTGATTTTCAAAACAACCCTATTTTAAATCACATCTTACAGCTTTCTGCATTTTCAGCTACCTCATGCCCTATGTTACAAGGTAAAATTCAAGCGACGATGTGAGCTTTTGTCAATGTCCATTTGAGAAACGTGAAGGAGGTCTACTTTCTTTAACTTTAAAATGACAATTCATCCAGTGATAATCGTGAACCATATACAGTTATCTAGTGTGTCGACTGAGATATCGAACCTACGTACACATTAGGGCAGTAATTTACATCTATTTAAAGTACGGATTATAAGAAAGTGTTGTGGCTGACTTTAAAATTGTTTTCATAAGCAAATTCATTCCTTCTACAGTGAAACTTGAGGAAGGTGATAAGTTAGTATTTTGTTCAACCCAAAATACTGTTTTTAAACATTATCTTGACAACTGGAAGCGTCACTGCAGTAATGTGCAGTACACTTAACCTCTATTTTAGCTGGTCATGCGGTAGCGTTCTCGCTTCCCACGCCCGGGTTCCCGGGCTCGATTCCCGGCGGGGTCAGGGATTTTCTCTGCCTCGTGATGACTAGGTGTTGTGTGATGTCCTTAGGTTAGTTAGGTGTACGTAGTTCTAAGTTCTAGGGAACTGATGGCCATAGATGTTAAGTCCCATAGTGCTCAGAGCCATCTATTTTAGCTCGTAATTTATCCATTACCACATATCGATAAATGTAGAACTGCTTCTGCAGATCGTGGCAAAATAATGTTGCTGTTATGTTATAGACGTGTACAATTTCAGTACCCTTAAGGAGACTAGTTCAGTATTAGGAAAAACCAGTTAACACGTGTTTGCCTTTTCTGGGATAATCTCTAAATGATAGTCGCATTCATCCGATGAGTAAACGCTATTTTGTCTAATTCTCTCTACCTGTGTGCGCTCACCCACCATAATTTTGCTATGACTATAAAGGGTCACGAATGAAGCCAGTGCAACTATAATAAACTAAAATTATCTCCTGCGTCTATATAGAACGCTTTAATCCCCAGTCGTTATTCAGCTTTTATAGAAGACAGTACCTGCCGAGATGCACAGCGTCGAACGGAGAAGAGAGCGGATGAATTATAAAATAAGCCTCGACTAACCAACGTAATTAATGCCGAAGCCTCTGGAAGTTATTGGAATAAGATCCTCAAAAGCTAGGTGCTAGGCTCAACGGCGCGCGTAGTATTTCATTTCGGGTTTGTATAAGCCGATAAATAACTACGAAATATACCGGGGATTCTTCTTTTCACCTAATTAGCAGAGATACGACGGCGCTTCAATTAGCAAACAACGTCGCTTTCGTCAGCTGGAGCGTGAGTTGTCGACTGCAGGGAAGAGATGTGTGGAGCTCAGGGAGGCCCCTCGCGTGCATGAGCCGTGGAGCCGAATCCTACCCGCGGCCTCCCCGTAAATTACCTGCCAATTATGCTTTCAGCGGGCCAGGCACAAAAAAGGCGCGATACGAGACGGCAGAAATGTGTGCTTTCCTTTACTTCAGGCGGCGCTGCACTTCCGGCTGCCGGCACGCGCGTCTAATTGGTGTTCGGCCTGTCATTTAGCGGGTCAGCCCTCACAAGCTGCTAAGGTAAGCGGATCGAGCGCTCCGCTTTTAATTCAATTACTTCACGGCTCCAGAGTGGAAGCTGTCGCTGCCAGACAGGCGTTTATCCCGTGGGCTGGAGCATTTTCCCACTTCGTCACTAGTGAATTCTAAGATAATTGTCACTTAAATCTGTCTACTCATTTCAAAATTTCATGGTATGCGTAGTAACTATTCTCGATAAACGGAGACAACTAATGAAAAATTTAATTATAAAATCCGCCTAACATCTTTTATAGCGTTTCTACTACGACGATGTACATTTCGAAGTCACAGGGCTTAAGTTCTTACATGAGGACTTTTATAGCAGTGTCAGCACGCCAAAAACGCATATCTGTAGGTGTTATAATGCATTCTTAATTGCAGTTTACGAAAGTGTGGTGGAAAATATGCAGAATTACACAAGAATAATTATGGTCACTACAAGTTTCAAAGAACATGACAAATTGCATGAATATTTCAGCACTAGAAGATCAATAAATAACTTGCGTGAAATATAACACAAATCTCGAAACTTTTTTTTACTTTCGTATCTTACAGAAAAAATAACAATATCATCTGTTCTCCAAGGAAGCGAGATAGGCCCTCTGCTGTTCCTAATCTATATAAAATATTTAGCGGACAATCTGAGCAGCTCCGTTAAATTTTTTGCAGATGATGATGTCATTTACGGTCTGGTAAAGTCATCAGAAGATAAAAACTAACTGAAAAAGACTTAGACACTTCATCTGTTTGGTGCTAAAACTGGCAGCTGATTTTAAATGATGGCAAGTCTGAAGCCATCTACATGAGTACTGAAAGGAATCTGCTAACTTTCGGTTATGTGATAAATCACAAAAGTCTAATGGCTGTGAATACGACTAAATATTTGTTGTTTACAATTACAAATAACTTAAATTGGAACGACCATATAGGTAATATTGTAGGGAAGATAAACCAATGACTGCATTTTACTGACAGAACACCTAGAAGATGCAACAGGTCTACTCAAGACACTGACTACAATGCGCTTGTCCGTCCTCTGTCAGAGTATTGCTGTGTGGTATGGATTCCTTACGAGATTACAATAACGGAGGACATCGAAAAAGTTCAAAGAAATGCAGTTCATCGTGTACTGCCGCGAAGCAAGGGAGAGAGTGTCACGGATGTGATAAGAGAGTTGGAGTGCTGTCATTAAAACAAAGCCGGTCTTCGTTGCGGCGAGATCATTTCACGAGATTTGAATCACCAACTCTCTGCCACGAATGCGAAAATATTTTACTGAAGTCAACCTACATAGGGAGGAACGATCATCGTAATAATATCAGAGAAGTCAGGGGTCGATCGGAAAGATTTAAGTGTTAATTTTTTTATGGACTGTTTCAGAGTGGAACGGTGCAGAATTGGTCTGAAGGTGGTTGAATGACCCCCTGCCAACCACTTACGTGTAAACTGCAGAGTAGCATTGCAGATGTGGATGTAGATGTATTCAAGTCAATGCTTGAAATTAAACATGAGCATTTATGTTACAGGCTAAAATAACGTAACTGAATTATTTGACGATCATGTGGCTTTCATACAGAAATAAATAGTATATATGCAAAAACATCTTGTAAAGTATGCAGTAATCGTTTATTTATATAACAAATTAACGGGGTCTGTTAATAGTGAACTCATGGGTGTAACCAGTTGGGTAGTATGAGAGACAACGGCTTCCTGAAAAGAGCAAGCAGTGGAGAGAGAAACAGATATGGAGTGAACTGCAGAATAACTTTATTATAGGTATATTATGTATTTTTTGATAGTCGTTAATCAAATCAGTGTCTATAATAAAAAATTTAATAGTTACACTTTCGTTCCAGAGGTTTTAAGCTATCGTGCTGAATAAAACGAGTAGTTGTGTGAAGCAAAGATTGCAGTTCACCGATAATACCTGTTACTTCCAAGTGTCTGCAAGATATCACTTGGGAACAACAGCACTTTTATACAATGAAATGTGGTACGGTGAAAAAAAGAAAATCACAATATCACTTTATGACACTTTATGACACTTTATGACACTTTATGACACTTTCCAAAACTGGAGGCAGCGAAAAATCTTTCATATTGTTAATTGAAACTAAGCTTCGAATTTGTATAGCGTTTAAATCACTGACCGTAAATTTGAGATGAACGATGCTCATATTTCAAAATGGTTCAAATGGCTCTGAGCACTATGGGACTCAACTGCTGAGGTTATTAGTCCCCTAGAACTTAGAACTAGTTAAACCTAACTAACCTAAGGACATCACAAACATCCATGCCCGAGGCAGGATTCGAACCTGCGACCGTAGCGGTCTTGCGGTTCCAGACTGCAGCGCCTTCAACCGCACGGCCACTTCGGCCGGCGATGCTCATATTTCTGAACGTTGATACTTATTTAATCTTTCGGTCTCTTCCTGAATTACTTAAGACAGATGCTAGCTTCGTTCTGTTGGCAAAACAACCACGGACTCATAGCGTCTGGCTGACCATGGGCTGGATCCCTAACGACGTATACGCTCCACCGTATGAACAAAATACAGTCCATAATCCACTTTCGTCTCTTCATATTTCCGCAGGAAATCCCTGGCTCTGACGACATCTTTCCAGTAAAGACTGTATGTCTCTTTGACAGTTTTGCCCCTCTCTCTCTCTCTCTCTCTCTCTCTCTCTCTCTCTCTCTCTCTCTCTCTCTCTCTCATTCACACATATATCAGGACTACTGATTAACATGGACTTGGATTCACGGTGCAACCTGAATCTGTCCATACCAAGAAGTCACTACCACAACCGATAGGTGACTGAAAAAATCCTAGGGCCGACTGGGTACTGAACCTAAGCCATTTTCCGGAAGTATAGGAAGTTTAAGTTAAACCATGCGTAAAATGACTCGGTCCACAATTGCTACAACATGTCGTCCAAATTATCTATGGAACACGTATCATATGTTCACGATGACCTGACCGATATTTCAGGTGAGTGCAGGGAATGGAGGAAACAAGCTCCGCCTACCGAAACCCAACACATAGGCAGTCGGAGTGAGAGTGGCGGTACGGAGGGAACAAACTCTCACTCCGACTGTCTATGTGTTGGGTTTCGGTAGGCGGAGCTTGTTTCCTCCATTCCCTGCCCTCACTTGAAATATCGGTCAGGTCATCGTGAACATATGATATGTGTTCCATGGATAATTTGGACGACATTTTGTAGCAATTGTGGACCGAGTCATTTTACGCATGGTTTAACTTAAACTTCCTATACCTCCGGAAAATGGCTTAGGTTCAGTACCCAGTCGGCCCTAGGATTTCCTCATGCAGTGCTGGCACTACATACGGTCTTATTGCTTTGGCACGGCACGACAATCACCTTGTAACGGCTACTACACACAGGTACTGTATTGTTAGATCGTCAGTGTAAGTAGTGGCCGGACACTACACATTGGGATCCCGAAGTTGATCGACTTCGACTGGCCTCAACCGATCCAGAACTACGGAGCCCTCGTCGAGGAAGTAGTGAACAAACCACAAGTTAATAGCAATAAGAGGTTCATGACGTTTAAGACTCTCGAAAATACTGAAAAATTTACGTAACCTTCACTGTCATGCCCTTATTTTGTACAGTTCCATCTTTCAGCGCCTGATGCCAGTAGCAGCTGATACGGAGATGGTCATCATTCGTCACTGTTTGCACTGATCACGTCTAAGCTGATTGACATTAGTGTCGCAGTTTTACGGTGATTCAGCAGTTTCTTTACATTTTGTGATGGCCTGTAGTTTTTTCTGCAGTTAAATTCTGAAATTACTATCTTCTGTTTCCACAAATGAGTCGTTGAACGTATCTGAACCGAAGATTTCGCTTAAATAACTAACTTTTCGCTAATGATACATAACCTCCACAAGCTTCATTACGTTCGTGCAAGAAGGCACTTTGTTGATAAGACGCGAATTTCCTGTTATGATCCACGAATTTTGTTTGATGTAGCTCTTTCTCATTTTATCAGGAGCTCCTTAGGTAGTTGAGTCAACTACACAAGCGGTTCGCTTGTTTCGGTCTCCAGTTCGACTTCCATTGCGTGGTCGAGTTTTTCAGTATTCGCACGGTGTCGAGAGGCCAATTAAGGAGCTAATGGACCGTTGAGCGCTGGAAACAGGTCTTCAGATGCAGAAGAAGTGGCGACGGGAGCCGACACGCCAGCCACGACTGTCCAGGCTGTAAAGCTGTGCCGAGGCCAAAATTCGATCGCGTTTCCCTGCTCATTCTTGTTGAATGATGGGGTAGTTTCTCGGCGTAGGATACGGGTTGTCTGAAATGAGACAGGAGTTCAAATTTAAATGCCATTTCTGCAGGCATAGTTTGTCAATTCAATCATTTAAACACGTCCGAAGATATTGATCGTTCAGTAAGTTTGCAGTGGGCAACATTTCTAAATTGAAACTATGTAGTACCACTCAGTTGATTACATATTCAGTTGACCACTTACTAAATGAAGTCCCTAACGTTGGAACTATTTCAATTCTTTCTCAAAATTAACGAAGTGTCAAATCTTTTTCTTCAGATTACATGCTATTACCAAGGGTACATATATTTACGAAAAATTCACCGTAAATTACACACACACACACACACACACACACACACACACACACACACACACACACACACACATGCACGCATGCTCTCGCACGTGCGCGTGTATTCACACACACGAATTACACACATGTAAGCATTCGACACATATATTGGACACATCTTCTCCTCCCTTTCTTTGTGCCCACCTCTTCCTCACCCCATCTCTTTTTGTACACTTCAACCTCGCTCAACTTAATCTGTCTGTCTCCTCCTCCCCACTCTGTCTGCTTTTTCATCTCCTCTTTCCCCCTCTCATCAGTCATGGAATCGCAGGCTTTTACTAAATCAAAAAATACCAAATGGAGATCGTGATATTTTGCGACCATTTTCTGACACATATGACGTACACAAAAGATGTCAACACTTTTTTTTTCCAGCGGCAAGGCCGTAAACCGCGACTGTCCATGAGATACAATGATATGCGGAACCTTTTCCAGGCTGTTCTTTACTATACTACCGAACAACCCACTCACCTAAGCCATCACACTTATTCCCGTGTAATTAGTCGGTTCTCTCTTGCTCCCTTTCTTATATGTGGTGGTAATATATCTTCCATTCTTGGGATACTTCACCTCTTCGAACCACTCTATTAAAAATACGAGGGCCGTTCAGAAAGTAAACTCCGGTTGATTTAAAAAAATACACCAAGTTAAATAAAAATATTTTAATATATACATCTTACAACTACATCTTTGCACTATTTTTCTACATAGTCTCCATAGCGATTGAGGCACTTATCGTATCTCTTCACAAGCTTTGAAATTCCTTCTGCATAAAAATCACCCGCTTGTGCCTGGAGCCAGCCTGTGACCGCATCTTTGAGCTCTTCGTCGTCATCAAACCGCTGTGACCCGAGCCATTTCTTCAAATGCATGAAGAGGTGATAATCACTTGGCGCCAGGTCTGGGCTGTAAGGTGGATGGTTGATAACGTCCCACTTGAAGGACTCAAGAAGGGCCGTTGTTCTGCGAGCAGAGTGAGGACGGGCGTTATCGTGCAAAAAAACGATACCGGAAGTCAGCATACCACGGCGTTTGTTCTGTATAGCCCGTCGTAACTTTTTTATTGTTTCACAGTACACGTCTTGATTAATGGTCGTACCACGTTCCATGAATTCAACCAACAACACCCCTTTGGCATCCAAAAACACCGTTGCCATCAGTTTTCTGGCAGAAAAATCTTGCGAGGCTTTTCTTGGTTTGGTAGGCGAATTTGAATGTGCCCACATCTTTGATTGTTCTTTTGTCTCAGGGTTCACGTACTTAATCCAGGTTTCGTCACCGGTCACGATTCTGTTTAACAATGGTTCTCCTTCGTCCTCATAACGTGACAGAAAGTCTAATGCAGAGGCCATTCTTTGAGTTTTGTGGTTGTCGGTAAGAATTTTGGGCACCCATCGTGCACAGAACTTACGGTAACCCAATCTTGCTGTCACTATCTCGTACAAGAGAGTCTTAGAAATCTGTGGATAACCAGTAGACAACTCCGACATTGAGAAACGTCGATTTTCACGAACTTTTGCATCAACAGTCTGAACGAGTTCGTCAGTCACCAATGATGGTCTACCACTCCTCTCTTCATCATGAACGTTTTCTCGTCCACTTTTAAATAAACGTACCCATTCATGGACAACTCCTTCACTCATAACTCTTGGTCCGTACACGGCACAAAGCTCACGATGAATAGCTGCTGCAGAATATCCTTTGGCTGTAAAAAACCTTATGACAGCACGCACTTCACATTTGACGGGGTTTTCTATTGCAGCACACATTTCAAACTGCCACAAAAACTAAACTAGCGCAGGTACGACGTTCACTCGACCACGGCTTGATGCCGACTGACCTGTTGAGTGCGTGAACGCACAGATGGCGTCGCTACTCCCCCCACAACCCGCAATGTGACCAATCGGAGGTTACTTTCTGAACCGCCCTCGTAGTTACTAGTGTTGCTAGTACTTCAGGTCTTCCATACCTCGGTAATTCCATTACTGTACCTCCAGGACCCGCTGCCTTTCCATTTTTTTGATTTTTGAAAGGCCTGGTAAACTTCTTTGTCAGCCATTTATTACACAGTATAGATGCCCATTTCAAGCTGTGCTTCTGGAAACTCTGCCTAACCCCTGTAGCCGGCCGGTGTGGCCGTGCGGTTCGAATCCTGCCTCGGGCATGAATGTGTATGATGTCCTTAGGTTAGTTAGGTTTAAGTAGTTCTAAGTTTTAGGGGACTGATGACCACAGATGTTAAGTCCCATAGTGCTCAGAGCGATTTGAACCAATTTTTTAAACCCTGTAAGAAGATCTTTAAAATGTGTCTTCCATTTGTCTTCCAATCATTCTAGCTGTTGTTCTGATTTTAGTAGCAGCTCTCAGTTCATGGATAACTCGTCCAGATTCTGACGCCCTCTTGTATCCAACTAAATGTTCTACGTTGGCATATTTCTTCTCTCACGACTCTCTATAGCCCCGATAACCATCCTTTTTTACTTATCTCTTAACTGTGTTGTAGTTATCTCTATCTTCCTGCCTTTTAGAATTTAACCATTTCTGGTAACAATCTTCTTTTCTTCAGACCTTTCTCGCACGGCCTGAGTATTCAACTCAGAACGCCTCCCTCTTCCTCCTTTTCTTCCAAGAGATTTATGATTATCGATAATTTAACATAACTGAAAGTCCCAAGTCAGCCATTAACGTAATCCTCAACGGATGGGCAGAGATCACACCTGTTCCAAGGCTGTAACCACGAACGCTAAGATAACAGCAATTAACTACACCAAGCTAACTTTATTGCTATGATGTATTAACACTCAGTAATCAGTTTATTGTAAGCTATATTTTGGCTACTGTAGACCGCATTTCTCAGTCACGCAACGAAGCTAAAGGCTGACTTGTTCAGTGCCAGTGGCAGGCGAGCTGTAAATATATGCCTGCCTTCATCTGTCGAGAAATTAGGTACTCGTTAGAAGCCGTTGTTATCTTTCTGTAACACATTGACGCAGCCCTGTACATCGTGTCATGCACTGACTTCCACTGCACACTGTAAGTGACTCTCGGAACATCATTTGCATTGAAAGCATTTGGTTTGCAGCCTATATCGGTCGCCAAATGTAATTGACTAAGCGTTCTTCATTTTAACCGAGAGATTTGGAGCAAGAATGTCAGTACTCTAGTTCATCTGCACCTATACTATGCAAGCCACCTTACAGTGTGTGATGGAAGGTACTTCTGATACCGCTATCACTTATCACCTTCCCTGTCACAGAATTTTTCTTTCTGATGAGCCTATAGAACGATATATATATATTCCTCTGGTTCTTTGATGCAACTGACATTTAATTGATTCGTTATTTTTACATCGCAACGAGCTGGTTTCGGTAATATTTTACATTTCCAAGTAATCCTGTTTGTTAATAGCTGTTTGCTTTAGACCACAGAAGTTGCAACATGTCTTACAGTATTGTATTCTGGAGCATCTTTTTTGCTTACCTCAGAGGTTTTGTGCCGTTGGTAATTTTTGTGTGATAACATTCATAATAGTACATATATTTCGCCTGTGACCACCTTTATAATGTTGTTGTTGTGTTCCTCAGTCCAGTGACTGGTTTGATGCAGCTCTCCATGCTACTCTATCCTGTGCAAGCTTCTTCATCTCCCAGTACCTAATGCAACCTACATCCTTCTGAATCTCTTTAGTGTATTCATCTCTTGGTCTCCCTTTACGGTTTTTACCCTCCACGCTGCCCTCCAGTACTAAATTGGTGATCACTTGATGCCTCAGAAAATGTGCTACAAACCGATCCCTTCTTCTAGTCACGTTGTGCCACAAATTTCTCTTCTCCCCAATTCTATTCAATACCTCCTCATTAGTTATGTGATCTAATCATCTAATCTTCAGATTTCTTCTGTAGCACCACATTTCAAAAGGTTCTATTCTCTTCTTCTCTAAACTATTTATCGTCCATGTTTCACTTCCATACATGGCTACACCCCATACAAATACTTTCAGAAACGACTTCCTGACACTTAAATCTATAATCGATGTTAACAAATTTCTCTTCTTTAGAAACGCATTCCTTGCCATTGCCAGTCTACATTTTATATCCCCTCTACTTCGACCATCATCAGTTATTTTGTTCCCTAAATAGCAAAACTCATTTACTACTTTAAGCGTCTCATTTCCTAATCTAATTCCCGCAGCATCACACGATTTAATTCGATTACATTCCATTATCCTCGTTTTGCTTTTGTTGATGTTCATCTTATATCCTCCTTTCAAGACAATGTCCATTCCGTTCAGCTGCTCTTCCAGGTCCTTTGCTGTCTCTGACGGAATTACAATGTCATCGGTGAGCCTCAAAGTTTTTATTTCTTCTCCATGGATTTTAATTCCTAATTCGAATTTTTCTTTTGTGTCCTTTACTGCTTGCTCAACATACAGATTGAATAACATCGGGGATAGGCTACAACCCTGTCTCACTCCCTTCCCAACCACTGCTTCCCTTTCATGCCCCTCGATTCTTGTAACTGCCATCTGGTTTTTGTACAAATTGTAAACAACCTTTCGCTCCCTGTATTTTACCCCTGCCAGCTTCAGAATTTGAAAGAGAGTATTCCAATCAACATTGTCAAACGCTTTCTCTCAGTCTACAAATGCTAGAAATGTAGGTTTGCCTTTCCTTAATCTATTCTCTAAGATAAGTCGTAGGGTCAGTATTGCCTCACGTGTTCCAACATTTCTACGGAATCCAATCTGATCTTACCCGAGGTCGGCTTCTACCAGTTTTTCCATTCATCTGCAAAGAATTCGTGTTAGTATTTTGCAGCAGTGGCTTATTAAACTGATAGTTCGGTAATTTTCACATCTGTCAACACCTGCTTTCTTTGGGATTGGAATTATTATATTCTTCTTGAAGTCTGAGGGTATTTCGCCTGTCTCATACATCTTGCTCACCAGATGGTAGAGTTTTGTCAGGACTGGCTCCCCCAAGGCCATCAGTAGTTCCAATGGAATGTTGTCTACTCCCGGGACCTTGTTTCGATTTAGGTCATTCAGTGCTCTGTCAAACTCTTCACGCAGTATCGTATCTCCCATTTCATCTTCTTCTACCTCCTCTTCCATTTCCCTAATTTTGTCCTCAAGAACATCGCCCTTGTATAGACCCTCTATATACTCCTTCCACCTTTCTGCTTTCCCTTCTTAGCTTAGAACTTGGTTTCCATCTGAGCTTTTGATAT
Organism: Schistocerca nitens; assembly: GCF_023898315.1. Taxonomy (NCBI): domain Eukaryota; kingdom Metazoa; phylum Arthropoda; class Insecta; order Orthoptera; family Acrididae; genus Schistocerca; species Schistocerca nitens. The sequence goes on from NC_064616.1 coordinate 564,616,723, forward strand.
TCATGCAAGTGGTTCTCTTTTCCCCAAAGGTCTCTTTAATTTTCCTGTAGGCAGTATCTATCTTACCCCTAGTGACGCATGTTTCTACATCCTTACATTTGTCCTATAGCCAACCCTGCTTAGCCATCTTGCACTTCCTGTCTATCTCATTTTTGAGAAGTTTGTATTCCTTTTTGCCTGCTTCATTTACTGCATTTTTGTATTTTCTCCTTTCATCAATTAAATTCAATATCTCTTCTGTTACCCAAGGATTTCCATTAGCCCTCGTCTTTTTACCTACTTGATCCTCTGCTGCTTTCACTATTTCATCACTTAATGCTACCCATTCTTCTTCTACTGTATTTCTTTCCCCCATTCTTGTCAATCGTTCCTTATTGCTCTCCCTGAAACCCTCTACAACCTCTGGTTCTTTCAACTTATCCAGGTCCCATCTTCTTAAATTCCCACCTTTGTGCAGTTTCTCCAGTTTTAATCTACAGTTCGTAACCAATAGACTGTGGTCAGAGTCCACATCTGCCCCTGGAAATGTCTTACAATTTAAAACCTGGTTCCTAAATCTCTGTCTTACCATTATATAATCTATCTGACACCTTCCAGTCTCTCCAGGCCTCTTCCATGTATACAACCTTCTTTTCTGATTCTTGAACCAAGTGTTAGCCATGATTAAGTTATGCTCTGTGCAGAATTCTACCAGGCGGCTTCCTCTTTCATTTCTTACCTCCAAACCGTATTCACCTACTACATTTCCTTCTCTCCCTTTTCCTACTATCGAATTCCAGTCTCCCATGACTATTAAATTTTCGTCTCCCTTAACTATCTGAATAATTTCTTTTATCTCATCATACATTTCACCAATCTCTTCATCATCTGCGGAGCTAGTTGGTGTATAAACTTTTACTACTGTGGTAAGCATGGTCTTCGTATCTATCTTGGCCACAATAATGCGTTCACTGTGCTGTTTGTAGTAGCTTACCCGCCTTCCTACTTTTTTTATTCATTATTAAACCTACTCCTGCATTACCCATATTTTATTTTGTAGCCGGCCGCTGGTGGCCGAGCGGTTCTGGCGCTACAGTCTGGAACCGCGCGACCGCTTCGGTCGCAGGTTCGAATCCTGCCTCGGGCATGGATGTGTGTGTTGTCCTTAGGTTAGTTAGGTTTAAGTAGTTCTAAGTTCTAGGGGACTTATGACCTCAGCAGTTGAGTCCCATAGTGCTCAGAGCCATTTGAACCATTTTTTTTTTATTTTGTATTTATAACCCTGTATTCACCAGACCAGAAGTCTTGTTCATCTTGTCACCGAACTTCACTAATTCCCACTATAACTTTAACCTAGTTTTCTTTCTCCTGATAATAACGTCCTCTAGAGTAGTCCCCGCCGGGAGATCCGAATGGGGGACTATCTGTATCGCTGAGGCACGCAATCCTCCCCACCAACGGCAAGGTCCATGGTTCATGGGGGGACCTTTATAATAACACTTACAAATGTCTAACAGCTTTCTCCAGTGATGCCTGCATATACACGGTGTCTCAAACCTTCTAGGTCAAGGCGAAACAGATGATAGTGTGTCCACAACCGATTATATTGAGATAGGGAACCAAAGACCGCGAATGCACTTTTATTGTTTTATGGACATACTCAGCGTACACCGCATAACAACAACGTAGCTCACAGTAATTGTTAAAGTGACGACCGACGGTCTCAATGCATGTATGCATGAAACCCTACCGCACTCTCTCAAAAATCCCTGGTGTCTGTTGTACCAGGAGACAGGATCAAGGGTCCTAGAAAATAGGTTTTCATCCGTTTCTATGAGGGATTCATACACCAGAGGCTTGACGTTGCCACAGAGGAAAAATTCCAGAGGTGTGAGATCCAGTTATCACGCTGGCCACAGGATAGGATCTCCCCTTCAATCCAGTGATGACAGTACGTGTACTTAAGGTGCTCATGGACATTAACATCAAAGTCTGTTGGTGCACCGTCGTGTTGAAATTACATCCTTTCACGGACTACAAGGGGTACAGTCTCCAAGAACTCTGGCAGCACATCTCGCAGGAACACAAAGTAGTATGGATCAGTCAAATGGGGAGGCAGCAAGTAAGGTCCTATTAGATGATCTTGACATTGCCCACCTACACCTTGATAGAGAATTGTTGCTGGTAGCCACCGATGTGGGTGGCGTGGGGCTTGTCCTCACTTCACTCATAGCTGATGAGGCTGTTGAAAACACAATCAATGATGAATGAAGCCTCATTCGTGAACAGTAAAAACCATACAAAATTAGGCACTACATCACTGCAGTGGATAGTCTATTGACAGAAGTGAATATGAGCCTCAAAATTCGTAGATCTCAGTGCTGGTACATGTTCTTCATGATAGGGGTGTAAGAGCTATATAAATTGAGTAAGCCAGTATCATGTATATCCGCCTCTGGCTCTTACGTAAGCAGCTATTCGGTTTGATATTGATTGACAGAGTTGTTGGATGTCCTCCTGAAGGATATCGTGCCAAGTTCTCTCCAATTAGCGACTTATATCGTCAGAAACCCTGCTGGTTGGAGTTCCCTGACAGTAATGCTCCACCCGTTCTCAACTGAGGAGACATCCGGTGATTTTGCTGGCCAAGGTAGGGTTTGAGAAGCACGAAGAAAAAGAGTAGAAAATCTCATTGCGAGAGGCATTATCTTGATGAAATGTAAGTGCAGGATGGGTTCCCATTAATGGCAGAAAAACGTGTGCCACGAATGACAACCAAAGGTGTCCTGCTATAAAAAGAAATGCGACGGCAGACCATCACTCCTGGCTGTCGGCCCGTACGGCGGGCGACAGTCAATTTCGTATCGCACTGTTACCTGGGGTATCTCCAGGCACGTCTTCGGCCTGGAATCTCATTGATTGAAGTAGAATTGTCTTCAGTGATACGTCCCGCATCGAATTAAGCCTGATCAACTCGGTATTTTGACAAACTAATGCGGTAATTGGACAGAATTTGGTTCGATATTCCTCAGGAGGACATGCAACAACTCTGACAATCAGTGTCGAGCCGAATAACTGTTTGCATACGTGCTAGATGTGGCTCAATAAGTTATTGATTTGCACAGTTTGTGAAGCTCTTTCTCTTGAATAAACCATCATTTTTTTCTGAAACTGTAATCTTTTGTTTTTCTTACGTGGCACCTACCGATTTCCGTCCCATTTAGATAATTCCTTCGTGATGTGTCTTTTTTTCTTTATGCATCACTTCCGGAACTGATGACATCAGAATCACCGTACGTGGAATATCTGATACTAGCATCCGGCACTCGTGCAGTCACATCATCCCATCCCCTCTATTTGTGACCAATGGCGCTACACCAAGGAGTTCCCACGGCCCTAATAGCATTTATGCTCGGACACCAACCTTCGGTCTACGCACTTCAGTCTGGAACCGAGTGACCGCTACGATCGCAGCTTCGAATCGTGTCTTGGGCATGGATGTGTGTGCTGTCCTTAGGTTGGTTAGGTTTAAGTAGTTCTAAGTTCTAGGGGACTGATGACCTCAGATGTTGAGTCCCATAGTGCTCAGAGCCATTTGAACCACTTCAACCAACCTTCGGGCAATTTTAATATTTATAGTCTGGCTGAGTGCACCCCGTCATTTCTACACTTTCTGTACATACGTCTAGGGATCATGTGTTCAAGTGACAAGAAACTTGCGTTGAGCAAATAATACTTTAACAACTCTATTTGTTGTAAACATCTGTCAGAGAAATGTGCTCACAGCTTTCTGCATCAAGAATGGAAAGGCATGATGACAGAGGAATGCATGACTGCAGGGCGGAGGAATATCCTCCAACAAATACTGGCAACGCAACGAAATGGCAAGAAGAGGCAGTAGCTGATTGGGTCCACCAACAAAATGTGCTGCTTTTGCCGGAAATGTGCAACACTTTTAAAGTGTATATCAAGTCTCCCACCACTCATGAGGCAGTTGTCATCAGTAAGTATTGCGTCCATATCTAAAATATTATTATTACAAATGTGTGTTTCGTTATTCTTAAGACTCCATTGTTTTTGATACTGCGCTAGCAGTACTACTATTACCTGAACCGTCGCAACAGTCACAATAGTCCACAGCGCGAGATATTTCGATGTCTTCAGTTAAAATGATCACCCTGTATATATTGTGAAACTACTCTGAATATCCCTAGTTTCTGACATAAATGTCAGTAAGATAATCATGGATGTGCTCCAGGTATTATTCTGATTACAAACTTTTTTACAATGAATACTTTTCCCGTAATGATGAATTACTCTAAAACATGATTCCATACGAAAGTAGTGACTGAAAGTAAGCATAGTAAGCTGATTCACTGATATTTTTATCACCAAAATTTGCAATAATCCTAACAGCGTAAGTAGCTGAATTCAGACGTTTCAGTAGATCGTAAATGTGTTTCCTCTAATTCAATTTCTCATCAATACACGCACACAAATCTTTGGAATATTCTGCCTTAGCTACAGACTTCTGTACAGGCTCTATATTTAATAATGTATACCACTTACTGCACAGGAAAATATGTTATGTGTTTTATTAAAATTTAATGATAGTCCACTTAATAATTATCTGAAAGACACTGTTTAAAATTTTCTCCGCTAATTCTTGTTTGTTGGGTGTGATTATTATATTTGTATCATCAACAAAAGGAACTATCTTTGCATATTCATTTCTGAGGAGTGGTAAGTCAGCTGGTGCCACGTTTACTAGGTCGACCTCAAAGAGGTTGGATCGGTGCTAGGGGATGGAGAATTTTGAACGCTGCTTTCGGGACGGCAAGCGTCAGTGATATTAGAGAGCTGAACAGGATTGAAGGGGCAATGAAGAAGGTAAGGTGGCAAGTCGGTGATGGAGCTGCGTACCACGCAGATAAGAGGCTTCATGACTGAAGTATCGAACAATATGCATTTCCTATAGAAGCTGCAAGCAATTTGATGGAATATGCAAAGGCATCAGAGGACACCATAAACATGGATCTGAGAATTATGCAAGCACATGTGGATGTGTTGGTTGCAAGAGTCAAAACAACAAGGCTGTTACCGTCATCAGCAGACAGCATGTGGGATGCACGTGTGGTGATGACGAGCTTACAGGAAACTATTCGTTATACATTTCACAGGCAGCTGAGTCCAGTCCTGATATCAATGACCAATATTTGTTGGGATTACGAATGCTGTAAGGGAAACTACCGCCGGAGTTGAGACGGACTGCAAAGCCCAGTAGGCTCTTTATTATCATGTTTCATCGATAGTGGCGAGGACTGACAAGTCACGGTTGTATATACTGATTCAGTTCCTTGTAGTGAGTAGACATGTGTAGTTAAAATGTTGCACCATTCTCAACTACCCATTAAGTAGGGGGTCTTAGAAAAATTTGTACAGTTATGGACACATGTAGGGATAGGTATGTAGTGATGAGGGAGAACGAACTGCAACAGTATGTCTAGAATGAGTAATTCAAACTGGTGCAGACGGATGTGTGGAGTATCTGTTCTTAGTCAAAACAGATGGCCAGTATTGTCTGAGGGAGATTACGGAACTTTAACCTTACTTCCAGCAAGTGGGACGACACAGGATTCAGTCTGTGTATGACGTTGAGATAGTGGCAACAAACTGTTACGAGTAGTGGAAAAGGGAGGTAGTGGGTTTTTGATTAATGGAACAGCATGTGACATAACAGGACCAACATTACATTATCCTGCGACTGTCACAGGGGCTACAAAGTTATACGTAACATAACCAGAGTGGTACTGGCTGGATGAATCTCTAAGGGTACTTCTGATGGGGAATTTAACCTTCTTCAAGTCTAGTTTGACTTCAACCATTCCATGAACCAACTCACAGCTGTGCAAGAAGGACGGGTATCAGCGGAACAGTTGATGCAGAATGTGAAGCAGTATAGGTAAAGGCAATAGCGAGTGACCATGACGAGGACTTTATGCAGAACGTCCTAATGTGAGTGTCCATGAGAAATATATTCCATAAAGTTTGTGTGGCTATGAGGCCTTAGAACAGGACGTGAAGGCATGCAGACAGTTATTAAGGGTACATGATTAGTAGAACAAATAGTAATGGCATGATGTGCTGTGTGTTCCAAGAGATTTTGGGCTATTAAGTGGAAGAGTAAATCAGTAGCCTGGTGATGTAAGAAGAAGTCTAGTGAGTAAGCTTTGTAGGCTAAACGAGGTTTCTGAACCGAGTTGTTTAAGCCACGAAACACTCCTGTGGTGGAAATTGTTTCCAGAAATTTGTCACTACACTCAGTGGACTTGGGAATCTCTGGTGCACATTGGTTCTAAAGAGGACCTGAGTAGCCATGTCTTTCCGGAGAATGGGGTAGTGTAGAGCCACTATTATTTTGGGGGTAAATCTGTGGGAACATAGTGGTAAAGCATTTCAGCACCCGCCAACAGCTCACAAACGTGAGGTGTTGGCATTCTGAGTATGGGTACAGGACTGTTAATGCATTTCGAGGTGGGCCAGGGCTGGCTCTGTAAAACCTGACAGCACAACGGAAAAATAAGGGTCATGCAGTACAGGCAAGAAATTTCTCCACCGACATACTTTAGTGCTGTTGTCTAGAACGTGACTAGAAGCGTTGCATTGACGTGACAAGTGCGTTGCTATCCGATATAAATAGCTCTCATTTTGTAGAAGATTCATTCACAGCCTAGTATTAGTAATAGGACGTGGAGCCACATTCAGCAGTTAGGAGATGTGGCCTCCATCACTTTGTCTGCTTCCTGTTTTAAGTCCACCTTCCAGACATGGTGCAATGGCGCAGCAGGACTATCCCATGCCCATCCCATCAGGAAGCTGAAATACAGCCCAGGGGGCAGCAGGTCGAGTCTCAGGCATGACAGCTACCTTCCGCCTCAGCTGGTGCACGTGCCAGTGCACCTGACACCATCACCCTGCAGGACACAGCTGTCCACTAGGAAGTTGGCTACCACTAAAAGTATTCCGGCTGCCTTCCAGCGCCACTGACACTATGAGTATGGGTTGTGTGCTGCATACTGGGCACTGGCATCAGCAATGATGGATGCCCATGTCACAGACAGTTGGCTGGCCACTAGCTGTCACCTCTATGGCTACGCTGTTCTTACCATGTGCTGAAAGCTGTTGTCACTGCTTCATGTCAGAAAGGTGCAATTGTCTGAGTAAAGTAAAGTGTTAATTTTGATAGTCATGTTTCTGTGGAATGCCTCCAGCCAGTAGCCCTGACGCAACCCTCTGCTGCCAGTCATCCTGCACTGAAGGCACCCAAGCATCCCTGAGGTTGGCTATATGTGTATTGTCCAATTATTGTGCTAGCTGCACACAACAAGTTTCTTTTATCAGTGTGATTGCAATCCCTCTGTAGTCACACCTGGATACAGTCACCAGTGCTGTGTACCTGTTGCCAGCCAAGGAATTTCCTATCAAATCCACAATTAAACCCTTAATTAATTAATCTCTCTCCAGTGGTGAAGGTACTGCAACCCTTCCCTGGCTCATCATGTGCCCACTGTCTTTAGCTCGCAACTAAGATATATGAAGGCAACAAGGAAGAAAACTGCACACACATAAAATTCGAATATGGTGCATGACCCAACAGTCTCCCACAGATTTCAATGTGTCATTTAATTTTAATAATTAATTTGTGTCCCAATTTCCCCATGATAGTATATACAGGGTGGTCCATTGATCGTGACCGGGCCAAATATCTCACGAAATAAGCGTCAAACGAAAAAACTACAAAGAACGAAACTTGTCCAGCTTGAAGGGGGGAAACCAGATGGCGCTGTGGTTGGCCCGCTAGATGGCGCTGCCATAGGTCAAACGGATATCAACTGAGTTTTTTTAAATAGGAACCCCCATTTTTTATTACATATTCGTGTAGTACGTAAAGACATGAATGTTTTAGTTGGACCACTTTTTTCGCTTTGTGATAGATGGCGCTGTAATAGTCACAAACATATGGCTCACAATTTTAGACGAACAGTTGGTAAGAGGTAGGTTTTTTAAATTAAAATACAGAACGTAGGTACGTTTCAACATTTTATTTCGGTTGTTCCAATGTGATACATGTACTTTTGTGAACTTATCATTTCTGAGAAAGCATGCTGTTACAGCGTGATTACCTGTAAATACCACATTAATGCAATAAATGCTCAAAATGATGTCCGTAAACCTCAATGCATTTGGCAATACGTGTAACGACATTCCTCTCAACAGCGAGTAGTTCGCCTTCCGTAATGTTCGCACATGCATTGACAATGCGCTGACGCATGTTGTCAGGCTTTGTCGGTGGATCACGATAGCAAATATCGTTCAACTTTTTTTCGTTTGATGCTTATTTCGTGAGATATTTGGCACGGTCACTATCAGTGTACCACCCTGTATAAACAATGAATATACAAATTACTTCTAGCTTAGTTCTTTAAAAAATGATTCATATAAGTATCCTACCATTAACTCCACCTCCATACACCACACTCAACTTCAAAAATGGTTCAAATGGCTCTGAGCACTATGGGACTCAACTGCTGAGGTCATTAGTCCCCTAGAACTTAGAACTAGTTAAACCTAACTAACCTAAGGACATCACAAACATCCATGCCCGAGGCAGGATTCGAACCTGCGACCGTAGCGGTCTTGCGGTTCCAGACTGCAGCGCCTTTAACCGCACGGCCACTTCGGCCGGCCACTCAACTTCCAGGTGCCATACTTTGACCTGCATAAAACCCCCTAATATATACAGCCAACATAATATCTAAATGCAAATCTTACATATTAAAATATAATCATAGTCATGATTTTCTTCACATGTAAATTTACCATAAATTTACCACCTTTCAGCTCTCTTTAAAATCTCGCCCTCTTTCTGCAATTTCATTCATCAAATTTAAGCACCCTGTCTTACACGATGATGATTCATCCATATACGCATATACGAATATATCGCCCCAAATTACTTTCATCTGGCAAGAATAATACTTTTAAATTAACTGAAAAGACCTATACGTCCACCCACGTCAATATTTAGCTGCCGCAAATCTTCATTTACAGATCATAACATGCATACAGCCATGTTGCGTAAATAAACGTTATCTCCCATATGCCTCCACAAAAATAACATCCCCCAATAACTTTTCACTTTCACTTGACTTGCATGCACGTGTCCCTATGCAAAATGACTCATGAAACTGCGTTTCTGCTTTCCATACAAATAAACCTCTGACATTTTCATACCAGCTGTGCACATCATATCACACTATACTGCATTAACTACACATAATGTTATTGCCTAAAATAATTGAACCTACACAGAAACATGATAAACTCTTTAATATAACCAATATCTCTCTTCGTTTCTCTTGATTTTTAATCAATCCTGCTTGTTTGTTCTTTTCCCAGCTAGTACTTAAATCGTTCTCTAAGAACATGTAATCTGAATCTTCCATAACAATCCGTTTTTCCACTTCTGACGCATGACAAACTGTCATTAATGACACTACCATTGCAACAATTAATTTCCACTTCACTCACTCATTCAACACTAACATAATATTACCAAGCACATCCACTAGTGCAGGCACACAATCTTAAAAAAAACTCTAAGAACACTCAAACCTTATGCTACATTATAACCAATAAAACCACAATATCAGACATATGTTCAGTTTGAAGAGGCTCATTTAATAATAAACGAAGAATCCTCACACCATCTGCTGTATTGTTTCCAATAAAACCTCAGTATCAGGCAGATGCTTCTTTTGAACAGGCCCATGTAATAAACGAAGAATACCATCACCATTAGAAGCTTCCAGGACATGCTAACTTAGATGAGGGGCGCACACACACACACACACACACACACACACACACACACACACACACACACATACACATACACAGAGGAATTCCTCATTAATAACTTCTTTACCACAAACTAAATTGTCACTCTGCTCCAACACAACACATGTTCCCCAACTCTGTAAAATCACAGTCCCTATTACAGATACCAGAATAATTGCAATACATTCCAAAATTTTGACGTCAGTAACACACCTTTCATCCTTATTACATCTACCATACATTTTAACATGATAACTGCAACTCACACTATAATTCTTACTACTTCTATACGCACTGCACCTACTGTTCCTGTGTAACTGGCACATGTCTTCCTTCATTATCTCCACAATTTTCTCCTTTCCTTATAATAAACTGCCACTGGCACACTTCGATCGCTTTCTTTTCTTCCTCAGCTTCCTGCAAGCTGTTAAAAGCTGTACAGTATAATAATTTTTCCCTTCATTGAAAAACCCTACAAATTTACATCCCATGCTCATTAGCTGTTTGGGTATGCCTTCTTCCAAATTAAACCTTTTTCTTTCAATAATGCTCACCTCCATTCCTAAACTTTTATTTATATTTTTAATAGCTCTATTACATTCACTTACATTCCAACACTGTAAACTCTGACTTTGTTTGCAATTCATATACTACACCCTCCAGCTCTTGTGCCTCAGTATCCCGAAGATCACTAATTATAGCTTCAACATGTGCTACCGTTA